>NC_136067.1:166739826-167084826 GCF_964261635.1 Lissotriton helveticus | reverse complement strand
CAGACGCGTAACGGAACTTCGCGAGGAGAAGAGGATTGGCTCTCCGGTGACTCTCAACATTCTAAACAGTCCGGAGCGGCCGCCATCTTGTCTCTCGGTAGGATCGAGAGACAAGAGGTGGAAATAAACGAAGGGGGAAATGAATGAAAGGGGCAAGGTAGACCCCTCCTGACCCCCTAGGATTGATGTGGGGGTATTAAAGGGCCCCGCGGGGCAAAAGAATAAAATACATTTTTTTTCGATTTTTCGCGGTGGAAGCGCTACCCGGTACGCGAACCGGGCAGCTCACCGGTAGCGTAACGGGAGTCCGCCATCTTGTGTTTCGGACGAATTTAGTCACAAGATGGAGGATAAACAATGTTGGGAATGGGTATAAGGGGGCACGGGAGACATATCCTGACCCCCTAGGTTTTCTGAGGGTGGCTGAGGAGGCCCATATATGTTAAAAAAAAACACTTTTTTCCCCAAATTTTCGCACGGTTAGCGCCCGGACCGCGCACCGGGTAGCGTTCCGGAAAGCGTAACAAGGGGAAAACCAAGGGAAATAGTAAAATAATATTTTAGAGTGCTTTGAGGTAGGGTAGCTCTGAATAGAGCTGTTGTGTTGTGTGGGTGATTTAAGTACCAACATGTGGGTACCAATGAAGAGTCTAAAATTCAATGTACACCGTCTCCTCTGTAGATATTTTGTATGTTCTAATATGGGTTATTTAAATGTAAATGTGTGGAAAAGCACTTCATGCTTTAAAGCAATTGTATTTTTGAACTGATTGTTCTTTCCTCTTAGTCCTCCTCTTTGTTTTTTTTCCCCACACTCCTCTTCAGCATGATAGTTGATAAATTTGTTCCCTCAAAAAATGTATATACATAAAAAAAATTATATTAAATACATATAAAATATATTTTTCCTTTAAAAGAAGAATACATTGTACAGCTTTTGATATTTGCTATTAAAAAACCATTGAAATTCACTGAAAAAACCATAGGTTATAGACCATATATAGTTAGGAATTAGCATTTACAAAACCTTGAAAATTCACTGAAAAAACCATAGGTTATAGACCATATATAGTTAGGAATTAGCATTTACAAAACCTTATTTTACTCACACAAAACCATTGAAATTCGCATATATAGTTAGTTGCACTAACTATATATCGCGCACCCGCAATCCACTGCTGGTCATGTCACATATTACATCATTCATGACATGGTCAGTGACATCACTGATGACATCACTGATGACATCTCAAATGACTGTATGTTTCTGTAAAGTTAAAATATGTCTTACATATTGAAGAATGAGTGGATGTATAAGTGTCTGGATGAAGGATTTAGTAGGTGCATGACTGACTGTATGAGTGAGTGATTAAATGTGTCTCACTGAGTGCATGGGTTAGTGACTAAACTGTCTCAATTTGTGCATCATTATGTCTGTTGTTCTGTAAACTGCTGCATGTGTTGATCATTAGCTATATGATTAACTATATGGGTTATTGATTGGTTGCCCAAGTATTTGTATGGGAGACTGAGAGTGTGTATGGGTGGCTGGGAGGTGTATGACTCTGTGCATAGATGTGTGAGCAGTTGATTCCCTAGATGTATGGGTTCAAAAGTGCATGTGGAAACAACTGTATGGGCGGTTGACTGTGTGCATGAGTGTATTGGTGAGTGAATGGATATCTCAGTGCTACATGTCAAAGTAAGTACATATGTAAAACACAGTACATGTGAGAGTTGACATATATAAATAACTGTGCATAAGAGCCAGTGAATGTGTGAGTGGCTGTATGGATCATTGTGAACTTGTATCAGGGATTGTATAAGAGAGTAAATATGTGTTAGTATATGTTTGAATAAGTAAGGTGTGTATAACTGTATAGTTGAGGAAATGGAGGTGTGATTGATTCTTTGCATGACTGACTAGGTGTGTGAGTAACTCCATGGATGAGTGACAGTCTGTGAGTGTATGTTTACACTGAGTGTATCTAAGGTTATATTAGAGTCTGAAGAGGTTCATTGTATTATCACATGAATGATGTCATCAGTGATGTGATCAGTAATGTCAAATGAGATGTCATCAGTGATGTCATCAGTGATGTCATTTGAGATGTCATCAGTGATGTCATCAGTGATGTCATTTGAGATGTCATCAGTGATGTCATCAGTGATGTCATTTGAGATGTCATCAGTGATGTCATCAGTGATGTCACTGACCATGTCATGAATGATGTAATATGTGACATGATCAGCAGTGGATTGCGGGTGCGCGATATATAGTTAGTGCAACTAACTATATATGCGAATTTCAATGGTTTTGTGTGAGTAAAATAATGTTTTGTAAATGCTAATTCCTAACTATATATGGTCTATAACCTATGGTTTTTTCAGTGAATATATATATATATATGATACCCACATATATCTGATGCCCTGAGACTTTATCAATATCTGTGTCCATCCAGGGTTTTCATTCTGAAAATCTGGTCACCCTAGCGAAATACCCCCGCCCCCCAAGCTCATCCATTCATTAGAATGGAACCCAAGGGGGAAAAGAGCTTCCATTACCTGCTCGCTCTTCTTCTCCAGGCCAGCCTACGCTGGTGCCCATCCTATGCTGGGTTCCCACGGCGGCACCATGAACTCATCATGTTTCCCTGTTGAATATTAACAGTATGTGGCACAATCCAATGCTGTCTCGTGAATGTTTTATGTATTTCTGCCTAGAGACAAACACATTATGGACCTTTTCAGATTTTAAATGGTTCCTTGCTTCCAAGCATTTAAATAATTTGCTTGACAGTGTGGATGATGTATATTTATAACCTGCTCAAGAAAGCATACACGTTTTCATAACTGTAGAAAACCTGGATGGTTCATATATGTGCTTCTGTGGGGATCAACTGAGCTATCCCATTTCTTATTACTGAATGAGGTTTTGTCCTGTTTTTTAGATTTATAATGAGAAGGTCAGGATTGTATCTTTTGAGCGAAACAGGTTGTAGCACAAAAGTCACTGCTGAAACCCACAAACTTGGATTGTGGCAGGCCCGAGGGACACCAAACTGACACATAATCTGCGGCATCAGTAACCATGACTGTCGGCTACTTCTTCTGCCTCAGTGCGACCTGTGTAAATACCTCCATGGTTCCACCATGATTGAGTTCAATGCTGAGGGCTTCCTGTACTGACTGAGCAAGGCTAAGGTTCTTACCATGGACTCTCAGGATATTGTTTGGAACCTGTACAAGAAGCAGAAGGGATCTGTGCATCAGTTTCTTTAGACATTGTGCTTCTTACAGCAGATGAAATAGCTTGGCTAACTCCACCTACAGACATTACAACTCGGAAGTATCGAGCACCAATGCTGAGCTGTGCAGGTACTTTGATATTACTTGAGTTGCACCCAGTACGTATTGCGAAACAGGTCAGAATACACATATATATGTATTTATATTTTGTAAAGCATATTGCTTCCTACTGTAGAGAGAGAGAGAGAGAGGGGACACATAATGGGTAACTGTGTAATATTGTCCCGTATTACCATAGAGGGGTTCTGGTGACATCATACACCATAAGGCCAAAGGGCTCATAAATGTCTCAAGATGGTAAGACTGGATCGCATTACAGGTCACCCATTATGTATTTTTTATATTACATGTTTATTTTTTCATAATTAGCTTGAAGAAACTGTTTTCTTCAAAGTGCAGCTAATATTCAGCACTGATTGGAATCACAATGTTTAGGTTTTATTACCTTTTCATGAATACATTTTCGTTAAACAATGGTCAATGGTGAAGGTCAGTAGATGTATGCAATTCTGTGGCTGTAGCGTTTACTACATAATCAAGGATTTATTGCATTTTCCACAAATTTGACACATATTTTGCATAGTTTGGAGATTTTACAAAAACATCTTTCTAGCTCAAATGTGTGAAAATAATACTGCAAGGAATGTGCCACATAATTTGTGACTTTTGGCCACATAATTTAGATAGCAATGCCACATAATTTGGTACTTTATCACTCACAGCTCTGACAAAGGTAAAGTTCTGCAGAATGGTTTGGGGGCTGCCACTACGATTATGAAATTATATTTCACAAGTAATCAGGATTTAATATATATATATATATATATTCCAAAACTACCTTTGCAGGTAAATGAAAACGCACTCGAAGATTTTCTCCTTTTCACAGTTGTTTATTGCAACCTCGCTCTTGCAGATACCAACGCGTTTCACCGCCAACAGACGGCTTGATCACGGTCCGTGATCAAGCCGTCTGTTGGCGGTGAAACGCGTTGGTATCTGCAAGAGCGAGGTTGCAATAAACAACTGTGAAAAGGAGAAAATCTTCGAGTGCGTTTTCATTTACCTGCGAAGGTAGTTTTGGAATGTGATTTCGGCAGGGCTCTGCCGATGAAAACGCACCGGTGAGAGAGCGCCAGGGGTTACCTAAACTGAGCCAAGTTGTGGATATATATATATATATATATATATATATATATATATATATAATTTATTTTTTTTTGGCGCAAAAGGAGCGGCTTCGCTCTAATAAAAAGCTTTGAAAATATCCTGGGTGTGCCGCTCCTTTTGCGCCAAAAAATGATTTCAGGGTCTGGATCCGACCCCTGAGCGCAGCACACGCTGTTGAGCGCTCTCCTTATCTGCTTGGATCACTTTGTGTTGGAATATATATATATATACACACACACACACACACACACACACACTGAGGTGTAAACACGTGACTTGAAGTCGATAGTGAGGCAGTTAGTTGCATCCCTTTCCTATACATACACTACTGAAAAGCAGACCTTTTCTGCTGCTGTTGCCCAATAAAGCGACTCAACCGTTCCAATTTTGGGATTTCTTTCAAAACGTGATGTTGGTTTCTTGAAGGAAGGTACAAAACCATGCTAAACAAGTTTATATTTTATTCTTAGTTTCTATTACCCTGCCTAAAGGTTTTAGGCATGAGGTTGTTACACATGGAGAGGCATACTAGAAATTGTACTAAACTGGTCACTTTCTGGCAGAAAATTAAGGTTGTTTGTGGAGCTTGATGTCCAAAATATGGAAGGCAGCCATGAGGCCTATTGTGGACTGTGTGCCCAATAAATGGAAGTCATCTGTGAGGCCTGGTTGTAGACCACGATCGCCAAGAAATCTGAAATTGACCATGAGGCCTTGAGGCGACTGTGAGATTCAAGAAATGGAAGTCTTCCATGAGGCCTAGCTGTTGATTGCGAGGTCTAAGGAAAGGAATGTAGCCAACAGACAGAATTGGGTACCATGAGGTCCGAGAAACGGATTCTGGCCATAAGTTTTGGTTCACAATCAACAGATCAAAAAAAATAATAGTGCACACAAAGTAAGATAGAAGATTGTGAGGTACAAGGAATGAAAGGAGCACACAAAGCCAGGATGGGGACTGTGAGGTGCTAGGAATGGAAGGCACACGTGAAGCCAGGTTGTAGACTGTGAGGTACAAGGAATGGAAGGCACACATGAAGCTGGGTTGTAGACTGTGAGGTACAAGGAATGGAGGGCGCACATGAAGACAGGTTGTAGACTTTGAGGTAAAAGGAATGTAAGGTTGAAGAACAGGGTTATTTAAAACCCAGCGGCGCCAGGGGCACGCCCAAAGTCTTCGGGTTCCACCTGTCTTAGAATACAGAGACACAGGACTCTTCTTGGTGGCGTCAAAGATCAAATTTATTGGCTGCAGCCAGTAACAGAAGTCCTAGAAATCATCACGGTATGAGTTCTCAGGAGACTGCTCAATTTTACACAGCAAGTCATCCCTTTTTATGCCAAACATTATGCTTCAGGCAAACATTCCATGTTTACAGTTTAACCAATCACATGTTTCCACAACTAAAGTATCGCATGACGACAAACCCACTTTTCAGTTGCCCAGCCCATGATCAATCATCGGTCAAACCCAACATTCTTCTTTAGAAAGGTCAAACGAACCCATAATAAAAAAGGCCACAACCCAACCGTAAATAGACCATAAAGAAAGGAGCAGAAACAGGTGAGAGTAGGATAAGGCATATTTGTGTGCAATAAAACTTTTACGATGTCCTGTGCTCTGATCTTTAATCTTGATCAGCTAAAGGGCAGGAACTGGTTTAACAAGGTCAGCTTCAGGCAACTGGGTCAGTTCACTCAGGTCAAACAGGAGTCAGCACGAACTGGAGTTAAGGTGTACATGTACTTAAAAGACTTGTTCAGCCACAGTCATCGGCCTATGTGAGGGCAACCACAAAATGGCTGCCATACACAAAATGGAACCCAAGGGTTCAGAACGAAATCCCAAAATACGTAGCGAATTCATCAGTCTAACATGACGAAAACACTCATACTTGCCGCACTAACTAGTTACGGTTCGCTAATATCAAATTCATAACAAAACCATGACCTTTATGGAACGGGTTCAGAATTCACGGAACCTCAAGGTGCACACAAAGAAAGACAGCAGACTGTGAGGTACAAGGAATGAAAGGCACACATGAAGCAAGGTTGTAGTCTGTGAGGTACAAGGAATGGAAGGCGCACATGAAGCCAGGTTGTAGACTGTGAAGTACAAGGAATGGAAGGTGCACACAAAGAAAGACAGCAGACTGTGAGGTACAAGAAATGGAAGGCGCACATGAAGCCAGGTTGTAGACTGTGAGGTACAAGAAATGGAAGGCACACATGAAGCCAGGTTGTAGACTGTGAGGTACAAAGAATGGAGGGCGCACATGAAGCCAGGTTGTAGTCTGTGAGGTACAAGGAATGGAAGGTGCACATGAAGCCAGGTTGGGGACTGTGAGGTACAAGAAATGGAAGGCACACATGAAGCTAGGTTGTAGACTGTGAGGTACAAAGAATGGAGGGCGCACATGAAGCCAGGTTGTAGTCTGTGAGATACAAGGAATGGAAGGTGCACATGAAGCCCGGTTGGGGACTGTGAGGTCAATATAATGGGAGCACAAGGGGGAGAAAAAAAAGGGGGAAAAGACCGCCCCCCACTCAAACTGTAATATACAAAATATGGCCTAACCTACCAACAGTACTAAATACATTAGTCTTCCAGTGACAGAAATTCTTGGGTTTGTGCAAAATTTTACAGTACCCCAACACGTTAACTATGCAGTTATTTATTACTGTCCCAGTGTCTTTTCTTAAGAGTATGTAGAAAAGGGGGAAGAAAATAAAAAATGTCAAATACCATCAATACACCACACCATTCATTCAATGAAAAATATGTGGAAAAAGAGAGAAAGTACCTCACGGTAGAACCGCCAATGGGGTTGCTGGCTGACAATTACCAGTATACCCACTTATCATCATAGGTAACTTACTCTCTTGTAGTGGAAAAAGAAAAGAGACAGAAACAAGAAAAAGACCAGACACCATACAAAAGTGCTTTTTCTTCACGAAAACCAGAAAGCGTGCTGGTTATTCGTGCAATAGCAAGGCAAGGAAAACCAAGTTTGCTATTGTGTGTACACATACACCTAAATTACCCCAGTGCGAAATAATAAATGTGAATCTCACCATTAAAATTAAAGAGCTAGCTGGCCACTCCTTATTTTATTCTGGGCTGCGAGCTCTTCAAATTAAAACCGGTTCACACTGAACCAATTTTTACTATAGCCAACATGTTTCGTTGCTCTATTTTGTGCAACTTCTTCAGGGCCAACGAGGGGTTATCTTCTCATATTTCCACTTCAATATTTACACCACCTGTGATGGTAAGAATTGACATGAAAATTACTGAGCCCAAAAATCCAGACCCGCCTGCAACGGAGTGCCAGGTCAGGTAAAATTACAATGTTGTAGCACTTAGATCATTTAGAGCATAATCACCTGGAGGTTGCGTCGTGGTAGCATACCTGCAAACCTCTTACTTAGGACGCCAGTGTCAATTGATCACGTGTCCAACAGAAAACCAACGGCAGTCTGGTCTCCTGTGAATATACATAAAACCAGGGTGAGGCAATGCACGAATATGTCCCATGTTGACTGTCATTCCATCTCCATATCATCTCTAGTCCAATTCTCCTCAAATCTGTGACCACATTTCGACCATTACATATCTTACACTTCGAGAAGTGTCAACCGCACACACGCCGTGTATAATGCCAATACCCGAGTGCTAGCCAACTTCCAAAGTTCAGCTTTGCTAGATTAACACCGGCACTCATTCTCACTCACACCATCCTGTCCAGCTCTTACCGACCATTTGAGAGTCGCTCACCCCAGCCGATTCACACCAGCGTCGTGAACTCGACCCCATCTCCGAGTTCTCATTCGCACGTTAATTTAACTTTGTGCATTGTACCGCCCACTACGCCGAGCCCGGCGCATCACATGATTCCAGGCGTCCTGGGTTTAGAAAGTAAAAAGCAGCGGACATCTTTAAGTGGACCGCGATTGTTGTACTACCTTCCATGCTCAGTCTGAGCTTACATTTCCTCGCACACTATGCCAACTTCTGTTGACCGTGCATGCAAAAACTAATTCGAACAAGTTTTGGTTCAGTACTGCAGTGTTCCCATCGAACATCAATCCAGCGTCAACCATATTGATCAAATCCCAAAAATCTGGGTAACGCTCACCCAAACTAGGTCCCATGGGGTCATACATTGCCGCCGAGACTTTGAGGTACAAGAAATGGAAGGCGCACATGAAGCTGGGTTGTAGACTGTGAGGTACAAGGAATGGAGGGCGCACATGAAGCCAGGTTGTAGACTGTGAAGTACAAGAAATGGAAGGTGCACACAAAGAAAGACAGCAGACTGTGAGGTACAAGAAATGGAAGGCGCACATGAAGCCAGGTTGTAGACTGTGAGGTACAAGAAATGGAAGGCACACATGAAGCCAGGTTGTAGACTGTGAGGTACAAGGAATGGCAGGTGCACATGAAGCCAGGTTGGGGACTGTGAGGTGCTAGGAATGGAAGGCACACATGAAGCCAGGTTGTAGACTGTGAGGTACAAGGAATGGAGGGCGCACATGAAACCAGGTTGTACACTGTGAAGTACAAGGAATGGAAGGTGCACACAAAGAAAGACAGCAGACTGTGAGGTACAAGGAATGGAAGGCGCACATGAAGCAAGGTTGTAGTCTGTGAGGTACAAGGAATGGAAGGCGCACATGAAGCCAGGTTGTAGACTGTGAAGTACAAGGAATGGAAGGTGCACACAAAGAAAGACACCAGACTGTGAGGTACAAGAAATGGAAGGTGCACATGAAGCCAGGTTGTAGACTGTGAGGTACAAGAAATGGAAGGCACACATGAAGCCAGGTTGTAGACTGTGAGGTACAAAGAATGGAGGGCGCACATGAAGCCAGGTTGTAGTCTGTGAGGTACAAGGAATGGAAGGTGCACATGAAGCCAGGTTGGGGACTGTGAGGTACAAGAAATGGAAGGCACACATGAAGCTAGGTTGTAGACTGTGAGGTACAAAGAATGGAGGGCGCACATGAAGCCAGGTTGTAGTCTGTGAGATACAAGGAATGGAAGGTGCACATGAAGCCCGGTTGGGGACTGTGAGGTCAATATAATGGGAGCACAAGGGGGAGAAAAAAAAGGGGGAAAAGACCGCCCCCCACTCAAACTGTAATATACAAAATATGGCCTAACCTACCAACAACACTAAATACATTAGTCTTCCAGTGACAAATTCTTGGGTTTGTGTAAAATTTCACAGTACCCCAACACGTTAACTATACAGTTATTTATTACTGTCCCAGTGTCTTTTCTTAAGAGTATGTAGAAAAGGGGGAAGAAAATAAAAAATGTCAAATACCATCAATACACCACACCATTCATTAAATGAAAAATATGTGGAAAAAAAGAGAAAGTACCTCACGGTAGAACCGCCAATGGGGTTGCTGGCTGACAATTACCAGTATACCCACTTATCATCATAGGTAACTTACTCTCTTGTAGTGGAAAAAGAAAAGAGACAGAAACAAGAAAAAGACCAGACACCATACAAAAGTGCTTTTTCTTCACGAAAACCAGAAAGCGTGCTGGTTATTCGTGCAATAGCAAGGCAAGGAAAAACAAGTTTGCTATTGTGTGTACACATACACCTAAATTACCCCAGTGAGAAATAATAAATGTGAATCTCACCATTAAAATTAAAGAGCTAGCTGGCCACTCCTTATTTTATTCTGGGCTGCGAGCTCTTCAAATTAAAACCGGTTCACAATGAACCAATTTTTACTATAGCCAACATGTTTCGTTGCTCTATTTTGTGCAACTTCTTCAGGGCCAACGAGGGGTTATCTTCTCATATTTCCACTTCAATATTTACACCACCTGTGATGGTAAGAATTGACATGAAAATTACTGAGCCCAAAAATCCAGACCCACCTGCAACGGAGGGCCAGGTCAGGTAAAATTACAATGTTGTAGCACTTAGATCATTTAGAGCATAATCACCTGGAGGTTGCGTCGTGGTAGCATACCTGCAAACCTCTCACTTAGGACGCCAGTGTCAATTGATCACGTGTCCAACAGAAAACCAACTGCAGTCTGGTCTCCTGTGAATATACATAAAACCAGGGTGAGGCAATGCACGAATATGTCCCATGTTGACTGTCATTCCATCTCCATATCATCTCTAGTCCAATTCTCCTCAAATCTGTGACCACATTTCGACCATTACATATCTTACACTTCGAGAAGTGTCAACCGCACACGCCGTGTATAATGCCAATACCCGAGTGCTAGCCAACTTCCAAAGTTCAGCTTTGCTAGATTAACACCGGCACTCATTCTCACTCACACCATCCTGTCCAGCTCTTACCGACCATTTGAGAGTCGCTCACCCCAGCCGATTCACACCAGCGTCGTGAACTCGACCCCATCTCCGAGTTCTCATTCGCACGTTAATTTAACTTTGTGCATTGTACCGCCCACTACGCCGAGCCCGGCGCATCACATGATTCCAGGCGTCCTGGGTTTAGAAAGTAAAAAGCAGCGGACATCTTTAAGTGGACCGCAATTGTTGTACTACCTTCCATGCTCAGTCTGAGCTTACATTTCCTCGCACACTATGCCAACTTCTGTTGACCGTGCATGCAAAAACTAATTCGAACAAGTTTTGGTTCAATACTGCAGTGTTCCCATCGAACATCAATCCAGCGTCAACCATATTGATCAAATCCCAAAAATCTGGGTAACGCTCACCCAAACTAGGTCCCATGGGGTCATACATTGCCGCCGAGACTTTGAGGTACAAGAAATGGAAGGCGCACATGAAGCTGGGTTGTAGACTGTGAGGTACAAGGAATGGAGGGCGCACATGATGCCAGGTTGTAGACTGTGAAGTACAAGAAATGGAAGGTGCACACAAAGAAAGACAGCAGACTGTGAGGTACAAGAAATGGAAGGCACACATGAAGCCAGGTTGTAGACTGTGAGGTACAAGAAATGGAAGGCACACATGAAGCCAAGTTGTAGACTGTGAGGTACAAGGAATGGCAGGTGCACATGAAGCCAGGTTGGGGACTGTGAGGTGCTAGGAATGGAAGGCACACATGAAGCCAGGTTGTAGACTGTGAGGTACAAGGAATGGAGGGCACACATGAAACCAGGTTGTAGACTGTGAAGTACAAGGAATGGAAGGTGCACACAAAGAAAGACAGCAGACTGTGAGGTACAAGAAATGGAAGGCGCACATGAAGCCAGGTTGTAGACTGTGAGGTACAAGAAATGGAAGGCACACATGAAGCCAGGTTGTAGACTGTGAGGTACAAGGAATGGAGGGCACACATGAAGCAAGGTTGTAGACTGTGAGGTAGAAGGAATGGAAGGCACACATGAAGCCAGGTTGTAGACTGTGAGGTACAAGGAATGGAGGGCACACATGAAGCCAGGTTGTAGACTGTGAGGTACAAGGAATGGAGGGCACACATGAAGCAAGGTTGTAGACTGTGAGGTAGAAGGAATGGAAGGCGCACATGAAGCCAGGTTGTAGACTGTGAGGTACAAGGAATGGAAGGCACACATGAAGCTGGGTTGTAGACTGTGAGGTACAAGGAATGGAGGGAGCACATGAAGCAAGGTTGTAGACTGTGAGGTAGAAGGAATGTAAGGCACACATGAAGCCAGGTTGTAGACTGTGAGGCACAAGGAATGGAGGGAGCACATGAAGCAAGGTTGTAGACTGTGAGGCACAAGGAATGGAAGGTGCACATGAAGCCAGGTTGGGGACTGTGAGGTGCTAGGAATGGAAGGCGCACATGAAGCCAGGTTGTAGACTGTGAAGTACAAGGAATGGAAGGTGCACACAAAGAAAGACAGCAGACTGTGAGGTACAAGAAATGGAAGGCGCACATGAAGCCAGGTTGTAGACTGTGAGGTACAAGAAATGGAAGGCACACATGAAGCAAGGTTGTAGACTGTGAGGTACAAGGAATGGAGGGCACACATGAAGCAAGGTTGTAGACTGTGAGGTAGAAGGAATGGAAGGCACACATGAAGCTGGGTTGTAGACTGTGAGGTACAAGGAATGGAGGGCGCACATGAAGCAAGGTTGTAGACTGTGAGGTAGAAGGAATGGAAGGTGCACATGAAGCCAGGTTGGGGACTGTGAGGTGCAAGGAATGGAAGGCACACATGAAGCCAGGTTGTAGACTGTGAAGTACAAGGAATGGAAGGTGCACAAAAAGAAAGACAGCAGACTGTGAGGTACAGGGAATGGAGGGCGCACATGAAGCAAGGTTGTAGACTGTGAGGTAGAAGGAATGGAAGGCACACATGAAGCTGGGTTGTAGACTGTGAGGTACAAGGAATGGAGGGCGCACATGAAGCAAGGTTGTAGACTGTGAGGTAGAAGGAATGGAAGGCACACATGAAGCTGGGTTGTGGACTGTGAGGTACAAGGAATGGAGGGTGCACACAAAGCCAGGTTGTAGACTGAGAAGTACAAGGAATGGAAGGTGCACATGAAGTCAAGTTGTAGACTGTGAGGTACAAGGAATGGAGGGCACACATGAAGCAAGGTTGTAGACTGTGAGGTAGAAGGAATGGAAGGCACACATGAAGCCAGGTTGTAGACTGTGAGGTACAAGGAATGGAGGGCACACATGAAGCCAGGTTGTAGACTGTGAGGTACAAGGAATGGCAGGTGCACATGAAGCCAGGTTGGGGACTGTGAGGTGCTAGGAATGGAAGGCACACATGAAGCCAGGTTGTAGACTGTGAGGTACAAGGAATGGAGGGCACACATGAAACCAGGTTGTAGACTGTGAAGTACAAGGAATGGAAGGTGCACACAAAGAAAGACAGCAGACTGTGAGGTACAAGAAATGGAAGGCGCACATGAAGCCAGGTTGTAGACTGTGAGGTACAAGAAATGGAAGGCACACATGAAGCCAGGTTGTAGACTGTGAGGTACAAGGAATGGAGGGCACACATGAAGCAAGGTTGTAGACTGTGAGGTAGAAGGAATGGAAGGCACACATGAAGCCAGGTTGTAGACTGTGAGGTACAAGGAATGGAGGGCACACATGAAGCCAGGTTGTAGACTGTGAGGTACAAGGAATGGAGGGCACACATGAAGCAAGGTTGTAGACTGTGAGGTAGAAGGAATGGAAGGCGCACATGAAGCCAGGTTGTAGACTGTGAGGTACAAGGAATGGAAGGCACACATGAAGCTGGGTTGTAGACTGTGAGGTACAAGGAATGGAGGGAGCACATGAAGCAAGGTTGTAGACTGTGAGGTAGAAGGAATGTAAGGCACACATGAAGCCAGGTTGTAGACTGTGAGGCACAAGGAATGGAGGGAGCACATGAAGCAAGGTTGTAGACTGTGAGGCACAAGGAATGGAAGGTGCACATGAAGCCAGGTTGGGGACTGTGAGGTGCTAGGAATGGAAGGCGCACATGAAGCCAGGTTGTAGACTGTGAAGTACAAGGAATGGAAGGTGCACACAAAGAAAGACAGCAGACTGTGAGGTACAAGAAATGGAAGGCGCACATGAAGCCAGGTTGTAGACTGTGAGGTACAAGAAATGGAAGGCACACATGAAGCAAGGTTGTAGACTGTGAGGTACAAGGAATGGAGGGCACACATGAAGCAAGGTTGTAGACTGTGAGGTAGAAGGAATGGAAGGCACACATGAAGCTGGGTTGTAGACTGTGAGGTACAAGGAATGGAGGGCGCACATGAAGCAAGGTTGTAGACTGTGAGGTAGAAGGAATGGAAGGTGCACATGAAGCCAGGTTGGGGACTGTGAGGTGCAAGGAATGGAAGGCACACATGAAGCCAGGTTGTAGACTGTGAAGTACAAGGAATGGAAGGTGCACAAAAAGAAAGACAGCAGACTGTGAGGTACAGGGAATGGAGGGCGCACATGAAGCAAGGTTGTAGACTGTGAGGTAGAAGGAATGGAAGGCACACATGAAGCTGGGTTGTAGACTGTGAGGTACAAGGAATGGAGGGCGCACATGAAGCAAGGTTGTAGACTGTGAGGTAGAAGGAATGGAAGGCACACATGAAGCTGGGTTGTGGACTGTGAGGTACAAGGAATGGAGGGTGCACACAAAGCCAGGTTGTAGACTGAGAAGTACAAGGAATGGAAGGTGCACATGAAGTCAGGTTGTAGACTGTGAGGTACAAGGAATGGAAGGTGCACATGAAGTCAGGTTGTAGACTGAGAAGTACAAGGAATGGAAGGTGCACATGAAGTCAGGTTGTAGACTGTTAGGTACAAGGAATGGAGGGTGCACACGAAGCCAGGTTGTAGACTGAGAAGTACAAGGAATGGAAGGTGCACATGAAGTCAGGTTGTAGACTGTGAGGTACAAGGAATGGAGGGTGCACACAAAGCCAGGTTGTAGACTTTGAGGTACAAAGAATGGAAGGTGCACAAAAAGAAAGACAGCAGACTGTGAGGTACAAGAAATGGAAGGCACACATGAAGCCAGGTTGTAGTCTGTGAGGTACAAGGAATGGAGGGCACACATGAAGCAAGGTTGTAGACTTTGAGGTACAAGGAATGGAGGGCACACATGAAGCCAGGTTGTAGACTGTGAAGTACAAGGAATGGAAGGTGCACACAAAGAAAGACAGCAGACTGTGAGGTACAAGGAATGGAAGGTGCACATGAAGTCAGGTTGTAGACTGAGAAGTACAAGGAATGGAGGGCGCACATGAAGTCAGGTTGTAGACTGTGAGGTACAAGGAATGGAGGGCACACATGAAGCTGGGTTGTAGACTGTGAGGTACAAGAAATGGAAGGCACACATGAAGCCAGGTTGTAAACTGTGAGGTACAAGGAATGGAGGGCACACATGACGCAAGGTTGTAAACTGTGAGGTAGAAGGAATGGAAGGCACACATGAAGCTGGGTTGTGGACTGTGAGGTACAAGGAATGGAGGGCGCACATGAAGTCAGGTTGTAGACTGTGAGGTACAAGGAATGGAGGGTGCACACAAAGCCAGGTTGTAGACTGAGAAGTACAAGGAATGGAAGGTGCACATGAAGTCAGGTTGTAGACTGAGAAGTACAAGGAATGGAAGGTGCACATGAAGTCAGGTTGTAGACTGAGAAGTACAAGGAATGGAAGGTGCACATGAAGTCAGGTTGTAGACTGTGAGGTACAAGGAATGGAGGGTGCACACGAAGCCAGGTTGTAGACTGAGAAGTACAAGGAATGGAAGGTGCACATGAAGTCAGGTTGTAGACTGTGAGGTACAAGGAATGGACGGTGCACACGAAGCCAGGTTGTAGACTGAGAAGTACAAGGAATGGAAGGTGCACAAAAAGAAAGACAGCAGACTGTGAGGTACAGGGAATGGAGGGCGCACATGAAGCAAGGTTGTAGTCTGTGAGGTACAAGGAATGGAAGGCACACATGAAGCTGGGTTGTAGACTGTGAGGTACAAGGAATGGAAGGCGCACATGAAGCCAGGTTGTAGACTGCGAGGTACAAGAAATGGAAGGCACACATGAAGCCAGGTTGTAGACTGTGAGGTACAAGGAATGGAAGGCACACATGAAGCTGGGTTGTAGACTGTGAGGTAGAAGGAATGGAAGGCACACATGAAGCAAGGTTGTAGACTTTGAGGTACAAGGAATGGAGGGCACACATGAAGCCAGGTTGTAGACTGTGAAGTACAAGGAATGGAAGGTGCACACAAAGAAAGACAGCAGACTGTGAGGTACAAGAAATGGAAGGCGCACATGAAGCCAGGTTGTAGACTGTGAGGTACAAGAAATGGAAGGCACACATGAAGCTGGGTTGTAGACTGTGAGGTAGAAGGAATGGAAGGCACACATGAAGCAAGGTTGTAGACTGTGAGGTAGAAGGAATGGAAGGCACACATGAAGCTGGGTTGTGGACTGTGAGGTACAAGGAATGGAGGGCGCACATGAAGTCAAGTTGTAGACTGTGAGGTACAAGGAATGGAGGGTGCACACGAAGCCAGGTTGTAGACTGAGAAGTACAAGGAATGGAAGGTGCACACAAAGAAAGACAGGAGACTGTGAGGTACAAGAAATGGATGGCGCACATGAAGCCAGGTTGTAGACTTTGAGGTACAAGGAATGGAGGGCACATATGAAGCAAGGTTGTAGACTGTGAGGTACAAGGAATGGAGGGCACACATGAAGCAAGGTTGTAGACTGTGAGGTACAAGGAATGGAAGGCGCACATGAAGCCAGGTTGGGGACTGTGAGGTGCTAGGAATGGAAGGCACACATGAAGCCAGGTTGTAGTCTGTGAGATACAAGGAATGGAAGGTGCACATGAAGCCAGGTTGGGGACTGTGAGGTACAAGGAATGGAGGGCACACATGAAGCCAGGTTTTAGACTTTGAGGTACAAGGAATGGAAGGCGCACATGAAGCCAGGTTGTAGACTGAGAAGTACAAGGAATGGAAGGTGCACATGAAGTCAGGTTGTAGACTGTGAGGTACAAGGAATGGAGGGTGCACACAAAGCCAGGTTGTAGACTTTGAGGTACAAAGAATGGAAGGTGCACAAAAAGAAAGACAGCAGACTGTGAGGTACAGGGAATGGAGGGCGCACATGAAGCAAGGTTGTAGTCTGTGAGGTACAAGGAATGGAGGGCACACATGAAGCAAGGTTGTAGACTTTGAGGTACAAGGAATGGAGGGCACACATGAAGCCAGGTTGTAGACTGTGAAGTACAAGGAATGGAAGGTGCACACAAAGAAAGACAGCAGACTGTGAGGTACAAGGAATGGAAGGTGCACATGAAGTCAGGTTGTAGACTGAGAAGTACAAGGAATGGAGGGCGCACATGAAGTCAGGTTGTAGACTGTGAGGTACAAGGAATGGAGGGCACACATGAAGCTGGGTTGTAGACTGTGAGGTACAAGAAATGGAAGGCACACATGAAGCCAGGTTGTAAACTGTGAGGTACAAGGAATGGAGGGCACACATGACGCAAGGTTGTAGACTGTGAGGTAGAAGGAATGGAAGGCACACATGAAGCTGGGTTGTGGACTGTGAGGTACAAGGAATGGAGGGCGCACATGAAGTCAGGTTGTAGACTGTGAGGTACAAGGAATGGAGGGTGCACACAAAGCCAGGTTGTAGACTGAGAAGTACAAGGAATGGAAGGTGCACATGAAGTCAGGTTGTAGACTGAGAAGTACAAGGAATGGAAGGTGCACATGAAGTCAGGTTGTAGACTGAGAAGTACAAGGAATGGAAGGTGCACATGAAGTCAGGTTGTAGACTGTGAGGTACAAGGAATGGAGGGTGCACACGAAGCCAGGTTGTAGACTGAGAAGTACAAGGAATGGAAGGTGCACATGAAGTCAGGTTGTAGACTGTGAGGTACAAGGAATGGACGGTGCACACGAAGCCAGGTTGTAGACTGAGAAGTACAAGGAATGGAAGGTGCACAAAAAGAAAGACAGCAGACTGTGAGGTACAGGGAATGGAGGGCGCACATGAAGCAAGGTTGTAGTCTGTGAGGTACAAGGAATGGAAGGCACACATGAAGCTGGGTTGTAGACTGTGAGGTACAAGGAATGGAAGGCGCACATGAAGCCAGGTTGTAGACTGCGAGGTACAAGAAATGGAAGGCACACATGAAGCCAGGTTGTAGACTGTGAGGTACAAGGAATGGAAGGCACACATGAAGCTGGGTTGTAGACTGTGAGGTAGAAGGAATGGAAGGCACACATGAAGCAAGGTTGTAGACTTTGAGGTACAAGGAATGGAGGGCACACATGAAGCCAGGTTGTAGACTGTGAAGTACAAGGAATGGAAGGTGCACACAAAGAAAGACAGCAGACTGTGAGGTACAAGAAATGGAAGGCGCACATGAAGCCAGGTTGTAGACTGTGAGGTACAAGAAATGGAAGGCACACATGAAGCTGGGTTGTAGACTGTGAGGTAGAAGGAATGGAAGGCACACATGAAGCAAGGTTGTAGACTGTGAGGTAGAAGGAATGGAAGGCACACATGAAGCTGGGTTGTGGACTGTGAGGTACAAGGAATGGAGGGCGCACATGAAGTCAAGTTGTAGACTGTGAGGTACAAGGAATGGAGGGTGCACACGAAGCCAGGTTGTAGACTGAGAAGTACAAGGAATGGAAGGTGCACACAAAGAAAGACAGGAGACTGTGAGGTACAAGAAATGGATGGCGCACATGAAGCCAGGTTGTAGACTTTGAGGTACAAGGAATGGAGGGCACATATGAAGCAAGGTTGTAGACTGTGAGGTACAAGGAATGGAGGGCACACATGAAGCAAGGTTGTAGACTGTGAGGTACAAGGAATGGAAGGCGCACATGAAGCCAGGTTGGGGACTGTGAGGTGCTAGGAATGGAAGGCACACATGAAGCCAGGTTTTAGACTTTGAGGTACAAGGAATGGAAGGCGCACATGAAGCCAGGTTGTAGACTGTGAAGTACAAGGAATGGAAGGTGCACACAAAGAAAGACAGCAGACTATGAGGTGCAAGAAATGAAAGGCGCACATGAAGCCAGGTTGTAGACTGTGCTGTCAGGGGCTGATAAAAAGAAGCTCGAAGTGCTAAGGACGAGCGTGAGGTTGGTTTGGATTCATGTATTTTAGAGGCAGGGGAGATAGATGTGAAGTGTTAAACTGTTGTCAAGGCTATATTTATTGTGTAGAATGCGACATACAGCACAAAGATTTATTTTAAAAATGTCACATTGCTCCTGTAATTTGAAATGTATTAAAAAAAATACCTACAATGCTCCATCATCTGCATAAATCTTTGTTCTAATACATGCTGGAGTGGCAGAGAGTAGCAATGGACGCCGCGTCCTTGCGCATTATCCGCTGTTCATTGCAGGGAAATCTCACCATAATCTGCTTCATGTTTTACAGCCTTTTGTTTACTAATTAAATGTTGCCGCCAACTGTTGGCTCAACGCCGTGAATATCTTCGGGGATTACATTTGTCTGACGTTTTTTTTCCTTTTTTGTTCTTGCAACTTGGATCTTTTTCATGGAAGACACAGCCAGACTTGGCTGGCATCTTTGCTATTTTTAGGCTCCCAACGAATGGTTTCTTTAGCTGTGAAAAGAAGATCTCAGTGCATTGAAATGAGTCCTAATGCACCACTCAATTGCACGGACTTCGATATCCCCTCATGTTTATGAAATGACTGGTTAACGAGTCTTACCAGACTTGGAAGGTCCATAAAGTGAGGGCAAACCTAATGCGGCTCTTCTGCTCTGAATATGAGGCTGCTAAAGGCTTTTCCACTCTTTCCTACCGAGATGCAGAGCACTGAGCCTCCATCGTTTGGGTGGGTGGAGGAGCATCTGAATCCCACCAGCCTTTCTCCCTGCACATTGGTTTTCCATCCTATTGAATTGCCCTTCCCCTGTATTTACGTACATAGTAGCATTACTCTTGTGCTTAATTGTTGCAGATCCAATATGTGATTGGCTTTTGGATGTCATCATCCAATGTCCGTCGCTTTGTTCCCCAGGTGGATGGAAATCTCGCTCTATACCCCGCCCTTTTAATGGTCTGTATCCCAGGTGAGATGCAGATGATTCACTGTGCCAGGATGCATTCACAAATCCTTCATGAGTATGTGAAGTATTACTGCTGTAGTCTGTCGTGGCTGCTGCCTATTCTACGTGGTGGGGCAGTGCGCGGGAAGGGCGGGGTAAAATAAATAAATAAATACACACTTACTTTCTGCTCCTGCGCTGTGCCTCACTGCTCCTTTGCTCCCGGCACTGCAATTCCCATGAGCACAGGCTCCCACCTCCCACGCAATCCCAGCGCTTCTCTCATGGGTTCGTTGGAGCGGGCCGGTTTCACGCTCCAGCAGGGACTGGGAGTCTGTGTCACTTAGCCCTGCGGATATCTCCAAGGAATAGCCTGGAGATATCCAAGTATGTATGTCAGTTTGGTTGGCTGTGGATGGCCGGCCAAGCCGACATGCGCACTTTCAGTGCCCACTGCTCCTCCTCCCCTTGCTGGTGATGCTGCAACCTGACCCCGCCCCAGACTCAGCGGACTCTGCAAACTCATCCGAGTCAATGAAAATTAAAATGATAATATAAGTGTTCATTTTAAAAAGAAAGATAGCCGTGGGGCGACGCTCCTCCGCCATAGCGGAGGAGGAGGAGCCGCCCCTGGCTGTAGTACTGCTTTGCGTACTCTAAATGCCTTTGTGAATTTACCTTATGGTTTGGAATATAGACTAGTATAAAAAATGGCTTCCATGGTTGTCAAAAGAGTACTCATTAAAAAACGTAGTCACCAAAGTCAAAATATTAGTTGACGGTTTGCTTAAAGATTTAGTTAGAAGTATGAGAAGTAGTAGGTATGCACCTGTTACAACGCATTCGTTACTCCGCACTACCATTACAACGCGACTTTTATAACGCATACCATTACAACGCATTGCGCTGGGGGGCGCTATAGGATAGGGAATGGTATAATTTACTATCCAACACCTTCCCTAGGGTCCACGGGGACTGGAGTTAGAATAGTAAATTATACTTACCACTATCCAGCACCCCAAAGCGCTATGCGTTGTAATGGTATGCGTTGTAATGGTTGCGTTGTAATGGTAGGTAGTTGTAACGGTATGCGGAGTAACGTCATACATCCGAAGTAGTACACCTGTAGTAATATCTTGGGTACCTATAAATGCCTTTGCAAATTACTCAGACAAAGGAAACTGGTCGCTACTCTGTGAGGGTTTAACCTCACTTTGCTTCTTCATCGTCATCGTACTCTTTTATAGTTACTCATGTGCCTTCTTAACCCTCTCACCCACTGTGTAAACATTCATGTTGCTTTATATTTCATGTACATACTACCTTTGTTGCTACATTACTATCCATGTTAGAATGAATGCCACTTGTTAGTGAATTACTGCCACATCTACATATAGAACGGACTACATCTATAGCACTCTGAAACCTGGATAGGTCAAGTTTGTGGTGTATAATTAGGGCTCCCGTATTTGTCCATATTTATTTTTTGGTCATTTTATCAGTATTTATCCATTTTATTTTGGGTTTTGTGAAATAAATGAGGCTGAAACTGGTATATTTCCATATTTTTTTACTGATAAATATGAACTCATGCTTGAATGCCTGCCAAGTTTCAGAGCTATAAACATATGCATAAGATACATCAATGTGCTTATGTGACAATATGCAATTTTCGGTATCAACCTTGTGCATGTCTTCTGCTGTTTAAAACTCTTTACTAAAATTCCTTTCTTTATTAACTCCTTACCTATCAATCCACAGAGCTATTGGCCAGGCAGTCATGGCAGAGAGTATTTAGAATCATCCAAAATCAACCCAAGGGGAGACGACAGCCAGACTCCATCACAGAGGCCAGCGGCCTGCTTGCTCTAACAGGTGGGGGGGTGGTGGGGAGAGAGGGTGGGGGAAGAGGGAAGGGGGAAGGGGGGGGAGAAAAACGTAAAAAAACATCACATCAAGACAAAATAGAACAAGGGGATAATTATCTTTTAAAAGACGAAAGAATTGTAGAAAAACTGTATGCTGAAATGAGGATAAAACAAAATTATCAATGCGGATAGGTACATTAAATATATGTGGTTTAAATGATGGAAGGAAGCGAAGGGAGCTGAGGGAATATTTAAAAACAATCCAGGTTGATATGCTGTGTCTACAGGAGACCCATATAGAGGTGTCCCAGAAGGGCTTATTGGGCCAGTTAGGTTTCCAATTGCTTGCATACACAACACAAGGGACGAGAACAAGGGGGGTGGCGGTATTAGCACGGCAAGGTATGGTTAATGTTAAAAGGCAAAAAGCTGATTCATATGGGCGATGGGTGTTGATGGAATGCCAGGTGAAGGGATTTAATTTTACTCTATGCACAGTGTACGCCCCGACAGTTGATGACCCTGAAATGTTTAACCTGATAAGTACACAACTGGCTAACTGGCCCCAACCTCTGGTGGTATGTGGAGATCTTAATATTAATGGTTTGAACGGCCTATGGAAACAAGACCCGAAAAAATTTGGGGGGAGGAAAAAGAGAAGCCATACGGCTTTGATAAGGCTAATGGAAGACAATGGATTACTAGATATCTGGGAACAACAGCACAAGGTGGGGGGGGGCAGCACGTATTTTTCCGCACCCCATAAAACATTAGCAAGACTGGACTATTTTTTGGTATCCCCTATAATAGCGACCATGAGCAAAGTTAGTAAGCTTCCTCGTGTCATATCGGATCATAATCCACTGATTTTGGACATTGTAACTACATCACAAAACAATCTAAGCTTAAACTGGACATTTGAGAGGGCACTATTACAAGATGTCAAATATATTGAATATATGAGAGGCTGGTTAAAAGAATTCTTTGAGGTCAATAGAGGAACAGCCTCTCCAGCTATAGTATGGGATACTATGAAAGCAGGCATAAGGGGGGAAACACTCAGATATTCAATTAGACGAAACAAGGTTGAAAAGGAGGAGATGGCAGGAAGAATAGGAACTGTGGCAAACATTGAGGAAGAACTAGTGGGAGCTATAAGGTCTAAACAAGACACCGCTGTAATATCACAGAGATTAGCAATGGCCAAAGCAGCGGTGGGGGAGATACTTGCATCTAAAGCAGCAGGGAAGTATTTGGCCTGGAGGAAAGAACAGTACGAATACAGCGAACAGATTGGCCGCATACTGGCCGTGCGAACTAGACAGGAGGCCACAAAGGGTGATATTGCAGAGGTAATGCTTCAGGATGGCAGCATGGTTACTGCACCAAGGGACATATGTGCCAGATTTCAAGAATTCTATCAATCACTATATAATCCTGATCAAGGGGCTGAGAAGTATGAGACAGAGGAATTTCTGGAAGGAGCTAATTTAGAACAACTAGGAGATGCCGACAAAAGGGCTCTGGAAATGATGGTTAGCCAAGGGGAAATGCATAAAGCTATTTTGGATCTCCCAGCAGGGAAAGCTGTTGGTCCTGACTCCATACCATTAGAATTTTATAAAATCTTTTTTCCTGAAATCAAAGAGGATTTTTATAATTTAATAATTAATATACAAAAAGATATCCCTCCCCCAGAGTCATGGAGCGAAGCAACTATGATAGTGTTCATTAAAAAAAATAAATCACCAACTAATCCAGGGTCATACAGACCAATAAGCTTAATGAACAGCGATGCGAAAGTTTACTCGAAAATCATGGCAAATAGATTAGGGAAAGTAATAGGTAAGATAGTATCCCCTAGACAGCATGGGTTCATCCCTGGGAGAGGCACCACAGAACATATCAGGAGAGTTGTAACCCTGTTTGATGGAACGACAGCCTCACGAGATCCTATGTCATTAATATTATTAGATGCAGAAAAGGCATTTGATAGGGTCTCGTGGGGGTTCCTATGGGCAGTATTAGAGAAGGTAAATCTTGGGAGTGGTTTTATAAAGGCTATCAGGGCTTTATATGTCAATCCAAGAATTAAACTTAGAATTATGGGCGAATGGAGTAAAGAGATAAAGATTGGACGGGGAACTAGACAGGGATGTCCTTGTTCTCCACTTCTCTTCGCCCTATATATTGATGCATTTATTAGGAAAATAGAACAGAATACAGACATACGGCCAATAGTCTTAAATGGACATGAAACAAAAATTCTGGGGTATGCGGACGATCTGGCGGTTACCTCTTGCGATCCTGAAACTGCATTACGGGCAATTGAAACAGAGGCAGCTATATATGGAAGATTATCAGGATATAAGCTAAATGTAGATAAAACGCAAGTCGTAATAAATAACAAAGTAACATTGGCAGATCAAAGAGTCACTGAGACTGCGATATATTTAGGGGTTTCAATCTCCTCCGATATCACAACTATAGTAGAGAAGAATTTAGAACCTATAATACGCAAGGCTAAAACTGACTTTAACCGATTAAATAACCTGCATTTGACTACAATTGGCCGATGCAACCTGATAAAAATGTCCTTTCTGCCTAAAGTGCTATATCTTTTTAGGTCTATTCCCCTACTATTTGACAATAAATGGTTCAGAGAGCTAGAAGGGGTAACAAATAGGTTTATATGGGCAGGAGGAAGAACGCGACGTAGCCAAAAATTCTTGTCGTTGCCCCGAGAACGTGGTGGGTTGACACTCCCAGACTTCAAAACCTATTATTGGGCATCAGTTTTACAATTTATAAGAGGGATGCTGGGGGGAGATATAATGGACAAATGGAGAGGGAGGGATATGACCCCGGATGTATATGAGCTTCTGGTCAAGGATTCGGATAGCTGGCTGCTCAAATATGATGAGAAAAGTTACTACAAGAAGGTACGGTTTAAGACCCTGGGGGCTGCCATAACAATATGGTCTACCCTTAAAAAGAAGCTAAAATTGGGTAGAATGAACTATTATACACCACTATATGGGAATCCATCGTTTCCAGGAATATTTCAGGATTCCATAATGAAAGATTGGGACAGGCAAGGGGTAAAAACTTTAGGAGACCTTGTAGGTCCCACAGGGGTAATTATCACCTACGAAAACGCGCAAAGGCTTTATAATTTAAGGCGAAGAGACTTTTATAAATATTTACAAATTAGGTCAGTCCTATCAAGAAAGAGGGGTGGAGAGGCTGACATGCAAAAAGTAGATTTGATGGAAGACTTGAGAAAGGAGTCAGGCTGCTCTATTCCGCAGCTGTATGTCGAAATATGTAAATTTAAGAAGGATGACTCTAAAAAAATGTTTGAGAAATGGGGAACTAAATTAGGGCTGACTGGGAACGAGGCCGAGAAGTCGTTAATAATGTCAAATAAGGTGCTGAGTTCAACAAATCTGCAAACACAGCAATATAAAACATTGTATGAATTGTATTATACCCCCCACAGGGTGGCACAGTGGGGTGGAACAAGTGGGATAATATGTCCAAGATGTCACCCTACCCAAGCCGATACGATTCACATGTTTGCTTCATGTCCCAGGTTAGATAGCTATAAACAGGATATGGAACAATTTTTTCAGAAAACACTGGGAATGAATATAACATTGTCAAACGAAGTTATGATTTTAGGAGTTGCTAAGGATGGCGTGGTTGTTCCACATTATGAGTTTTTGTATATAGCCATGGTATTAAGCAGACTATGTATAGCATCGCTTTGGAAAGATCCTAGCCCACCGACTGTACATCAATGGGTTTCTAGGTTGCTGGCAATCTTTACCTTGGAACAGGCTTTATACGAAAAAAAGGGAAGGGTAAGAAGGGAAGTTGCGAGGCGAATATGGGCTCCAATAATAACATGGAAGCAAAAGCTGGGGGAGTTATAAGCATACAGTAAGATAACTAATAATTTGTTTTAGGTATTAAATTGAATTTGTAAGATCTATTATGGATAGAATCTATTAAATGTAAGCACGAATTTATAAACTTGTTAAAGGATTAAGTTAATAATGAATGTTATTTGATTTTCTTATCTCGTTGAAATATATAATGAAAATGTAATTGTAATCTTGATGATGATGAATAAAAAAAAATGTTTAAAAAACAAAATCAACCCAATTTCCGTTTTTAGCCACGTTTAAATATAAATACAGACAGGGAAACAAATGTTTTTTTGTCTGCATTTATCTGTAAAAATCAGCAAAAACGGAAAACAGTGAGCCTTATGTATAATACAATAAGTAAATAAATGAAGATGCTTTAAATTATTGACACTGCTTATGTTATCCTATATTGAGTGATCATGACTCCTTTGTTTGCAACTATCATATTTGTCTACTTTCTTCAGCGGCATGGAACATCTGTGGACTAGGATTGGGCTGCAGAATATATAGGGTGTAGCCTATGTATGGCTGTGTATACCTATGTATGTGTGCCTGTGTGTATGTAAACATAGCATAACTTATATTTGTAACATGCACATTCACCCAAGGGTATCTTGGTGCTGAATAACAGATATTTATTGTTACCCAACTCAGCGGTGCTCATTTTATCAACTTACGAAGAATGAAAGGCTATGTAGACCGCAGGGATCTGAACCTGTGATCATGAGGTCGAACACAGGCCCCTTTAGTGGATGCATTAGTCCACTGAGCCACCAGCATCTAAGTGTGCCTATGTCTCTGCTACACTCACACGCATTAAGAGGCAAGTTGGCTCCAACACTATCTGGCACGGCCAAATGCAAAAGAGTCGGAACATGCTGCTGGGAATCATGTACCACAAAAGCGGCCAACATCGTCCTGCTTCAATGTACAGAAGGGCCAATTCTTAAACTAAGTGCTATAAACATTAGCAGAAATGGCTAGCATAACCAGTGTCCTCCAGATATCCCCTGATATTTTAGATACCCTTCAGTTCACAACATTTGTAACAATGTAGGTTTTGTTAGAAAAGTCACATTTTATCATTGCTTTGTAAAATCTGTAAAGTAAAGTTTGGTCACCACTGACATGTTATGCTATGGATGCGATCGATGAGTTGGCCGAGTGTGTAAATGCATTTCCTGTTAGCGCCCACCCCTTGCAGTGTTGGTTGGTGGAGGATATAGGTTGCCATCCCAGAAAAAGACATGCACAAAGAACCTAAATGATGTTGAGTAACTTAGCTGCATACTGTGCCTTTCACCAATTACTCAATTCCTTAGCGTTTTGATGCAGAGCATGTTTGTGGCTGTGGCTTTGCGTTGGGGATGGAGCACTCTGGTAGAAGGTCCAGCCCCAATGAACCAATGAGTAAGTGTTGAAAAGGATAGGGGTTTCTCGTGGGCGAGGTATTGCGACCTACCATCCAAACCCATGTGGAGTTGATGTGTGGGGGTTGTCTACAGTGTATATTGCAGTGGGGGTGCAGGTCTTCTGATCCTCTGCCTAACCAGAGTCTGCTGTGGCGGTGTAGTCCATCATTTGGAATATCACTGCACCCCATACTTTGTGAGCTAGTTAATGTATTTTCTCTGTTTTCCTGTTTTAGTTCGAGTGGTACAGAAACATGAAATAACCTGGTTAGTTGTCTTTGGCTAACCCTTGAGATAACATATATGTTGAGTGGCATGGTCATTTCTGCTCATATGGGATTAGTTGCTATCTAGCTCAGGGTGCTCATATAGTTATTGGGGATTCTGAACAGTGTTTCTGGTCTCTTGTTCCCTCGGTGGTTCCAAAAGCCTGCTTTTCATTCGCTCATCCCTGCTGCCAGTGTGTTTAGTATGTGGTTTATTTGTGTGAACATTCTTTCTTGCCTCTTCTGATTCTGTTCTTGCTATTGCCGTACCCCCAATCTTATTCCTGCACGACTGGCCACCTAGTGAAGTGAGGTCTTTATACGTTTATATTATGCTTGTTTTGCGTTACTGGACTCTGTTCGGTGGTGTGATAGAGTATCAATGGTTCCTGAGATGTTGGATGTTGAGGTATGGGGTTTTGAGTGGGTGAACATTGGTGAAGTGAACAGCGAATAGTTTGGCCCATAGGAGAGAAGCAAGGTAAACATGGGAGATACAATACAATGTTGCGGCTCTAGAATCATCACTTCCTGGCTAGGACTGTAGGAGAGGGACCAAGTAGGCAAACATTATTCCCTTGGCCCATCTATTGTTTAGTTAATCAAATTATCAATAACTTGTAAATTACCTAAAAAGATGCTTATCATGCCAACCCAGGCCTGCCTATCAGGAAATGTTGCTTTAAATTGTAGTTATACGACCCACACGAGATCTATTATCAATTGTTTGCAATAATATAGAAAATTACATGGTACTCAGGAAAGTATTTACGGGACCCGCCTAGGAGCAATTATCAGTGCTTTTCAATCATTTGGAAAATTACATGGTACTCAGGAGGAAAGTCTTTATAGGGACTAACCAGGAATGATTATCAAGAGTGTGAAGAGATGATATCTTTAAAGTAGACTTGATTGAGAAGAGTGACTCCGCATTCCTGTTGCTTGAGTGAGCTGTGTATCACAGGTGTGTACTGATTGTTATAGTGCTGTATTCATGTGTAGTGTTCCATTGAAGCAGCTACAATTGCACTGTTCTGTAAACAAATGCAACACAAACATATTGTAAAGTAGGCAGCACCCCTTATATTCAATTCCACAAGTCACCAGAAATTTAGTAACCTCCTTCGAGCAAAAGTAAACCCTCTTATCTGTTAGAATGGACTTAGGAAGCCCTCTCTCTGGAAAAAACACTTCATTAGAATCCACCTGATGAGCGCCAGGATGTGCTACTCAAACTGGCTTAACACCACCATATTTAATGTCTGGCACCTGTTGTCACTCCCCAAGAAATTACCTCCTTTACACATGTATCCTATACATTCAAAATGTGAACTTTGTCTACTCCTGGCTAGTTTGGAATGTTCCTCCTACAAGTTATGGCAAACACCATGACAACAGAATATACAACAGGAGAAATCCCGTAAACCCAGTTGAATCTGAGTAAATGTGGTAACAGGCAACAATGTCTCAACAGCTAATACTTGAAAGACAATTACCAAAATGTAAAATAAAATTCAAGTAGGAGGCAAGAAAGTGAAAACACCAGAGTTGGATATTGCAGTCTGTATAACAATATCATGCTATTCCTAACGATCCCTTTTATTGGACACCACATGTTTGTCTCGGCTTCCGGGCGATGTATTATCATCCTCCAACTCAATTGAGCACACACCATCGATAGAACCGAGCATAATTACGGCTTCCTTGGCTCCTAACATGTTTCCAATAAATTGTGACCACAGTGTTCCTGTTATGTACCAATTTTAAACTGCGCCGCCTCGTTTTCTTCTTCACCTTAACACGTGTCTCACTTTGCGCCATTCACATTGCCACAAGCACTTTGTGTGCACTTGTATTTTGGATTACACTTGCATATGATGAAATGTGATATTGTTGTCTGAAATTGTCTTTTAAAAAATATTTGAATACAGACTGGAAAATCCAACTCTGGTGCTTTTCCCTTTCTTGCCGCCTTGTGATTTATTTCACATTTTGGAATTTGTCTTTGAAGTATTACCTTGCCGATCACCAAGACAAGGCACGGGCACTAAAATCATGTGGTAATGTGGTGTGCCCATCACTGTGTTGAACTTGATGTTTTAATCCTTTTGCAGAATAAATGAGCACAGCTGCTGATTTAACATCCAGCGTATGCCAAAGAAGCAGCAAAAGTAGAATATATCAAGTCTCACCTTTGTGTGGTAAACCAGCAATATCACCATTAACCTAAAAATCCTCCAGCAGCATGGTTTTGACAATGCTGCTTACTCAGAGCTAGGCCTTTACAACTGTGTGATGCAGACACAACGCATTGTGGTCCTAGCAGACTGTTCTGTGGCAATGCAGCTACTTCTCTTCCACCTCTATGAGATAGCAGTAACCTCGTTCTTGGAGAACACCAATATGGCTCACCCTTGCAGCTGGCATCCTCTTGTAGGTCTTTACAAGCCCAAGGCACACCTGTGCTCCACTGCAGCCACAGCCTGCCGTAGCACAATCTCAACAGTTTTCCTTTGTAAGCCGCACTCCACCACCTGCCCCTCGGGGCAGAGTGCAGACGCCAGCTGGGAAGCTTACCCAACAGCGTTGTCCAGTAAAGTCGTTTGTGGCAAAGATGGGCGCAAAGAATGAAGGTTCCAGCAAGCATTTTATTAGCATATCGGCCACCTCCAGAACAGGTGCGGCTGCCATCCCTAGAGTCCAAGAAGATCCAGCAGCCCCACTTTCTGGAACTCATATCTCATCAGTGCCAGTCCACTGAAACCTGCCCAACTCCTATATCAATCAATCAGGATTTATAAAGTGCAGCTAATCACCCGATAGGGGATCCAGGCGGCTGCAGGTCCCGGAGGTTTATTCGAACAGCCAGGGCTTGAAGGCCATTTAGAATTCCGGAAGTGAGGTGATACTCCAGAGCTGCGTGGGGAGGCTATTCCAGGTTTTTGCTGCGATGTGGGAGAAGGAGCGTACTCCACTTCTGCTTTGATAGGTGCGGGTAGTATGGGCAAGTGAAAGTGAAGCAGAGCATAGACTTCTGGCCGGTTGGAGGAAGTTCAGGTAGTGGTTAATGTATATGGGCCCTTGGTTGTGTAGAGCCTTGTGTGTGTGGATCAGCTGCTTGAATTAGCATCTCTTCTGTACGAGGAGCCATTGGTGTTGCCTGACGTGGAGCGTGATGTGGGTTTGTAGGAGAAACCCGAGGATGAGTCTGGCTGTGGCGTTCTGTATGGTTATTATATATGGTCGTAAATGTTCTAGTATGTCACCAGTTTCTTCCCAGAGGGCTAAGATGGATTCGTTGTTATAGGTCTTGAAATGGGAGCTCTTATAATTTCTTGCAGGTAGTAGTTTAGCTTTGCCTTGGACGAGCAGGGCTTCTGGCCCAAAGCATTCAAATCCTAAAGGGCCCAAACGGGGGACTCGCCCTTTCTGAATGGGAAGACGGCCTTTGGAATGGGAGGTAAAAGCCCAATGAAAGCAGAAAGATCTGGGCATGATGCTCAAGTTTGTACATGGGCTGTTGTAGGATCCAGGGGTGAATGGGGAAAGTTTCAGAAGGGGCGGTGCCATTCCTCTTCTCAATTCTATATGGCATTTTTCGGCTTGGGTTCACCAGACTTTTCCTTGCAGTCTGGAACAGAACAACAGTACATGAGAACGTACACCTTAAATAGGGCAAACGGTCTGATGTGCTTCCACTGTTGGCACCACGTCTGCCCGGCTGCTGTTGTAGGCTTCTATCGGCAGAGCCAGCAGGGGCACCACTGGTGAGACACAGCGGTTGGCTCAACTCTATATAGAGCAGACAGACTAGTATTTTGGCAGACAGGGTACTTGCCTCATTTGTGGTGGAGTCCCCTTGAACCCCAATCTAAATGAGCTTACGCCTATCTGATTTGTCAGAAACACAGAATTCATATTTGAACAGATGTATAATATATAAGAATTTGAGACCGTGTCCTTAATTGTGTCATTTGACAAAGCAGTGGCAATAACCTTGTCACTGTAAAGGGTTGTACTTTACCTCTACATACTATAAACAAATCTTTTTAAAAAGAAAATGTCATCTTGCAGGCTTACGTGCAGCATAAAATATGCAGCGACCTGCCCTCTTTATTACACATGTAATTGGATGAGTGAGGCAGAAGTCACAGCAGTAATTTGTAAGCAGCATCCCCTGATGAAAGGCAGAAACCAAGACATGTGTCAAAAGATTGACTGAGCGAGTGTGTAACTGCTGCAAGGATTGACGTGTGAGTTAAGGGAACAACAAAAATGACTGAACTGCGATGAACTTGAAGTGCACCTACCAAAGGCATTGTAGGACTAGTGTACCATGGGGGTGTGGGCCACTCCCTGAGAGAATTCAAAGATAGATTCTCCCAGCACACAGTGTCTGCTGCAGATCTGAAGTGCACGTGCGCTCATCCGCCTGCCATGTTCCCATGACAGACCAGGAGCTCGCCTTGTCACTGCACGGCTGTGTGCATCAAGGCTGTAACAAGGTGACACGACTGCAATGTTACCACTAGCGGTGAGTCACCCCCGACAGCTCAGTGACAAGTCCTAATGAACAGCCTTCACAGGAGAGGCGAGGCTTTGCCTGTCTCTAGCATGTGAGGGACGGCTCTGCATCACGGGCGCCGGGGAGCTGGCCCACAAAATGTAAGCTTCGGATTCACATAGTGGAGGGGTTTCATGTGTTTGTGTGGAGATGGGTTTGGTTGAAATCAACGAGGCCCGCCGGGCAGCAAACACTCCCAGACACCTGGGTGTATAAATGCATCCCTCAATTGGAGTTGGCAGTGCAGGCGGGACTGAGGGAGAGAGCTGAACGAGGCCCTATGGGCAGGCGCAATGCCCTGGCACACTGCGCTGCCAGGGATCTGAACGAAAGCTTAGGCTGTCAGCCTTTGTTAAGGTTGCACATCTTCTGTTCTTATTTCCCAATCCCTGGCCAGCCAACCACCCATCTCAATTATTGGCTGAGAGGCCGCAAACAGAAGGCGGCGGGTGGATTCTCTTTCAGATAAAAGTGTGCTTCCGAAAATGGAAATGGTATGTTTCTGCAAAAATGCTAAAAAAAAAATAACCACAACCACCCTGTCCCTAAATCCAATCACAATAAAAGGCAGCCCCTACCTTCCGCCCTCCTTTCCCACACATTCATTCCGCCTCCCCCTCCCCCATCCTCCTCATGGCTCAGGGTCGGTGGCCCACATCACCTTGTACCCCCAGATAAGATTCTACATTGTACTATTTACTGATGTCACTGGATTCAGTCTGACATTTTCATTGTATTTGAAACATTATTGTACGTCGTTCTTGCACTTAATAATAAGAAATGACAACACCAAAACAATAACAGGCAAGACACGGTGTGCAGTGGAGGGGTGAAAGCCTCTTCTGTTAATCAGGAGGAGGTACTTTTGATTTTAAAGAATGACGCTTCAGCAGAAAGGTTTCTTTCTTAATTTCTGTGGCACCTAGAATTTGCAGTTTCTTGTCTTTTCTTTCTCCATAACATATTTGGGATTGTAGCTACCCATGATGCACGTGTTTCTTTTAATCATTTTCTATTATATTAAATCTAGAAAAAATAAATAAAAAGCTACTGGCTGTTGAAGAACAAGTAATGAATGTGAGATATGGTGACTGTGGTTCTAGTGCAGGCTTCTCCAAAGAGTAGCTCGTGAGCTCTGGTAGCTCTCCAAGTACCTGTGAGCTGCTCTTCTGTGTGCAGCCCAGCCTACTGAACTAGAAACTTTTGCTTGGCTGAATTAATATATATATGCCAAAATTGAAAAAGTGTGTATTTGAGACCAAAATGTGTGTGTTTTAGAACTCCTAAGCTGATGCTGCAGAAATAAAAGTTGAATTTCCAAAATATATTTAGAGCTGATATTTGAGTGATGAATAGTTTGGAGTTTGAAAGACTTATTGCTAATACTACCTATGTGCCAGGGATGTTGCAGCCATGACTGTTATGTATTCCTCCAGTAGAGACATTCTAAATTGACAAATAATTTTTTACGTTACTGCTAACAACCTTGATTGAGGCCCTGAGGTGATCACTGGTGCAAATCTTGTGAAGGGTGGCCACGAGTGTGATACTGTCTGACGTGTCTCTATTACAATACTAATAGTATTAGTAGCTTGGTATAGATGTCATTGAACATAAGCAGCTCTTATTAAAGAAAAGGTTGGAGACTCCCAGTTCTAGTGCCTGCAGTCTGCTTGGGGCTTAGGATCGGCGTCTGGCTGATGTTGCTCTTTCATCTCAAAGGTAAATAAAGTAATGATCAAGGGCACATCATATGAAGCGCATCTGTAATGAGATTTGAATTAAAGAGTGTCAAAGAGGCCAGAATGTTCTGAGATTGCCCTTTTCCAGTAGTGAGACACGATAATAAGTGAATACAATGGGGTTATCAATCATTTGCACAACTGCCACTTGTTTGGCATCATTAGGCTGTTGCCTTGGGTGGGAGATAATTTTGTACCTGCTTGTCCGGGTGGCATGTCCTGTGGAGACTGCTGGGCTGAACCGGCGGTTCGCTGTGGCAATGTGTGTGGAAGGTTTTAGTGTTTAGTTTGTGTCACTTGTTGCAGATGGTGGGCACCGGCATTCATTTTTCATCATCAGACTTTGACCCAGAGCAATGGAGAGAAGGAGAAAACTAGAAAGAAAGAAGAAAAGAAAAATAAGGAAGAGAGGAGCAAATGCCAAAGAACCCGCTAGGTTGAGCTAAAGAGACAGTAGGCGTCTGGTGGTGGAAGAAAGAGGCATGACTTGGAATCCAGGTTAGGCACCTTGGCTTACAATGCTTTTGGAAGGTGCAGTTCAATTTCCTCACAGTTCAGTCATTTTTGCTGTTCACTTTAACACACCGAGTCAATCCTAGAACTCTTTTGACACGATTCTTGATTTCATCAGAGAATGCTGCTTTTAAATTACTGCTGTGACTTCTGCCTCACTCATCCAATTACATGTGTGATAAAGGGTGTAGGTTGCTGCATATTTTTATACTAGATGTATGCCTGCAAGATAAATAGATTGACATTTTCTTTTTGTTTTAAAATATGTTCATACTATGTAAAGGTAAAATACAACCCTGTACATTCACAAGGGTATTTATGCAGCTTTGTCAAAGGACACCATAAAGGACGCAATCTCCAATTGTTCTTGTATAGTACACATCAGTTCAAATATGAATTCTGTGTTTATGACCAATCAGACGGGTGGAGGCTCATTTAGAGTGTGGTGGAAGGGTACTCCACCACAAACGAGACAAGTACCCTGTCTCCCAAAATACCAGTCTGCCTGCTCTATTTCAGTGGTGCCTGCTACTTAACGGGGGTGGCGGGGCAGGGTGATGAAAAAAACGACTTGCCTCCAGGCTGGCCACCGCCTCTCGGGCCTCTTTGGTAGACTCCTAGAAGCAGGAAGCACACAGTTTCCCAGGCTGCCCTAGCCAGTCACGACGCTGCTGTCACCAGCATGACAGCAGCATTGTGATTGGTCTGATCGCCATGGTTCGGCACTCAGACAGGGACTGGGAGCCTGTGCAAGTTCTCTACCCAGGTTGTGCAACACAGGCGGGTGGAGATCATGCTAAGTGCGCATGACTGTTTGACAGGCCCTACATGGCCAGCCAAACCGTCATGCGCACTTAGACAGTGCCCACCACTCCTCCCCCTGCTCTGGCCAGCCCAGCCCACCCAGCACCTAAGCCAGTACTGAAAAATATAATGATACTTTCATTGCATTATTATCATTTTATTTTTCCTTTTTGTCCTGCTCACAGAGCAGTGGAGCAATGCTCCTCCGAGGCAAGCTAAGGCTACTGGCACTTATATTTGTTACAGTTGAAGTGTTCCTTAAGTAAGATTGTATAGGTGTAATGCATGGAGGTCCAACTGGTGCTCAAACCGTTTCGCCGTGTGCTGAAATGGGTTGGGAGCACATACGTTTCAGTGATGTGAGGTGGGAAACCATGTTTGAGGATAACGTATTTTCTGTATTGTCGGTCCTCTGTATGCTCACCACTAGTGCTGGGGGTAAATTAGTGCCCAGCTCAAATAAGCAGATTGCTGTGCGCTAAACTCCAGTGTATTATAGATGTGTACCATTGCAGGTGTTAAATATACAATTGTATAATCTATTCCTGGTATTTCCAGTAGCTTAACAAAACTACTGGGGTAAAAGTTGTACTACTGACAGTAGAAAAAACACCGTCACCGAAACAATGTTGATTTTTCTGAACGAAGAAAAGATTACCTGAAACAAAAAGCATTTCTACATTCATTCCACTGTTAAGTAAAACAACATAACTAACACTTCATGTGATGGAAGCTAGTTGTAAGTTTTACCCTTTTTAAGGACAGCTCAGCGCTGGTCTTATTCTGGGCAGTGAATTCCACCATTTTAGTTGGTATTGTGAACTATAACGTAAATTAGCCCACATTATGCAGAAGTGCTGACAGAAATGCATAAGTCTTAAGTTGTTAAATTGGTGGTCAGGCAGCCAGGCCCATGCAGGACTATCGAGTGCATGACAAGACACAAACAGAGTTGCGTCAGCTTTGCGCTGACGTTGTTACGCAGGGCTTACCGTTTAACAGCCCTTAATTCCCATAAGGAGAAACCATACTGTTGTGATGTGACGCACTGCTATAAATAAGCTGGGTCGGGCTTTCCACACTGAAGCCCAGTGTGCTAGATCCCACGTCACTCAAGAGAGTTTACTCCGCCCTTTTCACGCTTGCCAGATTGGAAAGTTCCACCACAAGGCCGCCTGTCTTCAATGTTTACTTGGAGAGAGCAAAGCTGCGTTTACCCTGCAGCAGCAGGTGGAGGCTGCACAAAAGGCAATGGAATCATAAGTAGAGAAGAGAAGAGAGCCACAAGGGTGTGACTCCGGGTAAGAGTCTTGTCCTGCTGGTTATCAACTGTGCCCTCACTGACAAAACTGTCCCGCGTACAACTTTTGGTATGGATCCACCCGGGGACCAAAAGACCACTAATTACGCATTTCAAAAGGCAGATAGATGGTGAGTTTCCATTTTTCTTTTTCCCTGCTTCCCACACACAGAGTTCCTACTCTAATTAACACTGTCATCCAATGACTCTCAATCGCACTAATTTTGGAGGACATTTGTAAGCCATAAATGAAGCAGCTCAGATAATTCGCATATATGTTGAGCATGAACTCGGTATCAAATGTATGTCCTTTTGACCTCCTTTGGTGCGTGGTATGTGAAGCTAATGTTTTATCTGGGCGACACAGTCTGCCGCTCAATTCTCCTGTTGGTACGTAACACCAAAAGTCGCACCACTCACAACAAAACAATGCAGATGTATGGAAAATGTCTACAAAGGGCTCCACAAAGAAACATCACCACTTGCATTCTTGTGCATATCGAAATATTAAATGTAAAGTATGCATACAACAGCAAGAGTCGGTTCCAAAAAGTGTGTCTAGGTAGGTTAGGGCCTGCCACAGTGATTAAAAGCAGTCTCCCAGTTCCGCATTGACCATACGAGCCTCCTGTAAGGAACAGACCGAGGAGATGTCTGCATTCATGAATAAATGCTGCTTCGTGTAAAATACTACATCTGTCCTAAACTCGTTAGTAAATGCTCACACACACCGACTAAGAATTCTAGCTTTTGCCCTCTTGTTAGAAGTATGACCATCAGTGGCGGCCCCTTGCAATACAACAAACATCTGTTGGAGTGATGTAGAAAACAAATATCTGTGTTCATAGTTTAAAAAGTCAACATTATATCATTTACTTCAGCAGAAAATGTTAACGGTGAAGGCTTAAGTGAGGTAAAGATTTACTGCTGACAGCTGCTGTGTGGCCTGTGGGTAAATTGAAATCCCTAAATGGGCAAGTGTAGGACAAACACTGATTATATTAATTTGGAATTAGTGGGTTATTCACAGGCCTAAAAAAACAAAAAAGTAGCATAAAGCATCATATAAAACCAAATCAATATTGAATGCAGGTTGGATGTGTTTGTGCACTAACTACAAATCTCAACACTGTCTTTATTTAATCCTAGTAGTTCCTAGTGTTGAGGCTATACATTGTCATTGTTTAGCCTGCTTTGCACAGCTCTCATTTGTTCTTTATAATGCATTAAAGCTGAGAGTAAAGTATATAGTCATCCATGAGGACTTCCTCCACTCCTTTTCCTCGTGGCAATCTCATCATCTGAAGCCGTCGCTGACACGTTCAGACTTTATAGTGATAGCAATACAAATATACACAAAATGATGCCCATATCCTGGCACACGCGGCCATCCAGCCATGCCCTCTTAGTCTATTTAAGTGCTGGGAAGCAGGGTCGTGTTTCAGTGTAGGTGGGCATTCTCAGGAGCCTCAAAGCTCTCTATAAATCACTATGTGCAAGTGGCAATGCCAAATGTCATACTTCAGTGTGATTGGCAGGACAGGGATCAGTCAGGCAATGTGCTGTTAGTCACACTCCATGTGTGACTCTATGTGTTGCAAGCAGTAGGGAAGTGTGTGCTCGGAGTGTCCATGGAGCATTGGTAGCTCAGTAGAAGGAGCTGAATCCAGACCCTTTCAGGCAGCAGAAGCTAAGTTTGAAAAAAACTTCTCAAAGGGTGTGTTCTCGAGCATTCCTGAATATGCAAGTGAGTGTGCTGGCTGGCTCTCGACTCTTCTCTATTTGGTGGCAATTCCTGGAATTTTGCTGCATCCATGGCAGGATTAAGTCCTCACTGGATAAAACAAGGCCACAGCATATTTGTAGGAATTCTTAGCATTTGTGTGAAATAAGTGCTGGCGGGCAAATGCCTGTGCACCAACCATACGAGACTTGAGCTCACTCCCTCGCTCATTGATTTTCAGGTCTAGTATTATGCAGCACCACTTCTGAAGATCACCAGCCGCCACTGGTGTTAGGTGAGTGTAGCTTGCGAAGGGTGTTAGGGTGAGTGTAGCTAGTGAAGGGTGTTTGGCTGAATTTAGCTGGGGAAGGGTTGTCAGGAGAGTGTAGTTGTCAAAGGATACGCAGCTGAGTGTAGCTGGCAAAGGGTGTTAGGGTGAGTGTAGCTGGCGAAGGGTGTTAGGGAGTGTGTAGCTGGCAAAGGGTGTTAGGGTGAGTGTAGCTGGCAAAGGGTGTTAGGGTGAGTTTAGCTGGCAAAGGGTGTTAGGGTAAGTGCATTTGGCGAAGGGTGTTAGGTTGAGCGTTGGCCTGAGCTTTCTAGCTGGACGACTGAAGAGCTATTCGAAGAGATGACATTGTAGCACTGATCCAGATACAGAAGTTAAATGTACTCTATTTCCACAAAGGTCTCCTATTAACTTTTTTCTGAGAATGAATCATTTCCTACTAGGTTACTGTTATGTGCAATCAGAGCTGAGTAATTACAGCTGCCGCTCTGATCATTGTGTGTGCAACATATAAATGTGCGAGCCTGTGAAGGGAACACTACCTATCAATCAATCAAACAGCATTTGTAGAGGGCAGCACGGTCACCCCTCGGGTTATCTGGACGTTGTGTCTCTGTTGAAGAGCCAGGCCTCGAGTCTCCTTTTGAAGTCTGCCTTCAAGGGGGCTGTGCGGAGCTGCAGAGGAAGGTTTTTCCAGTACTTGGCAGTGATGTAGGAGACGAAGCGGACACCTCTTAGGCGGAAGCGTAGGTATGTGCGAGGGTAGGTGAAGAGGCGCACAGGTGTCTAGCGGGTTGGTTGAATTTCAGTTGATGGTTGAGGAAGGCATATCCTGGGTCGTGGAGGGCTTTGTATGCGTGCATGAGGAACTTGAGCTGGCATCTTTTCTGGAAGGGGAGCCAGTGGAGGTCTCTCAGGTGGGCAGGCAATGTGGGTTCATTTGGGGAGGTCCAGAATGGTCCTGGCTGCAGCATTCTGTATAGTCTGGAGTCTTCTGAGGAGCTCGGTGGAGATGACGGCATGGAGGGCGTTGCCGTAGTCGAGGTGGCTGGTGATGAAGGACTGAGTGACGTCTTTCTGGTGTTGGTTGGGAGCTATCTGAAGATTCTGCAGAGCATGCAAAGTGTGTGGAAACAGGAGTAAAGGACTACGTTAACTTGTCGTTTATTGGCGAGTTACGTGTTGAGTATGATTCCGAATCTGTGTGCGTGGTCGGTCAGTATGGGTCCGAATTCTGCAGGCCACTAGCTGTGGTCCTATGCAGACCTAAACTGTATTTGTCACAATTAAAGTGTTTCAAATGCATTTCTTTAAATTGTTATACCCCTTTATTAGTGCTTAATTTGCAATCAATTCATACATAAATAAATAAAAATATATATTTTTAAATAAGTGTAAGGGCCCACAGATTTTGTAAGCAACCTGCTGCTGGTGCTGCCACATGCCCGGTTAGGCAAATATCAACACTGCTTAATCTTGATATCACCTCTTTATCTCACTCTTGCTTGTGCCTTCTTTTTATGCCCGCTTTCTACCTTTGCCACAGTTTTCCTGTCTCTCTCTTTCTTTCTCTTTCTTTGTCCTCGGTTGCTCTGAATCAAGGACTGATGGTGGAAATGAAGTCTCAAGAAACGAGTACATTGTATTGTATTGTATTGTATTGTAATTGCATTTATATAGCGCTTACTACCCCTGACGAGGCGTCAAAGCGCTTTTTCGGCGGGTAGCACGCTACTCCGGGACCCACAGAGGATTAGTGTTGAATTAGCATAGTGAAACATGCAAGTACATTTTAAGTGGTAGATAGGTTAATCAGTTATTTGGAATGATAGCAGAAGGATAGAGTAGGACAAAGGTTTGTATTTATTTATCGCTCGCTTGTTGACGCATGCTATTCAGGGAGCCTATAAATGATTAGTGGTGAATTAATATGGTGAAATATGAGGTAATTTCAGTGGTGGATATTAGTCTGTTACTTGGAGTGAGAAGGATAGCGGATGGATAAATGGGTAAGAAAGATTTGCATTCATATAGCACTTGTTACCCCTGATGGGTGTTGAAGCGCTTTTCTGGCGAGTAGCACGCCACTCCGGAACCCATAAAGGATTAGTGTTGAAAATTAGTATAGTATAAATATGAAGTAATTTGAGTAGTAGATATGTTATTCAGTTATTAGTATAGTTGAATATGGAATATGGAATTTGAGAAGTGAACATGTTAGTCTGTTAATTTTGATTGAAAAAGGATAGTGGAGGGATAAAAGAGTGAAGGATTTTTTTATTTTTTATAAGTCTTAGCAGTAGGAAGAGGCTTTTGGATGAGTAAAAAGGAGTTTTGGAGGGAAGGAGTCAGAGGGCAGCATTTCTGGCCCTAGTCCCGACCAGTGTCAAACAGGCCCAAACAGGCAACTACCCTAGTCCTCTCCACCCTTAGCCTCGAAGCCCGGGCAGAGACGCCCTAAACCTGGCCTTTCTTGTAGCCCTAGTAATCAGGTGACCCCTTCAGCCAATGGGAACCCTAGCCCTAACACTATCCAATCACAACACTAGCCCTAACATCTAGAACCAATAGGAGACCAGGACCTTACAGCCAATCTTAGCCCTAGTCCAAGGACCCAATCAGTTCAAAAAACCCTGATCTCAACATCCAATAAAGGCCTTAGCCCTACCACTAGTCCCAACACAAGTCCAAGCAGCCAATGGTACAGGTAGACCTAGTCCCTACTTCCAATAGAAAGCCTAACCCTACTCTTAGTCCCACAACTGGTCCAACAACCAATCACACCAGAAGCCCTAAATAGCTACTTCCAATTAAAGGTCTAACCCTAGCACTAGTCTCACCCTATTCCCAACAACCAATAACATAGGAAACCCTAGTCCCTACTTCCAATAGAAATCCTAACCCTAGCCCTAGTCCCAACCCTGCAATGATTGAATCACAGACCGAGAAACCAATCAGAAGCCTCAAATACCCAACCAATGAGGACATTAACCCTAACCCAATAGAAACACCAGATACAACCACCAATCAGAGTACACATGTGCCAACCACTAGCACACCATATAAGGTCCCAGCAACCTCAAACAAGGTTTGCTGGCCAGGGAGTTGGAAGCTGCTTCTCCTGTTCAGAATCTCCTAGGAGACAGACAGGCTCAATCCACAACTTTGGACTTCAACAGGTAAAGGCTTCACTAACTCGAAATCTAACAATACTGTTTGAATAAAGCTTTACTCCCCCTGCTGGCCAAAAAACGAAGTGCACAGGCACCAGTAAATACAGTTTAAGCAGCTCACAGAAGCACCCTCTGATGTAGAAAATCCCTGTTGCTGGGGGGGGGGAGGCAGGGGGGCTGGCCTCACTGGCTTGTGAGCACAAAATGGTGGCTGGGGGTGCACTGTTTGAGCACACAGGCCTAAGCACAGAGCAAAGGAGAAATTTGGAGGGAAAACAGATTTGTCACCAAGGAATGAGAGGGACAAACTACAGAGGTTGGACTGCAAATCCCACATGAGTCCACCACTGGTAAAAACTCCTCTTCATCCGGTAACTTCACTTGCTTAAGAGTCCATGTCGAGGGTTTCGCTCCAGAGTTTTATGACCTTAGATTTCAAAATCTGGGGCCTTATTGAAGGATATGGCCTAACGGCGAGAGCTGTCGACTTTGGAGATGGGGAACCAGGTTCGAGTCTCCGCGTTGGCTCATCATCCTGTGAATCTGGGCAAATCCCTTAATCTCCCTGCGCCTATCAAAAGATTAATGTGTCCTAGTGTAATGTAACTGGTGCTCATGTAAAGCGCTCCAATACCTTTCGGTCGAGTTTGCGCTGAATAAAATGCAAACAAAAAATTATTAGGGCAGTACATTGGCAACAAGAGTGGGTGACATTATGGTTGTGAATTGCTTCGTCGAACGTGTGTACTAAATTTTCAAAACAGAAAATCTGAAAGTTGCGCGGATTAGTGTAGTTCCACATATTTATTATTCCATGTTATTTCCACTTAAAACTTTCTATCTACAGCTAGTAACATTAAGTAAGTAAAAACACGCCATTTGTTCTCCTCCCAAATCTTCCAGTTGATAACAGTGACCTTCCCTCATATTGAGAATTTCTGGAGCCGGCCCAGTGGCGGGTAATTTTACAGCAGTGCTGGGCAATGTTGCATTGATATTTGCAGGGATTATTAGTCCCCAAAAATCCACATTTAGAGTCTGATTAGTGCAAATGTGACGTGTTGCAATAGCTGGTTGGTGATTCTGTGGATTCAGGGGTTAATACTTCGATAAAGGTAAGGGATTTGCTACCCAATTTTGTTTTCATTACCTGATGCTCTTTATTCAGAAGAAAGGCAGGGAAGATAGCTAGTTTTACATTCTTTCACACTCATAATATTTTTTATTAATATATTTATCTTACTTAACTAACATGTCAAGTTTCTGTTTTTCATTTATTTAGTTTTAAACATTTGATAGGATAATTTCAAGATACAGTTAAATATATGGGTTTTGTAACTCATCCCAGATAAACTCAGATGTGATATTATAGCATACCGGTGCAGCATTAACTGTGAGCATATAAATTTATGAGTGGAAATTCGCTATAAAATGTGGCTTTACACTTATGATGTGTTCAGCTTTGGTGTGCAAATACTTTTGCGAATTGGGCCTAAAGTAAATGTTGCTATTTAAGCGTCTTTCGCCTACAGTTCAGCGCAGATAAGCTCCTTATGAATCACGTCCTTCCACTTGCGCTAATCGCGTTGCGGTGATATACTCCCCTTGGTGGTTCCCACTAAGGGGATTTCAAACATCCAGATTTGCATAGAGAAGGGATTAGGGTAACTGCTGATGAAGTATGGGCCATAGGGTCTCGGCATTCCTGCACATCACTCTGAATTAATAAGCGAGCCAGGGGGAGCGCGCAAGATGTATGGAAGAGCCCTGCAGGACTGCTGAACCAGCAGGAAACCACAGACAGGCGGTGTGGGGTAGTGTCCCAGCTGCAGACAGATGGTTAGCTTTGCTCATCACTCTATAATTTGGACTGGACCATTTTTTAAAGTTAATAGGTCTGCTGATGAGGTTACTTTCCTCCTGGGCATTAATTGAATGATCCTAAAATGTGTGAATGCTTTAGAATTTTAGGCGCATGCATTTTAGGCAGAGGATGATATGATAGACTCTGGCACAGTGCGTGGATTTTAAGCGTTCCAGGCAACAAGATATTTTGCCTCTGGAGCTCTCCCCATACAAAGGAGAGACAATTTTTCGAGTCTTTCGCTGTTATTTAGTTCCATCAGTAGATGATACCATGCTTTGTCTTGTGGAAGCACTGACCCTTTGCAGATTCCATTTTATGCATACATGTATAGACAGCAGACAAACTGGCAAAAAATGGGATTTGTTCATTTCCAGAAACCAAATACCCACACATTGCATATTGCAGTCAAGGGGTAAACCCAAGGAAATTGATCCATATAATGGAGTTGATGACATTGGTAAGTCAGTTGTGCTAGTTGACGGTTATAGATGCAATGCAACCGTTGATGCCCCAACTTCGGTGAAGCCATACATGCTACACACCCCTCCCCCCAGCTCTGCAGGACAGCCTCATTCTACCTGTCTAGGAAATGTGCCCTTGTAGGTGCGGAGGTGAGGAAAAGAGTTGTATGTGGAATAATTCTAGAATAGTAAAGAATAGGTGGAGACAGGGGAGGACTTAAAAGGAAATAGAAGTGAGGAGACGAGTTAAGACAACATAGGAGTCACTTGTTGAAATCCCCAAATTAATGATTTTAGAAATCTTTAAAAATGTTTGAGTTCATGGGCGGATAACCCTAGCCATTTAAATACTTCTTGGGGGCCCTTTAATATACAATGTTGCTGTAAAGAAGGTAATGAGGTACAAAAAAAAATATGGCAAGCAAATTGAGCAATTTATTACAAACACCTTCAAAGCTCACCCTTAAAACCAGGATCAAAATGGCAAGAAAAATTCGAACAACATTCTGGAATAAAGCACGGTTGAGTAGCTCAGAACCATGCATAATATGTGCAAACAGCAATACAAGTGCTTACAGGGAAAACTTAAAAACTGTATTTGAGCAGAAATGGTGGTCATAAAATTCACTGTCCAGACTCTATAAATGCATTAGTGATCCTTTCTCAGGATAGCACACTTACTATTATAGCACATGGGTACTTCTAACTATTCTCAAGGGCCAGATCCAGTTGGACATTCAGGATTTCCACAGTTAATATTCGTAAAATAAATTTCCATAAATTGGATCCAAATGTCTGTATATTTGCATATTCCTTGGGCATACTGAAAATGTGATATGATGAGGTCGTTGAGGATAATCTTTAGGTGCCTGAAATGAAACACAACCTCATAACATTCGGGATAACCTACAAATGTAATTTGTGGGCCTTTCCTTTATCAAAATTGGATTCATCCCACTGGAATGTACAACATTTGAAACCCCAAACTGTGCAGGATTCGCACTTGGATGGCGCTTGATTCATTTAAGTGCCTGGATAGTACCCTGGGCGGAAAGAAAGTCGATGCCCTCGCTGCTGCTGGTAAATCTGAGTGGCCCTGAACACAATCATCTCGCCACCTTCGCCAATTTATACGTTTCCCTCACAGCTTAGCTACATCACTCTGGTGCGAAGTTGTGTGTGGGGGCGGGGGTTGTTGGTGTGTAGCAGCAAAAGTGTGAGAGAGATGGGGCAAGGAAGGGGACTACTGGAATGTTAAAAACATTGTGAGTTGCATGTGAAATGTATTTAAAGAACTTTAAACTGAACCTCTGAAGCCAATAGGGAGGGGCACAGCTGTTTGCATGACCCTATTGCAGATATATACATGTAATCCATCAGAAGGCTGGCACCTTGGACCCGGCCCAGCTCGTGCTTGTCCAAACTGCCCCTAACTAAATCCTCCCCTATAGGTCATCCTGTGTAATGTTAACACAGTTTGTGTAGTGCCTGGTATGATTAATATGGCATCTTAGTGCTTTCTTTATTTGGGTGTTCTTATCGTATGGATCCTGGGACTTCCATCATATTATTTTAAACCTTGCTTTAGAGCACACAGATATTGGATCGGAGAGGACTGCAACATAAGTGTCGGGGCTAACAGGTCTGGCCACATCAACGCAAGGATTTCTTCCCTAAACGGTATGCCCACGTAAGGGAGATCCAGGTTTAATGTTGCCTGCTTAGTTCACAAAATCATTCACTTACATCAATCACATGACCTTGCCAGTAAACAGAAACACTGTAGGAGTTCACACTAGCTGAGAAATACTCCAAACCCTGCCTTCAAGAAAAAACGAACCTCAAAGTATTTTTCTGGATGTACCCCTAAAACATGAAACCTGATTCTATGTCAGGACAGGAGGCTCTGATTATGCTTTCTCATTTCTTTAATGAAATGCCCAGCAGCCAATAAAAAAATAAAATAAAAAAAAACTACAAATCCCATGAACACTTGGGAATGACCATAGAGGTTACACTATATAAGGTCCAAACACTAGTCCTTCTTCCTCTTTCTTTGGGGAAACAGTTCAACATCGAAAAACAATCCCAGGTAGAGTAACAATAAAAGTTCCAAGCACGCTGCCGAAATCCAAAGGATCCTGTAGCAGAGGATGGAGGAATCCTGGGCCCGAGAACAAGGAGACATAGGAGACTCTCGAAGAAGATCAACCACATCATTTCTGGTCCGAACCTGAAAAGATACAGAGCCGTAATATCCAAATAATGGAGAAGGTCAAGCAAGTCAGGGGGGGAAAAGAACAAGGAAATAGAAACTGCAACAATATGCAAATATTATACAGTACATAACAATGCAATATATATAGTCTGAACAAGGGTGGGATAATCCTCGCCTCCTAGTCCTTAATAGAATTGAAAATTCTTGTCACGAATGTTTGCAAATTTTGAATTCTATGTCAGGACAGGAGGCTCTGATTATGCTTGTTCAAAGCTCGTCCACCACAACAGAGGCAACACTAACAATTGGTTTATAATAAAATTGTTTGAAGACAGAGTCTGAAGACCAGTCTGCAGCCTTCATAATGTCAAACAGAGTAACACCCATGGAATAAGCTTTTGAGGCCATTGCCCCTCTAGCAGAATGTGCCCCAAACACAGAAACATCAATGCCTGCCTCAGACATGAGCCAGCGTACCCAGCGAGCCAGGGTAGCCGGTGCAACAGGACGGAAAGGCTTCTGCAAGGCAATCAACAACTGACCTTGCATGTCCGTACGCAAAGAAGCGGTACTCACCTCATAATCCTTCAAACACTGGACAACACAGAGATTGGGATGATCAGGAAAAGAAGGATATGTTATGGAGGAAGTGTTGGATTTAGTTCTCCTAGAGAGAGTGAAAGTAACACCCTCAGGGGTGAAACTGCGACCCGCAAGGTCCAAGGCGCGAACATCCGAAATTCGCTTGCAAGACACCAGACACAGTAACATGGTCAGTTTGGCAGACAACTGTTTACGGGACAACAAAAGATTAGAAGGCCAAGCCTCCAAAAACCGCAGGACAACCGAAACATCCCACAAAGACACATATTTCGGAGTGGGGGGTTTCGCAAGACGAATCCCCTTAAGCAGTTTGGAAAGCAAATGATGTTCACCAACAGGCTTACCATCAATGTGGACATGGCCCGCAGAAATAGCAGAACGAAAACTATTAACGGTCCGGTAAGCCAGACCGGAAGTGGCCAAGGAAGTCAAAAAATTAATGATCAGACTGACATCCGCAGAAACGGGATCAACTTCCCGTTGAACACACCAATCACACCAGCGTTTCCAAGCTCCTCGATACCGTTTGTGGGTATTGGGAGACCAGGCGTTACTAATGAATGTGGCAGCGTCGCTAGAAATGCCTGGGATCGACCAACGATCCCCGAGATTCGCCATGCCAGTAACCGGAGAGTGCCGGAAAGAATGAGGGGATGCGGATCTCCGAGAGGATCCTGCAACAGATTCCACTTCAGGGGAAGAAGAAGGGGAGGCTCGCAACACATCTCCAGGAGTACCGGGAACCAGGCTTGAGCCTTCCATAAGGGAGCAATCAGAATCAGCTCCGCTCGAAACCGCTTGGTGTAAGCAAGCACTCTGGGAATCATCATGAACGGGGGAAACGCGTAACAAAGAGTCGACGGCCACTGCTGGAGAAAAGCGTCCGTGGCCAGAGCCAAGGGATCCGGTCTCCAGCTGTAGAACTGGGGAAGCTGCGCGTTGAGGCGAGAGGCAAACAGATCCAGGTGACACTGGCCCCACTGCCGAAGAATGGCACGGAAGACTCGAGGATGAAGTCTCCAGTCGCTGAAATCCCGAAGATGGCGGGAGTGCCAATCCGCAACCTGATTGTTGCGGCCCGGAAGATACTCTGCAATAACCGTGATCTTCCGGTGGAGGCAAAAATGCCAATGTAATAAGGTTAAAGAGACTTAACTGGCCTGGAACGGTCGAGCCCTGTTCGGTTCATCTCCGGAACTGGTGATCGAATCAGATGCCAGTCAGTGGGGTTGGGGAGCCCGTTGCGGGTCTGTTTCGACAGGGGGTCGTTGGTCGCCCCAGGAGTTGTCTCTCCACATAAATTGTCTGGAACTCCTGGCGGGTTCCTTTGCGATACGGTGTTTTTCCCCCCTACAAACGAGTTGTTGCATTCTTCTCCGAATGGACAACGTGTCCGCAGTCCGCTATGTCAACAAGCTGGGCGGGACTCGGTCCAAGATCTTGGCGGAGATCGCCAAGGATTTTTGGCATTTTTGCCTCCACCGGAAGATCACGGTTATTGCAGAGTATCTTCCGGGCCGCAACAATCAGGTTGCGGATTGGCACTCCCGCCATCTTCGGGATTTCAGCGACTGGAGACTTCATCCTCGAGTCTTCCGTGCCATTCTTCGGCAGTGGGGCCAGTGTCACCTGGATCTGTTTGCCTCTCGCCTCAACGCGCAGCTTCCCCAGTTCTACAGCTGGAGACCGGATCCCTTGGCTCTGGCCACGGACGCTTTTCTCCAGCAGTGGCCGTCGACTCTTTGTTACGCGTTTCCCCCGTTCATGATGATTCCCAGAGTGCTTGCTTACACCAAGCGGTTTCGAGCGGAGCTGATTCTGATTGCTCCCTTATGGAAGGCTCAAGCCTGGTTCCCGGTACTCCTGGAGATGTGTTGCGAGCCTCCCCTTCTTCTTCCCCTGAAGTGGAATCTGTTGCAGGATCCTCTCGGAGATCCGCATCCCCTCATTCTTTCCGGCACTCTCCGGTTACTGGCATGGCGAATCTCGGGGATCGTTGGTCGATCCCAGGCATTTCTAGCGACGCTGCCACATTCATTAGTAACGCCTGGTCTCCCAATACCCACAAACGGTATCGAGGAGCTTGGAAACGCTGGTGTGATTGGTGTGTTCAACGGGAAGTTGATCCCGTTTCTGCGGATGTCAGTCTGATCATTAATTTTTTGACTTCCTTGGCCACTTCCGGTCTGGCTTACCGGACCGTTAATAGTTTTCGTTCTGCTATTTCTGCGGGCCATGTCCACATTGATGGTAAGCCTGTTGGTGAACATCATTTGCTTTCCAAACTGCTTAAGGGGATTCGTCTTGCGAAACCCCCCACTCCGAAATATGGGTCTTTGTGGGATGTTTCGGTTGTCCTGCGGTTTTTGGAGGCTTGGCCTTCTAATCTTTTGTTGTCCCGTAAACAGTTGTCTGCCAAACTGACCATGTTACTGTGTCTGGTGTCTTGCAAGCGAATTTCGGATGTTCGCGCCTTGGACCTTGCGGGTCGCAGTTTCACCCCTGAGGGTGTTACTTTCACTCTCTCTAGGAGAACTAAATCCAACACTTCCTCCATAACATATCCTTCTTTTCCTGATCATCCCAATCTCTGTGTTGTCCAGTGTTTGAAGGATTATGAGGTGAGTACCGCTTCTTTGCGTACGGACATGCAAGGTCAGTTGTTGATTGCCTTGCAGAAGCCTTTCCGTCCTGTTGCACCGGCTACCCTGGCTCGCTGGGTACGCTGGCTCATGTCTGAGGCAGGCATTGATGTTTCTGTGTTTGGGGCACATTCTGCTAGAGGGGCAATGGCCTCAAAAGCTTATTCCATGGGTGTTACTCTGTTTGACATTATGAAGGTTGCAGACTGGTCTTCAGACTCTGTCTTCAAACAATTTTATTATAAACCAATTGTTAGTGTTGCCTCTGTTGTGGTGGACGAGCTTTGAACAAGCATAATCAGAGCCTCCTGTCCTGACATAGAATTCAAAATTTGCAAACATTCGTGACAAGAATTTTCAATTCTATTAAGGACTAGGAGGCGAGGATTATCCCACCCTTGTTCAGACTATATATATTGCATTGTTATGTACTGTATAATATTTGCATATTGTTGCAGTTTCTATTTCCTTGTTCTTTTCCCCCCCTGACTTGCTTGACCTTCTCCATTATTTGGATATTACGGCTCTGTATCTTTTCAGGTTCGGACCAGAAATGATGTGGTTGATCTTCTTCGAGAGTCTCCTATGTCTCCTTGTTCTCGGGCCCAGGATTCCTCCATCCTCTGCTACAGGATCCTTTGGATTTCGGCAGCGTGCTTGGAACTTTTATTGTTACTCTACCTGGGATTGTTTTTCGATGTTGAACTGTTTCCCCAAAGAAAGAGGAAGAAGGACTAGTGTTTGGACCTTATATAGTGTAACCTCTATGGTCATTCCCAAGTGTTTATGGGATTTGTAGTTTTTTTTTTTTTTTTTTTATTGGCTGCTGGGCATTTCATTAAAGAAATGAGAAAGCATAATCCTCGCCTCCTAGTCCTTAATAGAATTGAAAATTCTTGTCACGAATGTTTGCAAATTTTGAATTCTTCTGTAAATTTGGACTCCGCCATTAATACCAGGATATAAAAAACAGCTGAAAGCCTTCCTCCTCAACAAGTTCCTGTCGAACCATTCCCCTTTGTTGACGAACCGGAGAGTGCGTGGACTCATGCCCTCGAGCTAGCCTTTCTCTACACCAGACTGGACACATGGGCATTGCATTGACTGTGATTAAGGCTGTGTGCTAACTAACCTTGTTACTCCTTGGTCCCATGCAATAGTAGAAGCTTGTCTGTCCCAATGTGATGACGTCTATCTCATGATTGCTTGTTTAATGCTGTCTTCCTTACATCTATGATATTGTGAATTGCCTATCTATTGGGTCTTATCCTGCTAACACGCTTGGTACTTTCATACTTTTGTACTCAATTACCCTGCCTTCGCTTTAAGCTTTCTCTTTAGACCGATCTGTTTTTTAGGTTTCATCTGGACAGCGCCTGCGCTGTGCTTGAGAAATCACTTGCATTAAAAAACAAGCATTTACAATGCAATGGTTTTGCCTTTGTTAAAGTTAGAGCTATTGGCATTGCTCTTGACATTATTTTTATTTATGTTTTTTTAACATAAATAAATGGCATTGTCATTTACAATGCCACTAGCTTTATCTCTCGCGAATGACACACAAACACCCACAGAGCCCCCCCCCACACACACCCACACCGAGCCCCCCACACACACACCCACACCGAGCCCCCCACACACACCCACACCGAGCCCCCCACACACACAGCCACACAAAGCACCCCCACACAGAGCCCCCCCACACACTGCGAGCCCCCCACACACTGCGAGCCCTCCCCCCACACACACACTGCGAGCCCCCCCCACACACACTGCGAGCCCCCCCACACACACTGCGAGCCCCCCCACACACACTGCGAGCCCCCCCCACACACTGCGAGCCACCCCCCACACACACTGCGAGCCCCAGACACTGCGGCAGGCGAAACCTAAAAAGAAGTGCCAGGGCTCCTGCAACATGACATCCAACCATGCATACATCTACCTATTTCAGGTTTCCATTGGACACGCCCTCTGCTGGCATCGTCGCCTTCGACCTCACTGACACATTCAAAAGTCTGCCTAAGATGACCGGATGACTCCATGTCACGAGGACATAGCTTGCCTGATAACAATATGTACAGACAAGGTCCAGAAGGGGTACCTCAGTGACTGCTCTGATGCCTCCCTGAAGCCCCCCTCCCCGCTCTTCCAACCTTGCTCCCTCTGCCAGTCTGATCACACAACTAGATTCTGTTATGCCAAGAAGAAGCTTATGCCGAGAGCCCTGGCGTGTCCCAGATCCAAGTGTGAGGATCTCGCTTGTCTGAATTCGGCACTTTTGTGATGCATTTAGGGGCTTGTAGAAATTAAGGCCACGGCGTCGCTGTCCACCTCGATCAGCTCCTGCGGCACAGGGGAGGAAAAGAAAACAAAAAGAAACTTTAAAAGTTGTGGGGCGAGGCCTGCCTCTCCCCTGTCCCTCGCAGCACAGTGATGCTACTGGCCCCCTGCGCGCCCTGCCCCCTCCCTGAGGGGTTCTCGTTACCTCACCCCAGATGGAATGCACACCTCACGCTCTCAGCAGAGGGAGACATGACTGCCCCTGTCATGTTGAACCTGTCTCGGAGGCCCCCGCCCCAGGCCCCCAGCGGTGGCCGTGATGCCGCACTACAGGGGCGTTGTGCAAGTTTTAACACTAGTAAAATAAAGTTGTTTCACTGCCACAGTGCAACACATAATTCTGAATGTTGTAGGACGAGATACCTTGTATTTGTACTACTGTAGTACAGTCATGGCCACTGCATTTAAGCGGCAATAGGGGACAAAATGACGCGGCTGTGTTCACTAAATTGCGTGGCTAAACCAAATTATGTGGCTCATTCTCTGGAAATATTTCACTATTTGGTCATTTTGCACCACAACAATACTGTCTCGGAAAATGTAAAATAAAAGGTGACCAGCCAACCTTAGCAAAACGCGCAGGCTCGTGTTTTTAGTAACTTTTGAGCTGGTTAACCTAGAAATAATTATTGTTGTTGAAACTGTCAAGTGTGGTAAATACATCATATGGGTAAAATGCCAGAGGCACAGAATTGGACAAGTTGAGTAGGCGTCAGTAAAGGGCAGTACATAAACTGTGAGGCCCAGTTAAGTGTCTTTACACCGCCTACGCTGCACATTTCCTTAGGGAATTGCATAAACTGTGAGGTCCAGTTAAATGTCTTGACTCCATAGTTAAGCGAGCACAAGGATTGGTCCTTGAGGCGCGAGGCAGGGGGTGTCATTAATGCATCAGTGAAAGGTGCCCGAGGTACCTTTCATCACAGGAGGGGGGATGCGCCAGTGCAATAGTCCAGATCAGACAACGCAGTCCCACCCACGCCCCAGACAGGAGGATGGCGAAGCATCGGTAAAACATTCATCGAGCCCTCCCTCCAGGAAGAGCGGCGCTCTCTGCTCCTGTGCGAGACTGTCGCCTTGTTGGACAGATTCCCAGTGAAAGAGGAGCAAAGGTCACATCCTTCTAGGTGGGGGCTGTTGCTGCATCAATAAAATACAGATCCGAAGCCCACCCTGGCGTCCTTCGGTGGGAGTGGGGGTAAACAACACTCTGAGGTGAGGGTGCGGGACACTGTATTCTACAGAAATAAAGAGAGGATGCTTAAATGGAGCCCCCTCCCCGCAGGATGGGGGCGGGACGCCTGCAGTGAGTTCTACGTGAAGAACGGGGCTGCATAAACTGAACACCTCAATCGGAAAAGGGGCGGATATTGGGCTCCAGAGGGAGGAGAAATGAGTGCCTTAGAGGGAGACGCCCGACGCCCGCCCACCGACGGACAGACAGGAGGCTGGGGCGTTAGGTTCAACAGAGGGGAAAGGACGCATTATCAGAACACTAGAAGGGGGGTGGAGCAGAGCATTCTACCGAGAGGATGAGCGGGAACAGAGCATTCTACCGAGAGGATGAGCGGGAACAGAGCATTCTACCGAGAGGATGAGCGGGAACAGACATAAGGCAAAAAAAACAAAGCACTCACGCAAGCAGGAAGGCGGGTGCCGGTCAATGCCGGAACAGATTCGGGGGCGTTCCCGGCTTTCGGCTGACGTCGCGTGACGTCGGCAAAAGCCAAAGAATCTCGGGAACGCCCCCGAATCTGGTCCGGCATTGACGGACAGGCCCCTCGTCCAATGGCTAGGCTCCATTTATGGAGCCAGCCAATAAATGACGAGGGCCGACCCAAACCCCACTACAGTTCTCATCAGGTTTTCGCCTGCGCGAAAAAGATGCGCAGAGCGCATCTTTTCGCCAGGCAAAACCTAAAAAATCTTAGTATGAGGGTCACGTCATCAGGTTTCACTTTCTCTTTCCTCTGCTATTCCCTGGAGCATGTACCACACACTGTTTCCAGCTGGCAGCCAGTGTTCCGCACGATTCCGAAGTACTTTTTTTTGCTTTGTAAACTTTTGTCCCCGCACTCCATACAAGTTCATACGTTTGACTAAAGTCTCCTCTTTTTTTTGTTTTGGAAACTTAAATATAGCGAAAACTCAACCCGAAGGTTTCAAAGCGCTTTACATGATGAGCCAATTGCATTACACAGAGACAAATCACTTTTTAGGCACGGAGAGATTAAGTGATTTTCCCAGAATCACAGGATATTGAGTCCAGCCGAGACTCGAACCCGGTTCCCCAGCTGCAAATACGACCAGTGTAGCCATTGCCCATGTCCTTTACTTTTGTCCCCGCACTCCTTGCGAGTTTTTATTGATTTGATGCGTAAAAACTCAGAAAGCGGCCTCAGAGAAAAGTGTAGAAGCCTACATTTGAAAACCCGAAGTAGTTCCAGATTAGATGAGCGAACAGCTCATCCAGGCATGTAACAGTTAAATTGAAAAGAAATTAAATTGGGGGGAAATCTAATTAATAGCGCTGTAATTACTTTAAATGTGACTCTTCTGAATTGGCAGCCAGTGGAGAGGCACAGTAGGGTAGTGGAGATACGATCCCGTTTTCGTAATCCCAGAAACCATACGAGCAGAGTTTTGTAGCAAGTGCAATGGGTTATCTAAGCTTCTTTTTTGCTGCGAATCAGGTGGAATTCCCGTAGGGCAATGGCGATTGGACTAGCCTAGGGCGCTGCCAAATGGACATTAAACTGTCAGCTCCATTTAGGATTTTCCAGCGAAACACACCGCTCCATGTGCGTGTTGGGTGGTTTGTGTATGGCTGGTGGCGGCTAATTTAGTAATGGGTCGTTTTGCCAAACATGATCGTTTCCAATAAAGCGACGATTGCCGTCGAAGCACCCAAGGCTTAACGCGCCACTGGCTGCTCGCGCGCAGACATGCGCAGTCCTGGAGGCAGAGGTGCAAGGAGCACCGCTATAAATATACCCTCCCTTCGCGCGCCGCAGGAGACCGTTGACGCTCCGCTCGTCCCCTCCCCCCCCCAGCGAGGCCTGTCAGACGCTGATCTCAGCGCTGCCCGCCCAGCCTCGCGCCTCCCTCATTAACCGCGCTCGTGCTGTTGGCGCGCGCAGGCGTTGGGCCAGACTTCATCTGAGGGGAGCGCGTTGCCAAGAATGGGACCGGGGTTTGTATAACGGCTTCTGTCACGAGCACTCCACTACTGGCTATCTGATGTAATTAATGCAGAGACGCAAACGTTCTTTTAAATAATGTGCCCATAGATTAGCCAAAGACTAGCACTAGCCTGCATCTCTGGGGCGGGTTGCTTCGTATTACGGAGGTGAAAGGCATACTTTTGTGTTAACAAAAGAGCTGAATGTTGCAGACTCCAGCAATACTGCACGTTTTTTCCGTTATTCTTTTACAAATGTTGATCAGAGGAGCTCACTTGAGTGGTTAAGATGGACAAATATATGGGCTGCTGAGTTTAGGTTACGGTGTGTTTGTTTATGTTGTGTCAAAAGTAATGTCATATTCTGTTATGTGTTATTTATGTTTTTGGTATTTTATGGTGTTCATTTTATGTTATGTGTCATAGTATGTTGTCATTTAATTTGATGTCGTAGATTGTTAAATGCTATGTTGTAATATGCTTCTTCTTTGGTTATGTTTTCATGTGTTATGTTAGGTTAGCTTATTTCGGTCTTATGGAGTGCACGAATACCGAATGTGGCTTCCTGGTGCTGAAGACTGTACTGACAGGTTGAAACATATTAGATTGTTCTTTAAAAGGCATTGATTTTTTTTAATAGACGTACAAATGCCCATTTTCTTAAATCCAAAGGTCCCTGCAACTGAGGATGTTTGAAATGTAGCAGTTGAGCAGTCTTTTGTACAAGAGAAAATAACCTAAATCATGAAGGCACGCAGTAGAGTAGAAAGTGTCACAGATCGAACTTACTCTGAAACATTGGTGAAACTAACTCTACCATTGATCTGCCTGTGGACGTCCAATTTTGGAAAACCCCGTTCCAGAAGGTTATAGAAAAGTCGAACCGGTGTCTCTCTAGCAGATGCAACTGCTGTATCCGATTGATTTGTCATCAATTATGTCACTAATATCATTATGAGTGATGTAATAATTGCAGTCCTAAGCAATGCATGCAGCGAGCGCATGTAATACTTAGGGAATTATATAACTGGTGAATTTGTGTTTTTTTGTTTTTTTAAATATATATTTTTTTTCTTATTCCAACACCTTACTATAACGTCTCTTATATATGAGAGAGAGATCTGGAAACCTACACATGGCAGGTAACTATTTTCAGCAAACCGCATTGACTTGTATAACGCTTATAAAAGAAGTTGGTCTAATAAATTGCTTCTTCAAGCAAAATAGTTGAAGACTTCTCTGTACGCAGTTTATTGCTGTGTGCAACCTGTATTACTACCTTATAAGCACTGTAATATGCTAGTGAAGGTGGAGAATTATAGGGACACTCTCTGTCGCGCTCTTTAGGATAGAAGACATTCTATGACAGGTTATAGAAGGGTGGGTGTTGAAGGCAGAGATGGAGACAGATGGTAGATGCTGAAGGCTTGTGTTTTTAGGGCTGCCTCTAGCATAGCACAGTCGTTCAGCTGAGGGAGACTGTTTAATGATGGAAATGAGGAGGTTTTATGTGCATGGTGAAGTGGCACATCCAGTGGTGAGGCGGGGCATTGGATTGTACAAGAGGGGGATCTACATGGGGGTCCAGCATAACTAAGGTGTGATACGACATTGGGGAGGACATAAAGGGTGGCAATGTATGGTATGGGACCTCTGTTAGGACTATAGTGGAGGACTAGATGGGTGTGAGAGGGCGCACTATGGTGCATGGTGTTGGCAGGGCTGAAGCAAGAGATTACTGATGATACGCAGAAGTTTAGAAGGTACAAGATATTAGAGGGGCTGACGGATATCGAATTCAAGGGCTCTCTAGATAATTGGGAGAAGTCTGATGGTGATCCAAACGCATACCTTAAGTGAGTTGAGAGGGAATATATCTAGAGGGTACACATTAGTGAATAATGTGGGCACAGGATGAGAAGTCGCCCAGACTGGGGTTGTAGAATTCACGAAAAGATAACACGTAGCCTGGAATAATAAGCACCATATGAGTAGATTGTTTCTGTATAGAGCTAGCTCCCACAGATGTTGTCATGTCAAAATATTGCAAAAAGAAGAATCATTCAGTATTTTCTTAATAATTATTCTAGGAGACCGAACCAGTGATCTTAAAACTAGCAGCAGTAACACCACAGCTGAAAAAGCCCCCTTTCCACCTGGCAGCAGTATATACTACAGTTACTATTGCCATGAGATGATTTGATGGCGAAGGAACACTTTCTAAACAGCAAAACAAATTAACAGAGATTGTAGCAGTTGGTTTAGGCAAGAGGAGAATGGTTATTTTCCGGTAAAATTTAATTTTCTCCAGCTTTATAAATCCCATGAATGCCGTGGGATGCAATATCTGGGGAAGTGGGTGAAGCAGAGGTTGCTGCTGGTGTCAACAACAGAGTTGTGTGCTCCATTCCAATCGAGGTGTTATCATCTAACACAGCTGCTGTTTGAGGCAATCCTACCACTAGAATGTTCGAAGCAGGACCATATTGTTATGTTATGTATATTTGTAAAGCACGCTATCAACCGCAAGGGTATCCTGGCGCTGAGCATGTGTGTGTGTGTGTGTGTGTGTACCTAGCCCCTCCTATTGTAGGTTGGTTTACTGAAAAGCTTGATCTTCAGTTTCTTGCTGCATTCAAGAGAGGAGTAGGCTCTGATGGGGAGTGAAGGCCTTTAAACCTTTAGGAGCAATGTAAGAGAATGCCCGTCCTCCTGATATTGTGGATTGTGATAGGAAGGCTCGGTCACACCACAGCACACCACGCAGTGAGATCTGCAGTAGAATGTTTTTTAATCCAGGAGCCCCTTGATAATTGAACTGTAAGGGATGTGTATCGAGCCTCCTTCACATGCGGCTGGAATCCTAGTGGGTTGCCTCGTATTGCAAGGCAGTCTTTCAAGTCTGCTGTCTCACTGGTATAGTATAAAAGAGAAATACCAAGCATTTTGTGACTAGAGTGTTTGTTGTGTATTGGGACAGGCTCCAGGAAAGGAATCCCTTTCAGCACAGTACCTGCAAGCAAGCTAACCCAGGAGTTGGTGCATAAATAACTAATGTGGTTGCATGATTGGAATGCCAAATAGATCTAACACTTTCCAGAGAGCTTGTGAATTCAAATAATCATCCCGCCATTATGTAAACTGTATCTTACTATGTGACCGCAGGCAATTAATAGACAGGCTAGACATGCACTGCACTAAAGCTTTGCCGCAGTCACTGGTAAAGCTCCACTCTCCTTCACCCAAACCTTCCCACCTCCCATGCAGGCCAACAGTAATTCTTACCTGCTTGAATAATGGAAACTCATCATTGCAGCTTCATTCTTTCCAGCATTCTGTAGCCAAAAGAGGTAGGATTTGTAAAATTTTAAAACAACCGTTTAGCATAATGATGACAGCATACAAACTTTTGCCCCACGGTGAAATCAACCAATCACATAACATGCTATAAGACCCGGATCACGTTGCTTCTGATGACGATTGCATTCTGGCATATAGGGCTGCCCTGTTGGCTTTGCAGCCAGTTTTAAACTTGCCAACATATGTCTTTATCTGTGATCAAAGCAAAACCAAAAGGGATGATGGACGGAGTGTTGAACAATGCAAGCACTCACCCCCAGTCAAATGATCTGGGTTTAATTCATCATCATTCTTTAGCTCACACCGCCACCCCAGTTCAGACATGGCCATATGCAAATCAGTCTGACCCTGGGCCTCATGGGAACAGTCCAGCCCGAACTGCAAAGCCATGTCTTCCGTGGACCGGAATCAAGCATCCTGGGACCGGTTTCTGGCTAATCAGCCGTCATCAGCCAGGCTAGCTTGAATCCAGTGGCACAGTGAGTAAGGGACCCACGTCTGGGCATACCCAGCCAACTTAGGGCGAACAAAGCAAAGCCAAAAGGGATGATGGACGGAGTGTTGAACAATGCAAGCACTCACCCCAGTCAAATGATCTGGGTTTAATCCATCATCATTCCCTCAGCGGATTGACTTTAAAGCTTTGTGTTTGGTATTTAGGGCTCTTCACGGACAAGGTCCGTCCCCTTTGCAGGATCTATTTTCTTGGTACACCCCGTCCAGATCACTCCGTTCGTCCTCGGCCTACTTGGTAGTAGTGCCTAAGATTTTTAGGTCCCGGATGGGTGGTCGGTCCTTTAGGTTCACCGCAGCAAGACTGTGGAATTTCCTTCCGCTAGCTCTGAGGGGTTTGGAAGACCTCCCTTCCTTTAAGAAAGCTTTAAAAACATACTTGTTCCCTAGAATAATGTAAATGGTTCAGCTGCTGGAAACATCATGTATGTGTCATAACAGTCTAAGCGCCAGGATGTCCGTCGGGTGACAGTTTTTTGCGCTATACAAGTATGCCAATACATACATACATACATACATCATTCTTTAGCTCACTCCGCCACCCCAGTTCAGACATGGCCACATGGGGGACTGGTTTCTGGCTAATCAGCCGTCATCAGCCAGGCTAGCTTGAATCCAGTGGCAAAGTGAGCAAGGGAGGGACTGGTTTCTGGCTAAGCCCGAAACCGGTCCTAGGATGCTTGTTTCTAGTCCAGGAAGTACCTGGCGTGGCAGTTCTGGCTGGACTGTTCCCATGGGGCACAGGGTCAAGACTGATTTGCATATGGCTGGGTTCAAACTGGAATGGCATGGCGAGCAAAAAAACAATGGATTTCGGCCCAGATCTCTGTACTGGGGTAAATGTATGACATTGTTCTGCATTATGTCCATCAACTGTTGTTTTTGCATTTGTCACCCTGAGTGGGACGAGTATGCTCATACGTGAGTCCCGTGCTCTCCATGCCACTGGAATCAAGCTATCCTGACTGATGAGGGCTGAAAGCCCGAAACCGGTCCTATGATGCTTGTTTCCAGTCCAGGGAGGACCTGGCTTGACAGTTTGGGCTGGACTGTTCCCATGGGGCGCAGGCTCAAGACTGATGTGCATATGGCTGGGTTCAAACTGGAATGGCATGGTGAGCAAAAAAACGATGGATTTAGGCCCAGATCGCTGTACTGGGTTGAATGTATAACATTGTTCTGCCTTCTGTCCATCAACTATTGTTTTTGCATTTGTCACTCCGAGTGGGACGGGTATGCTCAGACGTGAGTCCCATGCACTCCATGCCACTGGAATCAAGCTATCCAGGCTGATGAGGGCTGAAAGCCCAAAACCGGTCCTAGGATGCTTGTATCCAGTCCAGGAAGGACCTGGCTTGGCAGTTCGGGATGGACTGTTCCCATGGGGCACAGGGTCAAGACTGATTTGCATATGGCTGGGTTCAAACTGGAATGGCATGGTGAGCAAAAAAACGATGGATTTAGGCCCAGATCTCTGTACTGGAGTGAATGTATGACATGGTTCTGCATTCTGTCCATCAACTGTTGTTTTTGCATTTATCTGTAATCATACATGAGCAGTGCTGTGATGACAGTCAGTAACTCCAGCAGAACATGAAGCTTGTATTCTTGAACTTCGTGGCTCTCAGAAACGTTTCGGTAATTCTCTTCCGCCTCAGGGAGCTGGGCTTCATCTCGCAACAGGTTCAATCCCCACCTGCCCTATAAGCAGTAAAATGACTAAGAGGAGTCTGTAGACAAGTTTTGCCAAAAAAGCCTCCACTTAGCTCCTAGCTCAGTATGGTGGCAATTTTACTAGTAGCTAGCTCCACATTTGAGAGCACTGGTCTCATGCGTGCAAAGCATGTGACAGGCATCTAAGAGACTTGAGGAACAGAAGTACTTCCGCACCTGCGCCATAGCACAGCAATTCACTCTATCCAGGATCAGTCTATTGACGTTTATATTATGTATAATTTGCTAGAATAAAAAGAGTGTATCTGCAAATGCTGACCAATGTGTAAAAGAAGCAATTGATGGACGGAATGTGTAGGGTTGATGGTACTTGGGAACCGGTTGATTGGTTGTTACATCAACTAAGTAGGGTACAGAGTGAAGGAGGAGTTACCCTTCTATACATACAAGCATACTAGCATTGCGCTCAAGGCTTGACCTCCACAGAGGAAGGTCAATCTATTAGTGTCTCCTTGGGCCATGAGCGGAACTTTAACGACATTCAGAAATACTTTGAGGGGGCTATGCAAGTGCACATGCAAGATACTGCCTTGAAGATCAGTATTTAAAGTAGATAGGAGCAGCCATTGTGATCCAAGGCAAAATAAACCAGAAAATCATTACTTAGAGGAGTTGGAATAGGCTGAAATGTACCATAACCCAGATCTCAAAATATACATGTATGTGGTTGGAATAAATATCCAACTCACATGTTTACACATAAATGAGGCGTCCTTGCCATGTGCAAGCACATTCGTATGTAGAAATCTTGCACAGAGCACCATAGAGAACTAGATGTGGTATCAGCGGGTGGCTTGTATCATAAGGAGAAGGAAGAGCCACAGGCAATGCCATTTATCATTTTGCACTCATTGTAGCAACAGTCACATCCCTGAAAGGAGAGGGCAAGGGAGAGATTTTCCAAGGCCTAGAATATGTACTAGAACCAGCGCAACACTGTACTAGGGGGCACATGGTCCGGCATGCAGGGTGCATAATATGTGCCTAAATTCTGTTCTCACCAGGTTCAAGGGGTTAAAACGGTATCATCATGCCTGTAAAGCCCAACACGAGACCAGACATGAAGAACTCATAACTGGAAGTGTTTCCTCGCATCAAAACTCCATAAAAGAATTCTGCTTCCTGCTGAGTTCCTCATCTTCTTAATCCCATACAATAGAGAAATGCTGTGGACGCCCTCCTCCTGAGACCCGGTGAGGCTCAAATACTTCACGGTATAACGAGGCTGCTGGCACAAAGAACTACTACAAATGCTCCTGGGAACTTTTAAGCCTGCCTTTGCCCTTTCTAGTCTGTAATAGAATCGCAGCAAACCGCCTCCTGAAAGCAAATAACATGAAATTAAGGCTTTTGAAGAAAATAACTTATCTCTAGTAAAAGGGAGGGAAGGGGAATCCACTGGGGAAATGTACTGCCATAGGCTACAGAAGACCAAGCTGTGGTCATCGGAAGTAGTCCTCAGGCTTTCTTGGCAAGACTTCGCTCACAGCACTCATGCTATGTCCGCACGGCTTGTAATGCACCTTCCAGAATGCACACTGGCCACACAAGGCTCCTACATCAGCCATTTTACTTTATTTAGCCATGTTTTAGACCCCAAACGCTCAAATGACTAATTGGAAAAGAGGGCTTACCTACTGTTCTGCTCAAACTAACATTTAAAAACTGGAAATGGAATCATCTTGTTAAGGAAAGATTTTGACACAACAAAATCCTTCAGTTCCATTTAGCATTCTGACTGAGCACAATACAAAGATGACATTTGGAAGGAGTACGGATGAGTGAGTCTGACACTTCCGCAGAAGGCGTCCGGCCACTGAATGTCATGGAGTATCAGGTCATCTCTGAAATCACTAATCAACGACTCCACAGTCTGTTTAAGTTTATTCAGATAGCTCAGTGCCCATTTGCAGTTAGCGTAACTAACTGTGGATATGGCACCCCGGAAGGGTCTGGTGTCCACTGAGGTTTGTAATGTGTCTTGCAGTGTCCTGTCCTCAGTGCCCGTGGCCCCAGGTCTATCCAAGTCTATCATGAACTGCAGCCTCACGCTTCTCTAGTCAGACAGAAGACATCTCTGCTCTCAGAGCTTTGTCTAATTTCCTGTCTGCTCTCTTGTCTTCTGATGCCCCAACCACAATACTGTTTGAAGGATGGCCAGAAAGGAAATGTCAGTGGTCATCAGTGCCAAGCGGGAGGAGTCAAGCACAAGCAGGAGTAAATCCAGTTATTCTTGCACAGCTGCTACCATTCACCTACTTGGCTCTGTGCACTGCTTGGGTTCTTCACAGTTGTAAACACGTTTTCATCACACCGCCTCAACCCCTCATTGTTATTCTATTCCTACTCGTGTTGCAGGCTGTGTTCAAGTAGTTGTCAATACTTCTATCTTTGCCCATCTCGTGTGATGAAAATCACGCAATGGAATGTCATAACTGTGACACCCACCCCCTCTGGTACTCGGTGTCCTCTGTTACATTTGGGGAGGTACGAGTGTACACACTGGCCTCCCTAGCACCACTCTTGTGCTGCTCAAAGCTTCCTTCAATAAAACTGCACACCTGATTACTGGCCAATGAAAACTTGTTCATACCACACCTACACTCTTCAACCTTCCCTCAGCATGCTTACAACTCAAATCTCTGAGCATCGTCTACAAGCTCATCACACACCCCAATGCCTGCAAACCCATCAGAGAAGAGCTTCTTAACTGGCTGTTCTGCCAACTAGCTCCATCGATCGAATCCTGAAAATACCCAATTCAACAACTATGAGTACAGATGTGCTCATCCTACAAACTCCTCATCTGGGGCAACCCCCGTCACTTGCGAATGACACCTCCTCTCATGTCCTTCAGCAACAAAGAAACAGATTTAGCGTTTATCAGGCAGGGTAACTCTGCCCCAAGCTGAAGTGGTCTCTCCGCTCTGTTTATAATTAGGCAGACCATCGTGCTTCTACCGGCGGTGTATATGTGACCCTTGGTTGTGCACTGCAAGGCAATTACACCGCTGATTGCCAGTAGCTCTCTACAGTAAACACATATGGATGCTTCAGCCGTCCTTGGCCTACTGTCTCCGGCCTTCCATTGTCACACTCTGAACTCACCCTACAAACCATATTACCTCCTTCCTTGTTTAGTGACAGTCATTGCCATATTGGAGGAGACAGGCTGTCAAACTCCGCCACAATGTCTTCTCTTGGGATCAGTGTCTTCTATTGTGCTCATCTTTAGAACTTGACATAAGTGTAAGATAATATAGTGTAATTTTGGGAAGTACAGTCATGTTCTAAGACGCGTTGTGTTGGCATAAAACAGTGAGATTCCCATAGGAATTGGGGTTACAAATCTACTGGTGACTGTTGGCGCAGTGGTCTCATCTCATGCTCCAAAGAAAAGCTCACACCTGAAATCTGTGCGGCTCAAAGTTGTGAACGATGTAATCAGGCATGAAATCAAACAATGGCGGTAATGTGAATGTGAGGGACGCAAGTGGCCGCTGAGCATATCATACTGTGGCAGATCACATCAAAACACATCTGTCGGCTGAAGGGTTGACATCTGCTCTGCCGGCTACCGCAGCCAGTGCATTTATTGTTGTGCATCAGTGTCGGGTTGACGGTGGGAGGGCCGGAGTGTGGTAAACTGATTTTGTGGTATGACCCAGGGGCATTGTGAAGGTCACAGAGCTTCAGCCATGTGTCCTTGGTGCTGGAAATGAGGTGAAATCCTTCTGTCGCAGCCGGGGCAGCGTTTTCACTGTCAATTGTTTTTCTACAAACCTTTCTTCGTGGTGCCTCTGGTTATTGGAAAAGGATTGTCATGTTCACCCTATAAAAGGCCATCAGAAGTAAACCATATAAAGCATAAACAATGCAAAATGGAACCATTGTTTGTCTTTTACTGCTTCATGTTCAGGGCTCTGCAGCTTCTGGTAGCTACATCCACATTCTAAAACGACCATAATAAAATTTATGAATAAATACAATAAATGCATGTATCAATAAAGGCATCCATGGGAACTTCTTTTTTCCACCTATGCCTTGCTGGAAATGCCCGTGACCAGTTATAGTATGGATTCTACTGAACCCAAATGCGGCATACATCTTTACGAGCATGTGAGTCTACACTTCCAACGGAGGAAAATACTATTTTAAGCTGCTTAGGTGCCAAATAAATCATATTTGTATTTTGGAGAAGGTTGTGTGCTTTCGTCTTCAGAATCCTATTAAATAAAAGTCCCAGCAGAGTAGAACGAGAACCGCTAAATAGCTCATAGATGCATATAAAAGAAATTAGATTTTTCCCTAGCAGTTCAGAGGATGTTCGTAAACCCATGTGTCGGCAAGTTGGTCAATTGGAATCCATCTGCAACTGCCAATTGGAATTTCCGATGTCTCTTACACGTGAACACTACTACCAGGCTGTGGGGAGGTGGGCTTGGGAGATAATAAAACACTTGGCCTGGAAGTTATTATCAACATGATTATGTTATTACAGGGAAACCTGAACAAACAACTAACTGCCTTTACAGTGAAGATGCTGCAGAGAATCTGTGTTACCCAAAGAAAACCTAGGTTGCCACAAAGAAACCTAAAGCTCATTTCAAAATAATTGATGGAATTAAAAAAAATAAACTATTAAATAATGGGGTTGACGAAACTAAAAAGGGATATGGTACTGGTTACTACTTTTGTCTAAACTGCAGTCCATACAAAATGCGGCTGCTAGAATTCTTTTACATTCCTCGCCGCCAGCCTACTACTCTCGCCATTCGCCAGCTCCATTGGCTCAGAATAGAGGGTCGAATTAAATTCAAGGCCCTCTGCATTGCTTATAAGGCAGTGCATGGCGTCGGACCCAAGTTTCTGACTGATGCATTTCAGCTATACACCCCTAAAAGACTGCTTAGATCCGCCAACACCTGCCTCCTATCGGTACCCCGCACAAGAACAGCAACTTGGGGAGACAGACGTTTTCTGGCTGCTACGCCAAAGCTTTGGAACCTTCTGCCACTTACTATCAAAAACGCCCCCAATTTGATGAGTTTCCGCAGGCTCTTAAAGACATGGTTGTTTAACCAGAGAATTTTTGCTTTTTCGGTCCTGCTAGCCCCCACATGCGCCGAGACACCTTCGGGTATTTGTATGCGCAATAAAAATCTCATAAATAAATAAATAAATAAGACTAGGACAATAATTTAGGGTAAACGCCACGGTTAGATCAAGAGAAGAGGTTACAGGTTAGGTTAAATGTAACAGTGTTAGACTTCAGTTGAAAGTTGGGTTTAGGATTAGGAAAACAATTAAAATGAGTTTAGGGGAGGCTGGATGAAATAGGTGTAATGGAATTGGTTTCAGCATTTGTAATTTCAAGAGTCCTTTTTCTGTTGATTAATAAAAATCACCATGGGTTGTTGTTTCTCTGTAAAGGTATTCTTTGTAAAGCATATATCCATGTTTTCTGATACAAATTACTGCTGCGGAGGCAATAAGATAGCTTTGCTGACCTTTTCTTCACTCAAAATGTGCCAGGGATGGGTGTAATTAAAAAGCATTTTAGCAATGTGTTGAGGGTTAAACAGACCACTTACTAATTTTTGGGGGGTCTCTCGCCTGGGGTTTTGGCAAGCTGTGTTCCGAGGTCTCAGTTGTACTCATACCCGGTGTGCAAAACGAGGACCAGGAAGTAGAAATAAGCCAGCCTATCAGGACAATTATACTGTCTTCAAGTACTTTAATATTTTATTGATATTAATACTTAAGAACAATCCACATAACACCAAGAAGCTCTTTTACCTACAACCTCATGGCTGTTGTAAATTCCCGTCCCCTCGGCCTCCATCATGGCCTGGTTTTACACCATTGCACAGCTGATGGCATTTGTCCTTACAAGTAGAGAAAGACTTCTGCCCATGGCCACCAACTCACTCAGACATGGAAATATATTCATGTCTTGGTTGAATACACGTAGAACGTCTTCACTTGAATGTGTTCTGCTCTAAAACACAGATATGAAAGTCATGGCCTCTTTTCGGATAATTGTCTGCAATGAATCTTTATCCTAGATTAAATTACAACTAATTAAGATCAGCTGTTTTTTCATGTAGGATGCCAGTGAGTGCTGTAGGGCCTTCTTCACAGTTGTACATTTAAACTTTTGGCTGCAAAACGTTGCATGTGTGTTCAACTACCAATCCCAGAATCCCTTTGGAATTAGGGTATGAGAGCATACCAAGGAAGGTCATCATGAGGGACACATGGTTATGCAAGTGCCAGGCTCAAGACATTTTTTTAGGGCTCTTTTGAACTCGTAGTGGTTGTTTTCCAGTTTCATATGTGAAAGCAAAATACCACAGTGAAGCCCCCAGGAAAGAGGGAGATCAACCACACTCCATTTGTATCTCAACTGTTGGGTCAGCAGTAGCACCGGGTGGTGGACCCGAGGCTTCTGGAAAGCTGCAAGGGACACACAGTTTAGCAGGCTAGTTTGTTAAGTGCCATTGAGTGCCTTGTGTGTGAGGTTTGAAAGGGCGCTCCTCCTTTAACTTGGAACAAATGGAGGGATTTCCGAGCCGCAGTTATGTAATCTTGCAGCTTTAGACCAAACAACTTGTCAGCTGCATAGTTTTGAACTGTGGGGTTTAAGAGAGAGATGGTGGGGAAGCAAGTGCGTATTCTGTTGCAATAATCCAAGTGTCACAGCACCATGCTGAGGATTAGGGATTTTCTGCGAGCAACAGCGCAGAACACCCCCTTTAGTAGGCAACAATGGTGGAATGCTGTTTTTGGTGACTGAATTGTTTTGGGGGGAAATTAAAGGACCCTATCAAAAGTATTCTTATGTCGCTATGCCCATGAAAAGTTCGAATGTCTTACCGTATGCGAATAGCGGCAATGGTTAAGTCTTAATGTTGCAATGTTTTACTCCTCAATTTGCTCCTCCTTCTCTCTGTTTTCTTTTTTACCTTTCCCTTACTTGTTATTTTCTTGGGGAAAAAAAATATATATATTTAATATATATATATATATATATATATATATATATATATATATATATATATATATATATATATATATTCAAACTCAAACTTCTGTAAAAGAAGAGGCTGCACTCACGGATGGTGAAGAACTCGGTATTAATAATGTTTATGGCACAGATATCAAAATGCAAACTTAATATCCATGTTATGAGTATCATTATTTCTAATGGCGTTGTTGCTGGTAAACTTTGTAGTCGAAAAAGGCGTGAGCCAAAACGCGTTTTGCTTTTGTTCACCTGGTGAAATAAATACAGAGTTCTTTCACCATCGGTGAGTGCAGCGTCTTCTTTTCCAGCACTGCCACACTTTGGCCACACAGACAGTCCCATCTGATGGCACCATCAGTATCTCAAAGTCAGGAGTTACAACTCGTTGAAGGCTAGCTGCACTGTACATCGTAAAAAAAAAGTTGGAGATAAGAGATTACCACTAAATAGTATACTATCACCTGTTATTTACAGAGCCTAGAAGGGGAGTATTAAGGAATAAAGCTCAGTAGTACTTTTTTATTTACAGTTGTATCCTCCATTCACTGAGGTAAAATGTATGATTTATCCATTGTTGCAAATTGTGTGCTTGTGCTTTGTGAATAATCAAGGTTCTTTGGAATTAGAATTTTGTTGGTGCAGATTCACTGACATTTGAATTGGCTGTCCATGGCCAGTCCTTGAGCTCTCCCATGGATCCACCCATTTGTACTTAATTTGTGTAAATTTGGAGTGTTTGTGTTAATATCGTAAGTTACGCACATGCAGCTCATACGTCTGGATATAAACAGCACGTCTATTCTAATGCGCACACATTATGCATCTGTAATGTCATTAAGTTGGTTTGGGAGTGAGTTCTCCTTTTGGGAATCAGTTGCACTGTCTAAACACGCCTATTTCAGCTACAGTGCCAGTTAATAGATAAAAGGGTTGAGTTTAAAAAAGCACGCAGGGGAACTTCATCCTCTCGGTGCCAGAAAGATCAAACGGGATCCAGGCGAGACTCTTGAGCTAATTGGATGAACAGGACTGGGAGCAGATCATCAGAGGAGAACATTGCCTGCTCTGAGGAGAGGTCCACAGCACTGTAACTGCTTCCGCTCCTAAGATCTTCAAAGGCTACAGTCCCCAGACTCATAGGACCAACTGTTCCCCATAGGCTACCTCGTTGACAGTGTTGTGGAGTAGATTGTGTGTGGTTTAGCAACTTCTGGCTCTTCGGTCCCTTGAGCACCGTGATGGCAATCCTGAAATCCTGCAGGAAACCCTCGCTCGCGGACCTCTCCCAACGAATGGCTTTTGATGCTGCAGGGTGTTTCCTGTCCATTCATGTGAGATCAGCAAGCGAAGGAAAAGCGGTAATCACCCTTTCAGGCACCCAGCTGTATATGGCCTTCCCTTTCTTGGAACCTCGTGTAGGTCCTCCTTGTCTGGATGCGGTCAGCAGACCCTCTGTGTGGCTACCATGGGTCCGGCAGCGGTGTTTACTGGGTGCCTGCCAAACAATAATGTCATTGAAGGTAATGAGCACATCATGGCTGAATCATTCCCTCCTGCATCTATTTATAGCTACTCTTGCAGCGCAAGTGGATCATTTATATCCCTTTATATTTGTGGAATTCAAATGCACTGTGCGTGCTAACCCCTGTGGAAAAGCTAGCCAAGTCTAGGACTAAAAAATACCATGGTTATATTTATTATTATTTAATGTACTGTACAGTGCTGCCTTGTGGCAGAAGCCACTTAATAGCTTTAATGAAACTGATTAGGCAAGGAGGTTGGTTGTCTGCCAAAATGCTCACTTTGGTATTCTAGGCTACTCAAGGCTCTCCCCTCCATATCTGTCCTAACCAGTCACACCCTGTTGGACATGGCCTCCTTATGGGAAATTACCCCAAAACTTTTCGATTTTCCCTCCTAGTCTTTGCTGACTCTCTCTGCATAACCTTAAGAAACTGGAGACCTTCCCCCCTGTAAGGCAGAGGGAAGGTGTGTGTGCCCGCCTTGCCAACATCAGGCTGGGGGTGCAGATTCGATGTGGTTTTGGTGCCGTACCTCCATGCGCCCTGGAAACAGATAAACCAAATACCCGGGGCAGGTACGGCAAGGGCTAAGTAGTGGGCCACCCACCGGATAGCCGTCAACCCTATATCAGGCCTGCCATGGCAGACCTGCAGGGTGCCATTCCGCTAAGTTGGCATAACTTAGGCCTTGGCCAACCCAGAGTGGGCTATCCCATATCATGAGGGCACCCCCCCAGGGCAGCCCGGACGGGCACCGGTGGGTGGTTGGTAGCGGGTGGTGAGCTGAAGGCTGGTCAACACCTATGGACGTTCCCTGCCCGGGTAGTGAGGAAACCCCCAATGGGGCTTCCCCTGCCTAAGAGTTCGTCTCTCCATGGATACTCCTGGGAAGTTAGGGAATCTCTGGAGTGGCCTAAAGGCCCTCCACGCATTCTCACTGTCAAAGCTGTGGAGATGTGTGTGCACCTTCCTACACAGGTTAGGAAGAAGCGCTGACATGCTGGCCTGGAACATGGGCTGGTCTGCCAATACAGACTGGGGTGTGCGCACTATCACTGATGTTGTTTTGGATACATGTCCCGCCTGCCATGGCAGGCTGGAGGAGGCATTCTGGCACCTATGGCAGGGTGGATAGGTGCCTGTGGAAAATTAGTACGGTTTGGTAAACATTATCTGCGCCATCTTGCCTCTTCCCCTGATGCCACACTTTTTGTCGTGCGCACCCGCCATTTTAGGTGCCTCGATCAGAACAACCTTTTTTTGCATGCCACTGACCCCCCCCCCCGGCATAGCCCTCCTCCCTCACAAAGCCCGCACTCTGACAAACCCCCGCTCGCACATGCCTTGGGTCATAAACCCCTCTTCAGCGCAGCGTTGCCTCAGAACCCCATCCTGTTCCCAGCGCGACACCTCCCTTCATTCCTTTCATGGTCCCAGGCCCTTTTGATGCAAACCCCCTTTTCCTGTGTGCCCGTTTGTCCTCCTCGTTCCCAGGCCGACACCTAGCCCTGCCGATACTGTTTATTGCCCCTCCCCGTACAGTAGAAAGCTTCCCTCATCAAAGGACCCCCGAATCGATCAAAGCCCCCACCCTATGAGATCCGATCAAACCCCCACATTCCATGAATCGGCGGAATGTCCAGCTGCGCGATAATCATCACCTGTTGTGACCGGGGTGGGACTTCTGCTGTATACGTGTGTGGGAACGGGCTTGAAGCGGGGGTTCCGAGAATGTCTTTCCGTACATCAAAGCATTGCCACGAATATGTAATATGTAATAAAGTAATAAACCTGTGTATAAAAGGCCAGGCCTCAGAGATGCGGGTAGAGCACCTCATGACGATACCTGCTGTCTGAATTGTTGTGTTCTCCTCCGGAGAGAATAAACCTTGTTTCTTGCCTTCCCGTCTCCAGCGCCTGCCTCTTCATTGATTAATAATTCGTGGGTTAAAGAGGCGATACCGCCGGGCAAATATCGATTGTCCCTTGACCTTAGATTCAACAATACCTTAGATTCAACATGCCTGGCCTGTCGTGAACAAATGACCGTGTACCTGCCACCCCGGTGTTCTAACCTCTGGGTCAGGCCTTCCGTCTGCGCGCTTGCATCCATGGTGCTAGCGGCAAGGTGCCTCGTCCAACATCGCGGGCCTTGAGTGCACAACTGTACCCGTGAATGGGGTCCACACATGTCTGGCTGGGCCGAGCAAGGTGGTTTTGCGCGAATATGTGTCATTACAACAAGTACCAATACCACAAGTGCCATTACAACGCGGGTATTACTACGGGTTGTCAATTACAACAACATGCCATTACATCGCAAACTTTTACCAAAAGTATGCCTTTACCACATACGCCATTACAATGCAAAGGCATGCGTGGTAAAGGTATACTCATGGTAAAAGTATGAAATGTAAGTGACACTACCCTGCCCTAATTTAGTACCCTTGCACGACCTTCCCCTGACCCCCATTCCTCTCCCTACATTAACACTACCTGCACTGAACTCACACCACAACACTACCCTAAATCCTAAAACACTACTCCCAGCACTACCCCCCCCTTACCCACAGTCCGGTCCCTACACTCAAACACCACCTTGCATGACCCCCTGACACTACCCTAAAACACTACCCTGCACCACACAATCCACAACACTACCCTTAACCCTAAACCACTACCCCCAGCACGACCCCCACATCCCCCAGTCTGGTCCCTACACTCAAATACTACCCTGCACGACCCCTGACACAACCCTAAGCCCTAAAAAAGTAACCCCCACCCCAGGTCCAATCCCTCTTACTTCTCTCTCCTCGTGGTTCCTCTCTCCTACTCCGCTCACATCGGCTGATGGGCGGTGCAAGGTGCACGTCTTTGTGAGGAAACACGGAAGGACCTCAGTTTCCTCACAATGAGGTGGTTCGCCATTACATCGTATGTGTTATAAAAGTGCATGCGATGTAAAACAAATGAGTACTAATGGCTATGCATTGTTACATTGAATGCGTTGTAACGCTTGCGATGTAATGGCATGCGAAGAAACAGCCACGTTGTAATGGCTGTTTCCCGTTTGCGTACTAGCACCAAAGGCGCTCGGACCTGGGTAAGCTGTGTGCCTGGCCTGTCCTTGCCGCATGAAAGTGCACTCACCCTTCCTATCCATGTCAGGAAATTATGCTGATTCTATGTTCTGAAATACGGACTGGCTTGTCTTTGCAGACAGGTGAAATACCCTTGTGGGGATGTGGGACCGGAGAACCTGGACTGCATGATGCACATTGTCTGAGAACTCTCTTATTCACATGGAGGATAACTATCCAAATAGAGACTGGCCTGGGCCGAGAGCCTACGGAAGTGTGGCACCCTGAAGTGTGCTCTCCAAATGTCCGACGTTGGGCCTCCTGCTCTACCAGAGATCTCAGGTACATAAAGGATCTCCCCCGAGGGACATACACGATCTACTTGTGACATCTGGAGAGTGATGTCCTCTCAAGTACCCACCTTGGCTACTAAATCCAAACTGGTAGCGTGGTGTGAGCGTTGGCTTAATACTTGTTTCTGGATACTGGATTGCCTAGAGCGGAGCCCCAGAAATCTTGTCTGCATCTGAGACGTGTGGTGCCCATACTGCGGGGACATCAACACTTTTAAGCATCTAGTGGTGGTGAGCGGATTCACTGCTTATGGGACCCTACGTTGCCTGTTTCATTGATCGTGCCACTTTTCTCTTGTGCAACACTGTGACTGCATGCTCATTGTATGCTGTGTCCGATGCAAAGGATGCAACCCTCAGAGGTGCAGGTGTATCCAGAGTAGTGCCTCATTCTACCTACTGAACTTGCGCCTGTTTGTGGTTTTACCAGACTGGTCTGGTGTAGCCTGTATCGTCGTGCACCGGACGTTGTGCTTCATTTCCAGAGAGGTACAGAAGTGTGTGACTGGAATTGCCTGTTGCAACCCAAATCAACGAGCACCAGTCATTGTGTCTCCTCACCAGGTAGGTGCAGAATTTTGCAACTCAACATGTTTGAAATCAAAAGTGTCTGGTGCGACTCATCCCTCTGCACACCAGTCGCTGTGCCCAGATCACCCGACCCAGGTCATCATTTACTGCTCTGGGCACCTCACTCTACCGAAAGGCTCCCCTGTGTTACTTCACATTTATCGGTTGTTGACCATCATCGTGGTGGGCCAACTGCCCTCTCCACACCTGGCACCTCCGAGAGACATCTTGGTGCCATGTAGTAGCGATAGAGGTTGACTGGGACTTGAAGAAACGCTTCAGAGACAGTTTGGAAGCGGGTCAAGATACTGTGTGACTCCTTTGTGTTTTGAGACCTGTGGGTGAACTTCCCGATTGGCTGCTAACCTCTTCCTTGTATACGTTTACCTCTTAATTAAAACTTTTACATATTTCCACCTGTTTCCCGAGACCCAGGTGACTTTGGCCGCATGCGGCCCAGTGTCCATGAGGCTGGGTTGGATATCTTTATTTTGGTGGTATAGGACAATCGAGGTGAACTAGAGGGCAGCTTAGGCCATTGAGTCTACAGAGGGTGCGCCATTTACCTGATTGGTACCAGTGATACCGCATTACGGTGCTGAGTGTGTATGTGTGTGTGTAATAGCTTGCCGTATGGACTGGCTTATATCTGTTGGCACTGTAGTGGTGTAGAGTGAGTGAATGTGTGTGCTAGTGGGAGTAATCGCGTGCGGACCGCCTGTGATACCTTTTGACATTGGGTTTTTCCCGCATGGCTTCGATCCCCAGTGCTACTTAAAAGTGCTCTATTTTTGTGTATGTACATAATCTTGATATCGTTCACCGCCTAAGGGTGCTCTCTCTCAACCAGAGGGGGTTAGATTAGGTTTAGGAATTGTCCCCAATGTGCATTCTAGTGAAACCATAAGAGTGGGTCTAGTACTGCTAGTAATATTTCTGATTGAGTTTTATGCCCAAAAGTATATGATGGCCAGGTAATAATGATGGAATATGTGTGTTCAATATAAAAAAATGTACGTGCCTCCTGTGTGAAGTCTCTTTTGTGACTCTCAATGTATTTTTCGTGAGTGGCTACTGTGCCTTTGCTTTACACATTGCCTCTGTAGTGAGCCTGACTGCTCAATGCCAAGCTACCCAAGGGTGACCACGGGTTACACAGTGAGTGTAATCACCTGCCCTAGACGGACGCAGTAGTTCTGCCTGACTGTAGGCATCCTTTCAGCCAACCAGACACTGCTGGTTCTATCACACTCCTTCCCATTTCCTAGGATTTTCTCCCCTCCTTGTCATACAGATTCTCACAGATGCACCCTCAAGCTTCAGATCATTTGAAGTACTTGGTCCACCTTCTGTGGAATGCCTTCCATCAGTGCTTAATTTGTGCCGGTTATTGCTGGCATTTACTTTTGGGAACCAGGACTTGTAATGTATTAGAAGTTTCATGGAAGATGAGCAAGTTCTTGGCAAATCATTAGTTCAGTTGTTGCCGCTCTGTCAGTGGCGGTCACCCGTGTAGTGTTAGCCGCTAGATTCACAGAGGAGGAAGCCACGCAGCGATGCTGGCCCGCCCACCTGGCCTGACCTGGATCAGGTTCCAATATTTGTCAGGCCAGAACATCAAGAAAGACTGTCTGGTAGCCTGCCCCAGTTTGCAACGACTGCGCGTCTGCCCTACTGTTGTCGCAGCGTCAGTCATAAATTCTCAAATTGATCAAGTCCCTTCATGGAGATAATATCCACGGGACAGCCGCGACTGTGACTATCATCCTTCTGTTATGAACAGGCTGTATTGATCAGTTGCTGAGAAAATCACATGGAATTATGACAGTGTCAGACAGTCCTTTTCCAGGTCAGCAAAGAAGTGTTGTCTGGCGTTCTCGCTTCTGTCGCTCTTGCTGTCTGCTCCACGTCTCTGAAGATGGAAGGGGAAACCAGGACACTTCATGATGCCAGCCTCAAATTCTCACCGAGAAATTCGCTTCGTCTGGTACATATTGCAGTTGTAGCCGCACCTCATGAAACGTTCACACAGTTGTAAGCACACCAACCATGAATAATTAAAAGGCAATGTGAGATCAAAAGGAATTGAAATTTGTTGTAGATACAGGCGAAGACAAGCTTGCAAGTAGTAGCCTGCAGGATTCTAACCCCCATGACCTACTGCGTGCTTCCCTCCATTAAAATCTGTGTTATTATGGCTATATCCCACGGCCTTCCTGTGCGCTGCATCGCATCTGATTGCTGAAGTCCTGCTATAGGCCATCACCCCTTCTTAAAGTAACTCCACTCACTACTCTCATCAGCAAGAATTTCCTGGATCGCTCAAATGGCCCTTCTGTCCCGGTAGAATCAGAGATTGCCCCTTTTAATAGCAATAACAAGAAAGCAGAACATTAGACCACTCCTAGCTCCCAGGTTGTGGAATGAAACCCTGGAAAATGTGACCTTCTTCTCACCTTCTCTGCTTCATGTATATGTTCAGGCTACATCCGTGGCGGCTGCATGTCCTGAGGATGGTGTGTGTGGGTGGGGGGTATACAAAAAGTACCTTTTCTCGAGCGCGACGTCCTTCTCGATCCTTCTCTCCACGAGGCAGGCAACATGCAGGCTTCCGACTCCCAAGCCAATCCTGGCACTGCTCTCATGCAGCATGACAGCAGCGCTAGGATTGGTGGGAGCGGCCTCTATCAGCGCTCACAAGGGCACTGAAGGCCTTTGCTTTCTCTAACCCAGCTGTCTTTGGGCTAGAGAGGTTTAAAATGTGAATGTCTGTCTGGTCGTCGCAAGACAGCTAGCCAAAGAGACGTGCATTTGAAACTTGAGAGCACAGAGCTCCCTGCTGCCAGTCAGCAGCAATGGCCCCGCCCCGTCCTGATGCTCAGTTCGGGACAAGTTGGTGGCTGAAAAATAAAATGGTAATAAATAAACTTTATTGCCATTTTAATTTTCAGCTCTGGGCTGGGGCTTTTGTTTGTGGGGCGATGCTCCTACGCTCAGAGGGAGGAGCTGCTGACATCTTCCTGACTATACGTCACTGCCTACCACCCTTAGTGCTTATAATTGGATGTACGTTTGTTGCAGTTGTTGTATCTAGGTCTAATATTAGCTGCCTGTAAAGTGATCCATCGCTCACGTGGCTGGGTTCGTGTTCTAGAAATTCAATAAATACATACATTGTTTGCAAATTGGTGCCACAAATGCTATTTTGAAGCAGGCGATTTGCTGCTAATGTCCAGAAGGAGCTGTAATGTTTCCCTCAAGTGCTTCATGGAGAGCCGCCTGAGAGGCATCCGTGTGGAGGAGACAACACGTCTGTTCAATGGGCCGAAATAATATCACAGCAGCAAATAATAGATTTGTGGACAGGAGGTCAAACACGTCTAACACCACCTCTGGAACTGTGCAGCCTCCTTCATATCGCTTGAGCATGTTGGATGCAGTGTTATCCTCCACAGGCACGTTACCTTTGCGTCAGCACCAAAACCACTAACACAATGACCTGGTGAATTATGTGGCATCTTCTTGGCTTCTCTTGCATTGTTTGGCTGTTTTTAGCTTGTTAGATTCAGTTTTATCCTCCATAAGAACCTTACCTATGCATCGCCACCCAAAACGACTAACACGATATTGGGAGTTATGTGGCATCTTCTTGGCTTCTGTTTGCATTGCTGAGGAGATCTTAGCCTTTTACATACAGTTTCCCCTCAACAAGAACTTTCGTTATGTATCGTCACCAAAATGGACCAACACAACGACCTTGAATACTGTGTGTGATCTCTAACAGAACATGGATAGTAATGTGATTGAACACTGGGCTTCCCCCTACAAAACATGTATGGAGTTGAGAAGGGACAGACGTCACCGAAAATCAGAGATCCAGCATAAGAGTCGACACAATGTTTTAGTTGCGTTTCTTTCTTTTTTATTTGTAATTTGTAATTGTGCTGCGTGTGACCATTGGTTCAGAGCACAGGATTCTGTATTTATTTATAAAGTGCTACAATTATCAGAGGGCAATCCAGTTTGAGTGCCAGTGTAGGTTAGGAGCAAGGTAGCAAGAAGGAGAGGTTTGTACAGCAAAACGGCGATCAGATAGGATATGAACACCTAGTCGGTCAGACTAAAAGAGCCAGGTTTTATTGGCTTTGCGAAATCGCAGTTTGGCGCCCAAACACCTAATGGCAAAGTGGAGAGAATTCCAAAGCGTTGCAACATTACAGCTGAAGGACCTTCCTCCTCTTCTGGTTCAGGTTAGAGACCAGGTGCAGGTTTGAAGAACGTAGTTCTCTATTAGGCACATAATGGGTTTAGATGTGGGGAAGTTTAGGAGGGCCATTCCCATGAGAACTCTATGGGCAGTGCACAAAGATTTAAATTCAATTATTTTAACAATGGGCAGCCAATGCAGCTTTCCCAGCCCCTGCTGGGCTGATTGAGATCTGGGAATGCCTAAGAGCATCCCTGCGGCTGCGTTTTATACCACCTGAAGTTTCTGTATGGTAACCTTGGGGGCACCTAGGAATAGAGAGTTGCTGTAGTCCAGGTGAGAAAGAATCCATGCTGGACTACCACTTGCCTTGAGGCCTGATGGAGGAGTGGCAGAATCTTGCGCAGCAGCCTGAAACAACTTGCAGATAAACTAGTAGCCTAAGTGACCATTGTCAAATATTCATCAGTCCACATCCCCAGACTTTTTGTAATTGCCTTGTGTGTAGGGGAAAGGGGGTCCCAGGCAAGGAGGCCAATCCATGTCGTACTGAAGGGGGGATGAATTTCCAAGGATCATCAATTCAGTTTTAGCCCCAATAAGTCATACTATAATATTGAAAATGCAATAGTGCTAGAAATCAAACAGAAACATCTATTTGCATACTGAACATTGTGTTTTATTGCTGGTGAAAATATTTTCCGTTGCGGCCAAAGCCCATTTCATGCACTCCACAAAAGGTGGGCCTGTTCCTGGCCAATCTTATCATGGAATAGTTACAAAAACAATTTTGAAATAACCATTCAAACATTTCTAGGGTGCATGCAAAATGTTTGTGAATACTCACTAACATATGTGGTTGGCAACCACTACCCCGACAATCCAAATTTCCCAACCCTAATCGTAAGCTTACGATGCTGAAAGGTCCACCGTACTGAAATGATGTGAAAACACTTTGAAAACACGCTCTATGGAATCCACCTCTACGCAGCAGTTTGACTGCAGTCATAAGTGCTCTTCGCAATCCTTCAGTTCCACTTATCATCACTCTATCTATAATGGAGGACGCATTTAGAATCACAGAAGCCCTTTTATATGTACTTGTGTTATACTTACATGCACAAACACGTTTGTGATTCAGGCCCGAAACAGCAACTGAGTTACAACGGATCAAAATAATATTGATTTGATCTTGAAAGAAAATTATTATCAAGCTTTCTTAATATTGTTTCCAAAAGATCGAAAAAATGTATCAATTCAAAGAAACGAACACTTTACATTAAAAACTCTATAGAGAAAATACTGTATTAATGTAATGTACCCGTTAACAACTTAAAGTACATAAACCAGAGACATCAGATTCACATAAGTTTGTCTCTTATAAGGTCATCTTCTGGCAGCTGCCAGTTTGTAAACAAATCTGGTGCATTGGGCATTAGAAGATAATTTGCGAGGGTGCACCTGAAAGTTCGACTGTCTAGGGGCCTCTACACGTTTTAATACGGCACTGCTACAAGTAAAATCAGTTCTTTATGCTTTTAAGGGATAGATACAGACACTGAAACCTAGCACGAACTCATGTGTGGTGTGACTTGTATCTTCGGCTCTTAAAATTTACATCAGTTCAATTCTGATGTCAGAGAGCGAGCATCATAATGTGTTACTCTTGCTCTTACTTCACAGTCCCAATGGTAGGTGCCACCTACGCCACTAAATACGCGAGAGGACCCTCTTTTCAAGATAACTACCACGAAAAATGTATTTATCCGAATGTTGAGTCATTAGCTGATAAGCCAAGGTTTATGGCCCTCTGTTTACATTATAGGGCAATCCTGTCTTTAGGGCAGGAGAGCAGACATATATTTGCATGTTTGCACATTTTAATACAACATTGGCAAAGCCAGCAGGTCTTTCCTTGGCAAGCTGGTGCAATGGTTATTCCTTTTTTAAATTTCAAGCATGTGCCACAAAAATAATAGGACAAGATCATAAAACATGCTGCCACCTTCACATGGTAACAATATGCTTTCAATAAAAATGTAAATTAAAAAAGCATTACATATAATTTTAATAGAACAGTATGTGTGCTCCCTAAAAAGCAGGTGTACTTGGGACAGATTTGGAAACCTGTGTTTTATTCATCACAGGAATTGATGATTCTTGGTGCAAAGAAAAATATACTATTGCCTTTGAATTGCTGCAACTTGAAAACATAGTTTAAACATATAAGGATGAGGAAGAAAAAGTCTGCAAAATAAATTATTGAACCATCAGCCCTAGCACAGGAAAACATTTCTTTTTAGTCAAATATGTACATGGGATCAGGCAAAATGCCATCCATCTCTGTCAGTGCAAGATAGCCAATGGTTGTCGTGGCCTGACAGCTGTATGTTGTGGTGAGCAGAAGTACAGTGTGAATAACAACTGAACAGACCAAAGCAGGAAGAGACACGATATACATACCCTGTACAAATGCATATATACAAGTATTTTTATTTATTACGTTTTTAGTTACATGAGGCCGCAAGACATCTAATACTGACTCTAGGCCAGACCTATAAACGGGCTTTGAAAGTTAAGTTGCATTAAAAATGCTTATACATTGCTTTGCCACAAATTGCATGTGGTGATAGTACTAAGTCTACTTGTATTTATATTTCGGTGCTGTCCTCTGTAAGCTCACTTGCATCAGAAGAGATATGACACCCACAATTGAAGGGGCCTTGAGGGTGAGGGTGGCCAGACCTGTAACAAATAAAAAAGATGTTGCAAGTGTCGCCATCTAATCCCCGCACTGTTCACAAGCATGAGAGCAGCGTGGCAATTGGCCTGAGCAGGCTGAATTACAGGGAGCTTGTGCTGTTTCTCCAACGTGGCTGCGCAATACAGCTGGGCTGGAGAAACCTAAGTGCGCATGTCAGTTTGGCCCGCCTAAAATGGCCGGCAAAACTGACATGCGCACTTAAAAGTGCTCTTAGCACTCCTTCTCCCCCGCCCAAGGACCGGACCCGCCCCTCCCTGCACACGTTAGCTCAGCCTGCAGCTGAAAAATAAAACTATAATAAAATATTGTTTTATTTTTCAGCTGCTGGCCTCTGAGTCAGTGGGGTGACGCTCTTCCGCCATTGCTGAGGAGCCGCCGCTGCCTCTGTCTATCCAAGGTTGGTAAACTGAGGACTGTTATTTACAGAGCTTAGAATCAATATGATTGCAGTGTTAAGCACTATATAAAACCAAGTTGCTTTTACTTATTGAGTCTACTTTTCTGCAGTAAATGCATGAATTCACTCAGCTACCCGACAGCCACCACTTGCAAGGACCCAGAAGCAAGAAGAGATCCATAAGGCTGTGCTGAGATGCTCAGAGGGGGACGAGACATAACAGCCACGAGTACAGACAGACAGAAACCGTAAATGGATGTGTGAATAGCGCTGATTCCAAGGGCCTTGAGGCCGGAGCGTGCAAGAATGCGGCCCTCATCCATCAGCGGCCTGACACCGGCTGACACCTTAATGAAGATGAAACAACTGGAGGGAGGCTGCTTCTCGTCAGCCTGGGACCATCAGAGATCAGAGCCTATGCTCCTCTGCACTGCAGGCGTGGTTCATGGACAGCCAGCCGTGGGCAGGCCCTCTGCTGAGGCCGAGGAGCCGATGGTGTCCTTGTGAAACTGAAGGCTTCCTTGATGAGGCTTAAAGAGAGCTGTGTAAGTGTCCTGCTAGGGAAGGGAGTTTAGCTGCTGCTTTCTGCTAATGTGGCACCTGCTGTGTTCATTTGTGCAGTGGCATAGGAAGGCGGGTGCTGTGGATGCGGGCCGCTCCGGGTGTCATCACTGATGAGGGTGACAAAATGGCCAAAATATGGATTTTAAACACATATTTTTGCCATTTTTTCAGGCCGGGGTGACAAGAAATTTCCCGCACCGGGTACCACCTGACCTTGCTACGCCACTGCCTTTGTGGCACTGTTAGGAAAAGGAATCCAATCTGAGGACAGGTGTTTGTAGCGATCGTTTGTGTGCGTATCACTAAGTTGCTTGGATGAAATGCTTGTGGAGAAGTGTGGCTCAGGGGTTAGAGGCGGTAGACCCGGAATCTGAGATCAGTCCTGGACCAGGGTTCAATTCCCCGCCTCGGTGGGTCTTGTGCTCAAAAATTCCACGGACTCGATAATTCTCGTTCCGGTGCCTACTCGACTCACGGGTTCACACTCTGCGACTCTGGGCAATAGCTTGCTTAATCTCCACTATGGCCCCTCGCAGCGGGATGCCTGGCTTTCACCTTGTGGATACCCTGCTGGGGTTATCTCACAGGGGAATACCAGGACGGGTTCCCAAGGCAAGCGCCTTGATGCCTTCGGGTGATACGTGCGCTATATAAATCGCAATACATTTACAAATAAGCCACTTATTTTCCACTTGGTTCATCAGCTTGTATTTCCCCGCCTACCATTTGGACGGGAACTGACAATGTTATAGATGAAAGTAAAAGAATTGTAGTGAGTTTGCTTTCTTCATCCACACTGGCGTTAAATGGCACCAAAGGAAACTGATGTAATTACTTTGGAATGAAGGAAACGAAAATGAGCAAAACTGTATACATCCCACACTAAACACATGTTTTAAAGAAAATTTTATCAGACAAACGCAATATATGCAGATTGTCAGATCTCCAAAAACAACTTATTTCTAGTTTTGTACTTTAAGTTAACAAATCACTGCGTTCTTTAAACTGTAGTTTTTATTTGCTTTGCTTGACCATAATAGATTATCACACATCATAATAATGATTTGCATAAGAAATGCAAGGACTGGAGGCTTGGGCCATTATTTACAGATGCAACACGACGCAAAACACAGTAGGAATTTACTAAAAATTTTTAGGTCTGCTGGCACAGCCCTATATTGCGTTGTGCGAGCAATCGTTAGTAAATACGGGCATTGGTGTTTGTATACATGGAGTGATCTGATGACTTTAAGGGCCTCATTACGAGTCTGGCGATCGTGGTGGCGCGGTGGTTTCGCATCCAGCCACTGCCGCACTGGCGGTCTGACCGCACGTTTACGACTCGGGAAGTCGGACTAGAATATATGACGTTACAACGAATTCCGTTGCAACGCATGCCTTTACCACGCATGCGTTACAACGGAATTCGTTTACCACGCATAACATTTACCACAATTACTAGCGTGGTGACGTCATACGTCGTTAAGAGAAAGCGGAAGTTTATTTTCCGTTTTCTCTTTAACGACGCCGATACCCGACGTGACTTCAGGTGAGTTTCTTTTTTGGGGGGAGACCCCCCCAAGTCCCCCTTTTTTTACTTTTTACCTTTACCACATATACCTTTACTACAAACCTCGTAGTAAAGGTATGCGTGGTAAAGGCTTTCGTATTAACCACGCATGCGTTGTACTGCATGCGTGGTTAAAGATTTCGTTGTAAAGGCTTCGTTGTAATGGCCGTTTCCCGTCGGACTGCACTAGGGCCCCAAGCTCCATCAGGGAACTGCCGTTCCCTGGCATAGGAATGGCGGTCAGAGGCTGCAATATGCTAGGTGTGACCGCCACGTTCCCACCAAGCATATTACGAGTTTAATCTCTTCCCTTCCAGTCTTTTCTTGGCAGTTCCACTTCCATGAAAACACAGGCGGAGAGGACATAAAGGGTGCCCTACGGGACCCCCCTGTGCTTCAGACCTATGTAGATACACACTGGGGGCATAACATGTGCCCCCCTGTGTGCATGCACATAAGTTCCTGTACCGCATAGACTTTTGAGTCTACACCGTGCAGGAACCTTGTGAGGCGTTCCCACTTTGGTCCCTTTTTGAAAGACACCATCGCCAATAAATGAAATACGCCATCTGAACGATATGACCTCTGCTGATAGTTGGAAATGTGTGCCCTTGAAGGGTTCTAGACAGTGGGGACGCCTTCCTTGGTCTACGTGTCGATTTTTGGTCCCGTTCACAATGTTTAGGCATGTAACTATGTAAGTCAAGGTTTACCCCTGCATACGTGTTATTGCTTTTATGATTCTCGACTTACATTTCATTAAAACTCATGGCTAAATAGGTTTGTCATAAGAAAGCCAAAGGGTTAGTAAAACTGTGTACTGTTGCTGTTTGTTATCAAATGTATTTGTTTCTGTAGTTTATGTACTTTAATAATTATGAGTGCACGTGGCCCCTTTCGCCAAGAGAGCTGATCATTTTATGGATCCTGTGGCACGTGTACTCATTAAGACACTTTCCTCACAATCACCCTGTAAATAGATATTGTTTCATTTTCCTTCACTTACTGCACCACTTGGGCCTGATCCTCTGGGTGTGAGTTAAGTGCCCAGATTTGCGTGGGGCTGGCCTTTCCTCTTTGCACTCTGCCCTCCCTACAAGTGTAAATCTAGATGTACCTGGGTAATTTGTAGAGATTGCATGCATTCACATACAGTGAATTCATTAGACCTTGTTTACACAGTCCAGTTAAATCCTGAAATTCTGACACCAAACCAGCCCTCCTGGAACTACAGTGGACACCACTGATGTGCCAATAACTTTGCATTTTCCACCTGAAGTTGATTCCCATGGTATCTGGATAGAGCATCAGCTGAGAAGTGAGGAGTTGTCTTCACAGCTCCGCCAGTGAAGAAATGTGTCCGTGTAGGTCATTTGGGGTGATTTGAGGGGGCGGATGGGGGTGTGGTGGAGTGTTATTTATAACACAAAATACTGTATTTAATTTTTATGTATTTTTATTTGTTGAGGTCATATAGTGCAAACGCAGCCTGAAAGCACTCCCCAACACTTTACGTGGGTGGCAGAAGGGGAGGGATATTTTGAGAGGAACTGATGCTTAGATCATCAGTCAGAAGCTACTTATACCATGGATGGTCATTGGCTCCTCAGACAACCAACCATGACGTCATTCAAAGGTCTGCTAAAAAATACGGCTATTTCCACGCCTCTCCTGCATCTCAACCAAGTTTGATTGGAAAAAATAAGTTTCAGTGTACGGAGCCTTCTGCGTGTGGAGTTCCACCTCCAGAACGTTTGTATGTCATCAGGTGGTTGCAGAGGGGGTTTTGGGTCCAGCCTCAGGTATCTGATTGATGCACCCTCATGCACTACAAATACAACTGTGGCATTCAGGACATGCCACACTGTACCTAGTGCCCTTCCCATATACATACCGGAAAGGACTCGTGAGGTAAGCAGTAGCTACGTCTTTTAAATATCCCCAGCCTTTCTAGAATAAGTCAAGAGACACATCAGATGTACCCTCAGCAATTATATTTTCGGGTTTTCTTTTGATCTTTTACTTGGTCCATGACTGCCAGTATATGCCATTTTTACTGTCTCTGGCACCATGAGTTGGATGTGATCTGAGTGATTGGAACTGGTTCTGCCCAACACTCGCTGTCAGGAGAGTGAAACGGTCGATCCCATGTCTCCGAGGTGATCGTGATGTCCTTTCATCTCTCAGTGCCATTCGGCAAGACATATTTCCATTGCATTTTAATATTTCATAGGCTGAGCGTGGACATCCATAGGCCCATGGATAGACCTTTAATTACTGCGACCAGTGCGTCCGTCAACACCTGGATTGACATTCCTCAAAGGTGAGGGCTTGCAACATTTCACAGCTTCCCTCCTCAGGCGGTTCTCCTTCCCCACATATCGCAGATGTTAACCACAGGAGAGTCCAGCGTTGGTCCATGCCAGATTTTCAGGATATTCTCCTAGGCTAAATTTAGATACAACAAGCCTGGATGTCAATCATTTAGGGCCTCATTTAGATCTAGGAGGATGGGTTACACCATCACAACGGTGACGGATATGCTGCCCGCAGAAACCTAAATCCCATAGGATATAATGGGATTTATAGTAGTTTATAGCAGATGGGTTACACTGTTGTAAACCCGTCTGCCAAGATCTAAATGGGGCCAATAATAATCAGCGGTTCTTCTTGCATTCTGGCAGGGATCAGCAGTTAAGGACTGATGCTGTGCACCCTTCTTTTATAGGGTGTGCGACTTTGCCATTCTCACCCTTGCCTACGTTCGTCTTGGGGTTGTGGAAAGTTTTTCTTCCCAATGTTTATGGAGCGCTTGGAAACTTTCTGAAGATTGCTGAGCTTTCAGCTCTGTCACTTATGCGTGAAAATTGTGATTTTACATACATTTTCCAGCTTGGCTGGGTTTGTTTAAAGTGAAAATAACTTTACTGTCCGCTGACGGTGCTCAGTGAATGCAGGGGACTAACAGAAGAATCATGTCTACACGTTGTCATGCAAGACTAGATCATTCATTGTTGGTGAATCCCATTTTGAACCTTTTCTGCTCAACATACATGGTTTCTTTTCTTAAGCATTCCGTCCATCATTTGTTTGCTCTAACACTTTTGCATCAATATCTTGTGAATTAAAATGTCCTACTCTCCCGATAGATTGGGCCCTGCACTTTGCCTTTAACAACTCACAACATCATTTGGATTCTTGATACAGAATTAATCCAACGCTGCCGCATATGGACGCAGACACAAGCTAGAAGTATAGCGCTTAGTTTACCTTAGGTTCACTTCAAATTTCTACTAGCAAGCAGGTGGCAGGAAGAGAGAGAGAGAGAGATAGGGGGAGAGAGAGACAGAGCGGGAGAGAGAGAGAGAAGAAGAGAGCGAGAAAGAGGCCTAGAGGAAGAGAGAGAGAGCGAGAGAGACCGACCGAGTCACACCTTTGAAGGTTTAAAGATGTGTAATACCAATATTTCTTGGTTGTTTTGGATGGAATTTACCTTAAAACGGAGGGCTGGTAAATGCACTCAGTTGAGGGGAGTTACTGTCGTCCTTTGTTCTCCTCCACTTTCCACCATTGCCCCACCCGCCGCTGGCAGACCTCTCCCCTGATCACTGCCCCCCCTCCACCTCTAGATACCTCGACAACCATGCAGAATAGGGAGTTTGCATAAGCCTAGGCGCTGTGAATTCTGGGAGAAATCTGACCGAGGCTCATGGGATATCATTTCCCAGGGTGATGAATAGGGCACGCCTCCTTCTGATTGGAGGCGCAGGGGACCAACTAATACCATACTCCGCCTTGGCCTACCTTGTACTGGTGTTAGGTCCTATTAAGCCTCAAAAGGTTCCATACTCGATAGGGTGAGAATGTGCTTGGAATGCATTTTGTCTGGCAATCAGGGCGACCTCTGTTCATTTTCCCTACGATCCTCCCCAACAGTTGCTGATTTGAAGTCAGCTTCTCCTGGCGTGCTGTGAGGTAGCAGGACAAAGCTGCCGCAATTATCTCCAACGACGAGAGAAATGTCATGAAACACAAAACAAAGGCGCAGGACACAATTATTACCAAAAAAATACATTTCAGGTAATATGGACAAACACAATGTGACATTTGGAAATGATACCTCTCCCTTTAAGGTTGAAATCTGGAATGAATATACCTGTTCTCAGTTCAACATCTGACAGTAATGTCTTGGTAGAACTCAACATACAGAAACTGACTGAACATAAAGTCTGCCGCAAGGATCGGCTCCGCCTCCAGCGGCAGGATGCGCACTTAGTGGTGGGTGGACATGCGTATCGCATAATGTATTTCACATCCACTGCGTTGACTATAAATACATCATCGAGGTGAATAGACGTGGAATTAAGAATGGTAAATATATACTTACCTTGACAAATGGGTGGATGGGATATTGTTGTACATCAGTGTTGGTGATCTCAGCATAGGGACACACCACGAATTTACTCCTCAATACATTTTCTTAAAATGCCAGTATCCATCATCAAATTTACCAGCATGAAGAACCACAAACCTGATGGTAGTCAAGCAGGCCAAACACTGTCTCCATGCTCTTTACCATACGCAATGATGCCATAACTGTATCGGTAGGAACTAACTGAGATGTTCCACTGTCACGAGTGATCAAAACTGGTGGTACAATCCGGGACTGGCTCTTCGTCATTTGAGTTTGCATTAGTAAAACTGCACTACGTTCACAGCCTCATCATAAAAATCACTGATTTAGAGGATCAAGATTGGGGACCTTTAAAACTGTAGAGTGCTGAATGTGGGAATTGTGCCAGTAGGGTTGATTTTCCAGGTTTGCACCTTTAGGGTTATCCGTAGAAGGGAGAGTGTTATCCGTAGAAGGGTGAGTCACACCTCTGAAGGATGTGAGCACCTACAAGCGTGTACCTTTGTCGATTTTCACCTTCTGGTTGTAACTTCCCACTCTAAAACAAAGGCACCTCTGAGCTGGTCATAGGTTTGGTTGGGTGCTTTCTAGGATGAGAAGCGGGAAGGATCACCCCCAAATGCAATTGTGACGTGTGGGTCTGGAGCGCATTAATGCATCTTTGATAAACATGAACACGCGCAGCATGGCTGAAATTCTTCATGCATTCTGAGAATCTAGGACTATCCTAGATTTCTAAGAGTCTTCTCGTGGGACCCTTTGTGAATCCCTGTGAAGATAGATCTCTGCTCCAGACGCTGGAGTGCCCCTCCAGGAAGAGAGCCAGCTTTCACACTAGTGCTTTGAAAACAGAACCAGTAAACAAGAATTTAACTACACATTCTACTAAGATCCCGTTCCAAAATGAATTTAGAACCGCGGAGACCTGGCGTATAGAGAAGCATAATTAGTACTTTATTATTATTACTTGAATTAAATATTGCATTTGCTGACCTGGGTGATGAGCTCTTACTTGTTCTTTAATGAGCGATTACCCTGTATTGATTGTCTGTGGCTGCGCGCTTTATAGTAAATATTCAACACGCTCTCTCGGCCCCGGGGGTGCAATTTGCATCTTTACAAATCACTGAATAAAAACGTATATAAAAAGAAACGCAGCAGCGCACGCGCCTGAATGATCTTCTCATGGGCTCCATCTGCTCTTGCAGATTGCACGTGCATGGAACAATGATAGTTTTTGGGGGGAAGCGGGAGGCAGAAAGACCTATCCTCCCAGAATGTTCAGGCAGGTGGTAGTGTCCGAGGGCGAGGGGCACAGTGATTGGACCAGTGGGTGCGGGGTTTACTTAGAATAGGTGCCATTTTTGTGAGTACACCCCGGTTGGCAGGGTCAGCAATAGCTTTTCCAGTAGCTTTTTGCAGTGTGTCATAAGGTGCTCCGTGCTGCAATGGAGGTTTCAGACAGTGTGAAGCAGGCACTGCTTGTGCTGCAGGCAGGGTCGACCTTCTGTCGGAGGGCGCGTTGGTGCAGGTGTGCTTAGCTGGTCCTGAATGTCCAAAGTAGAAGTCGACAGGAGATCTGGTGGCTGCCGTCATGGCTTGTGCTCCACCCTCTCGTAAAGTACCAAAAGGTGGGTTGAACATGGGCAGGGGCACAGGGGCCGGCCGGCTGTGGGCCGATGCTCCACAACGCGCAGTGAGGGGAGGCGCCAGTATGAAATTTGTACGCCGTGTTCCCATCGGTTTTCGAGCTGCGGTGGCCACGTTGACAGCAGGGAGAAGGCCGCATTATTTGTGATGTGGCAGGGCCATCATTGAGAAGGGGACGCTAGTCACGTGGTGGTGCACGCCCCCGATTCTGGCCCTTACCTTTTGTGTCCAGGCCAGTGGGGGAGCATGTCAGGAAAAAGGCAGCGGGCCCGGGCCTCGGTGCGGCAGTTACTTGGGGCCGTCATGAGGAGTGGAGGCTACAGGATCACAGGGTCTGTCGCTGGTTCTCTCAAGTCCACGCAGGCACCCCCTTTCGGCACAGCCAGATAGGAAGAATGGGGCAGGAGATGGTGCAAGGCAGCCTACAGAGCCGGTTCCTGCCCCCTTTAGTTTTTCATTTACTTGCAAGGAGTTGGATTATAGGGCTGAGGACATGGCCCATGATGGCAGTGTGTGTGACCAAAATGGAATGAGGTTTCTTGGACAGGGGGGAACAGGGGTTGCTCAGCTGACACCAGGGGGTAGAGGGTCCACGCCATTTTTCTCCTTTAGAGGTGAGCAAGGGGTATTAGTGCCTGGTGACAGAGGTATTTTGGGAGTGTTGATGATGGGTTTGTGGTTCCTGCCTCCCGCCTCCCACCATGGCCTGGTTAGGAGAGGAGGTTTTCCAGAATAGGGGTCCAGGCAGGTTGTGTGGTGTCTCATGAGTCCTAGCTGCAGTTTAGTACCAATCAGGGGCCTGAGGCAGGTGCAGCGGAGATGTTGCATTCCGGACAGTTGGGGGGGGGGGGGGGGTCTTGTTTCAGCCTGTCCACTCCAACCCGAAGACCGAGCATGCGTCTTTACAGCCTGCTCTGGAACGGCGAGGGACCTCAATCGGGCAAGGCAAGGTCAAGATTGTACATCCGTCTTGCAGGACTGAGATCCTTTGCAGGATGTATTCGGCAAGCAATTTGATGATGGTGGAGTGGAAGACGGGGAGGTGCTGGGCACGAGTGTGGAGCAGGGTGGATTGTTTGGAGAAGATGATTGGGATTTGGAATATGATAAGGAGTTACAAGAAGGGGAGAATGTAGATAATGGCAAATTGGAGGAGGAGTGTGATTTTGAGAATGAAGGCTGGGTGGCACCTCCCTCTGGTCAAAGGGGACGGGGCGTGACTAATCGGAAGAGCAGCGTTGGTATTTTACAGGATGTAGCAACAAGACCAGTGGCTACTCAGACTGGGAAGACTGCAACATCAGGACGGACGGCTTTGGCGTGGGTCCCGATCTTAAAGCCAGAAAAGGCAGGGAACAAGAGCAGAGTGGGAAGGGTTGTGGACGTGGGGGTCAAGGCAGCAGGAACAGAGGTACAAGCGCAAGTGGGGGTACAGTCCTAGGTTAGGAAAGGGTAAGTATGTTCAGGAACAAGGTATGGGTATGGAACTAGTGGGGAAGAGGGAGGCAGGGGCAGTCCACAAAGTCACAGGCCACAGAGTCCACTGAAAGTGGGGAGGTAGGTGATAGCAACAAAAAGGAGAACAAAGAGGTGAAAAAGAAGATGCCCTACATGGGAATTACTAAGCTCTGAGGAGCGCATTTAATGGGCGCCACTAAGGAGTGCATTTGGAAAGGGGAATATGTGGAACTCTTTAGATTACTACATCGCAAGAAACAGGCGAAAGAGAGTTCCAAAGAAAAAGAATATGAGCTGTCCCGTAGACCCAGGGTGCCGGTCAACATAGAGAATTGGACAGCGGCTTTTCTGATTACGCGAGTGTTTACTGCAAAATGTCCCCCTAGGGATGTGTTGCTTGATTGCTTTATTTAAATAACTTAATGTAGTGCGTAAAGCACAGGTGACTTTTGGGGGGTAGGCCATGGTGTGGTATGATGAATTCTGGGCTCTCCTTGTAGAGGAAGAGGACGTGGTGTGGTGACAGCTGGATTATGAGTTGTTCTTGCAAACTATGACACTGGAAAAGCCAGCCCTATTGACTTATACAAAGAGTGGCTGGCCAGTCATTTACAAGCCCTTTCATGGGCGTCCCTCCCAGACAGGGGTGATTACAGCAGGGCAAGGACAGACGGGGACAGCAGGCTCATGTTGGTCATTTAATGGGGGCAGTACTTGCTGGAGTATTGCATATGCCATCATGAACGCACAAAATGTGGCAGCAGGACATGTCTCAAAGTGTTGTAGATCTACCACAAGAAAAGTTAGGGAGGTAGACTGTGATGATGATGACTCAGTGGAAGAAATAATTATTTTGGAGAACTGTGTAGAGAAACTTGATGGACCATTAGAAAATGTGTTAGTAAATGGTAAAGAGGTCCAGATGTTAGTCAACTCTGGTGCAAAGACCACTATGATACAATTTGCATTTTATGAAGGAAAACTCAAGTCTGGAGTAAAACTTCTAAAACCTGATATTAAACCAAAGAGGTGCGGCAGCGAGACAATAAAATTGGCTGGTTATTTTTGGGGTTCAATAGAATTTAAGGAAAGGATAATTTCAAGAGAAATCTATGTTTCTGTCAAAGGAGGCTCGTTAAAAGTTGGGTACACCAACATGATCTTTTTGTTTTTCTTGACCCTAATGCTAAACCCATGGTTTGTTTAAGAGATAAGCCCACTGTCAACTCTGTTCAAGTTCATTGTGACAACATACTGGAGAGGTTTTCAGATGTCTTTAAGAATAAACTTGGGTGTTTAAAGAATTATGTTCATGAGATCAGGTTAAAAGAACATGTCTTTCCGAAAGCTGCAAAAGTCAGGAATGTTCCCATGACTATTAGAGGCAGCTTGAAACTTGAGTTGGACAAACTAGTTGCTAATGGATTAATTGAAGAAGTGGAAGCTTCACAATGGGTTTCCCCAGTTGTGATGGCACATAAGGCCAATGGCGAAGCTCGTCTGTGTGTAGACTTGAGGGAATTAAACAAAGCTGTTGTGGTTGATCACTATCTCATCCTCGTCACCAGTGTAATAAAGTGATCCAATGAAGATGATCGAAATAGTTTTATTTACTATGTATGTATTCTAGACCCCATCCACAGAAGCGCTCCGCAAACCAACTGCTGCAGCCAAAGTCATCCGTTAGTCTAACCAGAACAAATCCACAAGCTCCTAGGTTACAGAACCACATCTCACAATGGTTCTATAACCTAGGATACCACAGGCTCCCCTTGCCCAGACGTTTTACTGGTGCAATAGGAGAACATTACTTAATACAGATAAAGGGACTGGGCCTTGTGAAAGTTGTCAAGCAGGACTTATTGGAGATTAAGGCAGCATTGTCAGACACAACTGTGGTATTCAATGAGTTTATGCCAAGAAGAGTATGGAGGGGAGCCAACAAACCAGGGGCCACCGACAGAGGAAGATGAAAAGGAAACGGGGAGAGTCAAAATGTTGCAGATTAGAAGGGGTTTGTCTTTTTCACAGTGACATCAAGTAAGAGGCAGTGGAAGTTTTTCGAGATGACTGAGTTAATTTATCGCTTTACGGAGTGGAATTGTTCTTGATGCAGATAAGGAATGTATTTGCGGAGATGCTACATTTGCCAATAAGTTGTAGGTGGTTCCTAGGTAGGTGGACAGAAAATCTCAGGTGGGGTTTCTGGTGGCAGTTCCTAAATTAGTTTTAAGGTCTATTAAAGAAAGCATTGGTCACGTTGATACGCAGATGATTTTGGGGGTGGAGGGGACAGGGAGTTTTTGGAATGAGAGGACAACAGTGGTGTATGCCAATGGGATGGATACGGGGATTTTGGAGTGATGAGGGTGTGATTGGATTTTGGCTGGTTTGGTTTTGAAGGGTTGCTTAGGGGAGAGGAGAGGGGATTTTTTGGGATAGTAAGTATAGCGAGGCTCACGTTTATGAATTTGTCTGTATGTCCTACAATACCAGTCGTTCTTGGAGACACCATCCCGCCCGATAAACGTGAGTCACAGTGACACTGTGGCGCTTACCGATGACGTAGTTTGCTATGTTCATATTTTTCTCTGTGTACAAAGATTTTAGAATGATGCTGCTGCTGGCGAGTGGCTTGGAAGCTGAACAGCACACACAACCAATGTTTACTCTTCAGGTGGCCTCCTGCTCAGTCTAAGGCCTGCCTTTCGTATATCTGAGAGATGCAGGAGTTTTAATGGTACCTCGCGGTATTTTGCAAGGGGGAGAGGAGGTGGTTTGTTATTAGAGGTGGGCGAGCTAACAAATTAACAGGGAGAGCCGAGCCGGAGCCAACCCAAGGATTTGGCTCGGATCTTAGAGCCTGTGCATGAGCCGAGCTATAAAAAATGTCCTCTGTAAATCAAACATCAAATAAATATGATAAAGACTCTTCAAAATTTGAAAAAAGTACGCAATAATGAAGAAAAACAGTTTTGTTGAAGGAAATATTTGCCTAAGATCACACAGTTTAATCGGGTGATGGCACGATTTATTCAGGTTTTTGTGTTTCACTTTGTACAAAACAGCCACTAAGTGGGCATCTATTTGTCTTCCTTATGTTAAGGTTTTACCTCTACCTGTTTGTGCATTTTCTACAGTTTTATACAGCGCAAACTCAACCGAAGCACCAGTTACATTACAAAAGGTCACCGTTCATTAGTGTAGGCACTAGCGATCCAGTGATTTACCAAGAATTATAGGAGCCGATGCCGAGACTTGCACTTGGTTTCCCAGTACCAAATGCAACTGCTCTGGCCATAAGGCCACATACAGGGTACGGGTAAGTAGGCTGGCAGAAGCCACATGAAAGCTCGGCTTGTCATAGGCTCGACGTTCGAACAGGACCACGAGCTGAGCCAGAGCCAGGCTTCAGGCTCGAGGCTGGCTCGAGCTTCTGGTGGCTTGCCCACCTCTATTTGTGATTTTGCTTCATGCTATTCTTGGGCTTGCATGTTAAACCCATCTGCAACAAGTGCTTATGTTTATATATGATGATTGTCTGAGTTATATGTTTTAGATAATGGTGTTCTCTCTAAAGTATGATGTCCGATACACAACAAACCACCACTATTAGGATGTAAATCTTTTGAATCGCATGTAATATTGCCCCACAACGGTGTGATGTTCAATTACTCATGAGTACATCTCATGCAAGGGGCAGGAAGTATCTGCTCAAGAGCAAGGTTTCCCTGGTGAGTGTGTACAAAGCACAAACTTGAGAATTTGTGGGTATTTTTAAATTTCTCTCCGACACGTTTCTGTCATCGAACTGGGCAGAGAGTTACTCCTGCTAAGATCAGTAGTAAACCCCTTTCCTAAGTGTGAAGAGAGGAACCCCCCCCCAATATTTTCCAAATGGAGAAAGAAAATGTGTCATTCCACGAAATCCATGGCATTTCAGTAAGCATAATTGTAAAACATACAGCTTTATGCAGGATGGAATGCCAACACACAGACGAACAAATATGTTATAGAAGTTGACCTGCAGTGTGCCTGAAAACCTCTGATTCCTGCAGCTTTTCAGGCATACTTCAGGAAAGGAATTTGAATTTGAATTTAAAAACGTTTGTATAGCGCGCTTTTACCACGCGGTTTCATGGCGCTTTTCAGATTGCGAGGGGACAGCAGGAGCGGGGAGAATTGATTAAACTGCGAAAGCTCGAGAGAAGAGTAAAGTTTTCAGGTTCTTTCGAAACACAGTGTACGAGGGTGTCATGCGGAGTTCTGTAGGCAGGGAGTTCCAAAACATGGGAGCGAGGACCGAAAATTTTGTTCTGCCAGCCCTTTTTTTTTTTTAATCGGGGAGTGGTCAGAAGAGCCGTGTGGGCGGAGCGGAGTTCTCTGCCCGGGATGTAAGGCTTAATGGCAGAGCAAATGAACTCCGGAGCGGTGCCCATTTTGGCCTGGAAAGTGAGGCATCCAAGCTTGAACAAGGCTCGCTCCTTCACCGGCAGCCAGTGTAGTGCCTGCAGTAAGGGGGATGCACGATGAAATTTGGGCAGGCCATAGATCAGGCGGGCAGCCTGATTCTGCATTAGCTAGAAAGGTTTGTAAAGATCCACACATCGTAACTATGCACCCACAGCCACGGTCAGTGGAGAGAGTTTTGGTGGGGCGGAGAGGCGGGGCGGGGGAGGGGCAGGGTGGGGTGGTGCTAAAAACCGGAGTCTGGATAATTGAAGGTAAGTAAACAATTAAATAAATAAAACGAATTTCGTAGCGCACCCTGCATCACATTTTGCGATGCAGGGCGCATTACGAAATTCGTTTTATTAATTAAATTGTTTACTTACCTTCAATTATCCATACTCCGGTTTTTAGCACCGCCCACCCCGCCTCTGTTCCCCACCGAAACACCCTCCACGGGCCGCGGCTGCGCACCCATGAGAGGATGTCATGACTGTGCGCCCATGAGAGGATGTAATAACTATGCACCCATGCTAAGATGTCATAACTATGCGCCCATGAGAGGATGTCATATCTATGCACCCATGCGAGGATGTCATAACTATGTGCCCATGCGAGGATATCATAACTATGCGCCCATGTGAGGATGTCATATCTATGCACCCATGCGAGGATGTCCTAACAATGCGGTCAAGAGACAATGTTATAATTGTGCACCCATAAGAGCATGTTATAGATGTGCACCCATGAGAGGATGTCATATCTATGCACCCATGCGAGGATGTCATAACTGTGCACCCATACGAGGATGTCATAACTATGCACCCATGCGCGAATGTCATAACTATGCACCCATGCGAGGATGTCATATCTATGCACCCATGCGAGGATGTCATATCTATGCACCCATGCGAGGATGTCATATCTATGCAGCCATGTGAGGATGTCATATCTATGCACCCATGCGAGGATGTCATATCTATGCACCCATGAGAGGATGTCATATCTATGCACCCATGCGATGATGTCATAACTATGCGCCCATGAGAGGATATCATAACTATGCACCCATGAGAGGATGTCATAATCATGCGCTCATAAGAAGATGTCATAACTGTGCGCCCATGAGAGGATGTCCTGACCATGCGCTCATGAGAGGTTGTCCTAACCATGCGCACATGAGAGGATGTCCTAACCATGCGCCCATGAGAGGATGTCCTAACCATGCGTCCATGAGAGGATGTCCTAACCATGCGCCCATGAGAGGATGTCATGACTGTGCCTCCATGAGAGGATGTCCTAACCATGCACCCATGAGAGGGTGTCGAACTATGCACCCATGCGAGAATGTCATAACTATGCACCCATGCGAGGATGTCATAACTATGCACCCATGCGAGGATGTCATATCTATGCACCCATGCGAGGATGTCATATCTATGCATCCATGCGAGGATGTCATATCTATGCAGCCATGTGAGGATGTCATATCTATGCACCCATGCGAGGATGTCATATCTATGCACCCATGAGAGGATGTCATATCTATGCACCCATGCGATGATGTCATAACTATGCGCCCATGAGAGGATATCATAACTATGCACCCATGAGAGGATGTCATAATCATGCGCTCATAAGAAGATGTCATAACTGTGCGCCCATGAGAGGATGTCCTGACCATGCGCTCATGAGAGGTTGTCCTAACCATGCGCACATGAGAGGATGTCCTAACCATGCGCCCATGAGAGGATGTCCTAACCATGCGTCCATGAGAGGATGTCCTAACCATGCGCCCATGAGAGGATGTCATGACTGTGCCCCCATGAGAGGATGTCCTAACCATGCACCCATGAGAGGGTGTCGAACTATGCACCCATGCGAGGATGTCATCAGCATGTACCCATGAGAGGATGTCGTACTATGCACTCATGCAAGGATGTCATAGCTAAGCGCCCATGAGAGGATGTCATAACTGCTCTCATGAGAGGATGTCATAACCATGTGCCCATAAGAAGATGTCATAACTGTGGCCATGAGAGGATGTTATAACTATGCGCCCATGAGAGCATGTTATAGATGTGCGCCCATGAGAGGATGTCATAGCCATGCGCCCATGAGAGGATGTCCTAACTGCTCACATAAGAGGATGTAATAACGATGTTCGCATGAGAAGAAGTCGTAACTATGTGGCCATGAGAGGATGTCATAACCGTGCACCCATGAGAGGATGTCCTAACCATGTGCCCATGAGAGGATGTCCTAACCATGCACTCATGAGAGGATTTCCTAACCATGCGCCCATGAGAGGATGTCCTAACCATGTGCCCATGAGAGGATGTCCTAACCATGTGCCCATGAGAGGATGTCCTAACCATGCGCCCATGAGAGGATGTCCTAACCATGCGCCCATGAGAGGATGTCCTAACTATGCGCCCATGAGAAGATGTCCTAACCATTAGAGGATGTCCTAACCATGTGCTCATGAGAGGATGTCCTAACCATGCGCCCATGAGAGGATGTCCTAACTATGCGCCCATGAGAGGATGTCCTAACCGTGCGCCCATGAGAGGATGTCCTAACCGTGCGCCCATGAGAGGATGTCCTAACCATGCGCCCATGAGAGGATGTCCTAACCATGCGCCCATGAGAGGATGTCCTAACCATGCGCCCATGAGAGGATGTCCTAACCATGCGCCCATGAGAGGATGTCCTAACCATGTGCCCATGAGAGGATGTCCTAACCATGCACTCATGAGAGGATGTCCTAACCATGCGCCCATGAGAGGATGTCCTAACCATGCGCCCATGAGAGGATGTCCTAACCATGTGCCCATGAGAGGATGTCCTAACCATTAGAGGATGTCCTAACCATGCGCCCATGAGAGGATGTCCTAACCATGCGCCCATGAGAGGATGTCCTAACCATACGCCCATGAGAGGATGTCCTAACCATTAGAGGATGTCCTAACCATGTGCCCATGAGAGGATGTCCTAACCATGTGCCCATGAGAGGATGTCCTAACCATGTGCCCATGAGAGGATGTCCTAACCATGCGCCCATGAGAGGATGTCCTAACCATTAGAGGATGTCCTAACCATGTGCCCATGAGAGGATGTCCTAACCATGCACTCATGAGAGGATGTCCTAACCATGCACCCATGAGAGGATGTCCTAACCATGCGCCCATGAGAGGATGTCCTAACCATGCGCCCATGAGAGGATGTCCTAACCATGTGCCCATGAGAGGATGTCCTAACCATGCGCCCATGAGAGGATGTCCTAACCATTAGAGGATGTCCTAACCATGCGTCCATGAGAGGATGTCCTAACCATGTGCCCGTGAGAGGATGTCCTAACCATGCGCCCATGAGAGGATGTCCTAACCATGCACTCATGAGGGGATGGTTATAATTGTGCACTCATGAGAGAATGTCCTGACCATGCACTCATGAGAGAATGTCATAACAATGCTTTTATGAGAGGATGTCCTAACCATGTGCCCATGAGAGGATGTCCTAACCATGCGCCCATGAGAGGATGTCCTAACCATTAGAGGATGTCCTAACCATGTGCCCATGAGAGGATGTCCTAACCATTAGAGGATGTCCTAACCATGTGCCCGTGAGAGGATGTCCTAACCATGCGCCCATGAGAGGATGTCCTAACCATGCACTCATGAGGGGATGGTTATAATTGTGCACTCATGAGAGAATGTCCTGACCATGCACTCATGAGAGAATGTCATAACAATGCTTTTATGAGAGGATGTCCTAAACATGTGCTGATGAGAGGATGTCATAACAATGTATCCACGAGAAGAGGCAGCTCAAAATGTCTCTCTAGGCCAGAGTGAGGTATGCCAACTCTTAGTATGCAATGAGGAAAATTAAGTGAACGGTGGCAAACCTTAGCATGCCCACAGAATCAGAAGTGATGGATGATTAAGTGGAGCATGCACCGATGATTACCAAGTGATGTGTGGCTGCTGGAAAAGCAATGGTAACATTCGAATCCTTAAAGAGGATGTGAACAACAAAGCCTTAAGCACACGCAAGATGTATACACAATTGTGAAATTATTCTTCAGATGTCAAAGTTCATTGTTATCAAGTGTCCAGTCTATATTGGTCCTTCACCCACTGCCAACCCGTGTTTCATCAACACAACTCGTGAATAGGGTGTTCGCGGTTATGGGAACCATCTGTTGCACACTGATGTTTCTCTAAAATTCACTTGCGCAAGGGTTTCCACTAAACTGTCAATATGTCACAGGGTGATGGCTTTCACGGTGAGGACATTTGTCTGGCCTTTGGAAAGTGGAGGCTTTGATTTGTTTTAGCCCTGACGAAGTTGTGGGGCAAAATGCCCAGTCACTGAAACACGTGTTGGGCATTGGGCGAAAAAACAATAAAGATTGCACAGTCCATAACAATGAACTTTTACATCTGAAGAATATTTTCACGTATGTGTATACATCTTGCGGGCTTTGTTGCCGTTATATGAAACCCTCTGGTTTTCTCGGGGGTTTTGGGTGGACACCCTCCTTTTGAGCACCGCATTAACAAGGTTACTTCAATAGATACTGTGTTCCATATGTAAGAGAGCACCAGGAATTCCTAAATCACACTTTGTCTGGAGCCTTAAATAGGATGTGGTTAATAAACCGGTCAGGAAATGGGCAGACCAGATGGGGCGGACCCCCATTCATTCTCCACCGTAACAGACATGCGGCAGGTCCTGCTATTCCATGACAGATGTAAGGCGGGCACACAACACAACTCACCGCACATGCATGACAGGGATTCGCTACACACGGCTTGCAGGTCTTACCTTTTGAACTATTTTTGTACACATTTAGGTAGTTCATGTATAGCAAAGATGAAAGGCTTTTGCACCAGTGGCACTGGCATCTATGGGGAAGGGGGCCGGGGGCACTCTTGTGGAAAATCTTATAAAAAGGAAAAAAAAGAAAAGAAAACGTACCTGCTGCGACGTCCTCGCTCTGGACCTCTTCTTTGCTGGAACTCCTTTGCCCAATCCTGGCGCTTCACACATACAGCATGTAAGCAGCGTCAGGATTGGTGGGATCGGCCTTACTCGGCGCTCCACATCATTCTGGAGGCCTGCACTTACTCTCAACCCGGCTGTTTTAAGACGGCTGGATTGAGACGTTTAAAGTGCACTACTGTAGCTGGCCGTCGCAAGACGCCCGGTCACACAGACATGCGCACTTTAAACAGTGCATTAGCCAGCCCACCCTTGTTGCTGTCAGTCAGCAGTGGCCCACCCCTGTCCTGACGTTCGGCTCGGGACGGGGGCTGGAAAATATAATGGTAATAAATTACCATTTTATTTTCCATCTCTGGTTCTTTGGGGGGATTTTAAGTGGGGCCACTCTACTCCGTCCCAAAGGAGAAGTGGCCCCTGTTTACCACTTATATTTGCAGAAAAGACCACTTGTGGGGTATATTAAAGAGTTACAACTAAAACCGAAACTGACTGAAGACACATGAGGAGAAGCCACAGGAAAGTGGATCATGGTTAATGCATGAGAAAACAACCCAGGTCCCGCCCCTGAAGACATAAATGTACACCACCCACTTGCCGCCCGAGAGCTACACTTTATCACTATTGATCCTCTTGCACCTGCTTCCCCACTATCCACAACTAGTTGTTTTTTTTGTTGTTGATGTTTACTGATTATTTGGTTCCACTGTCTCAATTTATAACAAGGATTGTAGATCTGCTCACTACCTCAATGAGAGCACAGGCAACCTGGATGGAGTGCTATATGGTTTGCTTGTATAATGACTTCTTAGAAAGCTATATGATTTAAACGGACCAATAAGCCTATTTTAATAAAATGCAAAGTAAAAACATTAAAAAAGGAAAAGCAATCAGGCTATTTAAAAATGGTTGCTGATGTAAAACATAATTGTGAATTGAATGAAAGAATGTATTGGTCTGTCGTTAAGATCGGCGCAACTTTATCACAAATTATTGAGAAGGCTGAATTGTGTCCTGCTTAAGGGTAGGAGCTAGTAAAGGATTTATATCAGAATTACAGTACTTATTTAGCATCCAAGTATATTTCCATTGGACCAAAAATGTGACCATCTATAGTTGGTGCACTTGGTTAGCTTCTCCTATTTAATTAAAGGTTCTAAACAATTTGCAGCTTTGTGCTGTAGTGGACTTCTCAACCAGTTCACAAGACAGGGGAGGGTAGGTGTGGCTAGTCACCTGCTCAGGCAGTCCCAGGCACTTCCAAGCCCCACTTTCTCCCAAGGCCCTGCCCCCTCCACATCATTTCTGCCACCTCCTGTTCCTCCACCTGAGTATCACATGGTGGAAACTATTCGATAGTTGGTCAGTCTGGGATGTTTGGCGTTGATCACAGATTGCACTCTGTATAAATTCCTGTATCCATTACTTTGACCTCTTATCTGTCCGTGAACCGGAAGTACTTGTGCTTATTCAAGTAAACAAGAATAATATGTTACAATAGAGAAAGGGCTCCCAGGGTTTTGTGTTTAGAAAACCTGAACAACTGCAGACAAGGGTAGGTGGTACCTGCCTTATGGCACAGAGATGTGTTTAGCGCTGCATTGTCGTTAGTGTGGCCTCGCGGCACGGTTGTTGAAACAGAAGCATGTACCTTATAGCGGGCGCATTTGGAAAAGCCATGTAAGAGGCATAGGAGTAGCACCGCAGGATATTTCATTTTGTACACATATTGTTCCCTTGCATCGCCTTATTAAAGAGAGGTTCATCGTTTGGCGTGGACTGCAGGGCTTGAGATGCCTCCCATTGTGTTTGCTTGGCTGCAGGCTGAGTGCTGATAAATGCTGCTTAACACTGCAAAACGGAAGCATTATTTATCAAAAGCGCCGCAACCTCCCACGTGAGCGAGATTTCACGGATAGCGTCGCCGAAGGATGCGCAGATGCCACTTTTCTTGGCAACCCTCCGCTTTAATATTGACAGGGCTTGTAGTGGTTTCCATAGAAACTGAGCAGTAGGTAGGCAGCCTGGGCCTGATGCACATTTGCAGTCGCAGCCAGTATATGTGTCATTGCTTAATGTATGGTGCGTGTCTAGCCCATTTTCCTTTTACGTTGTTCTGCCTGCCACTTCAGGTTATCACTTCAGTTTTCTCTCTCTTTTCAGATGGTGGTCTGGGGTTTCTGGAGGAGCTATTATTGAACATTTTCATTTTCCGCATTGGTGTCAGTGAGGGGAGTCCACAGTTAGGACTATGCATCCTTTGAGCACTTGACATGCCCATACAATAAAGTGGCTGCGGCCTTTGTACTAGGGCGATCAACTCTACAGCCAGCTAGAGGGGATTTTGTTTTCATGTTGTGTTTTTCTGATCTAGACACATCCACTGTCATCTGGACACAGGCACTGTGGGAACTGGACTAATTGCGCCAGCCGCTTTTGCACAGCACCATGAAGAGTCCGCCCGACAGCCGAGATGTTTGGTCACAACCAACCTGTGCTGGATTGAAAGTTTGTAAGACCTGTGATCTGGGGAGAGGCTTTGATGGACAGTCTGAAGAGAAAGAGGGAGGGGTTTTCTGTGAGATTCTTGGTCAGTTGACTTCTGTGTTGGCCAAGCCATCTGTGGCCTCATCACCCAAATTCTGGGAAGAACAAAGCTGTTGCATTGAGATCACCAAGCAACGCATGGGCTTTGTCTGAAGCCTAAGCGAGGAAGACAGGATGAGAGGAGTCTGGTGTGACAGGATATGTGTATTCTAAGGAGCTCTGCTGCCTACATGTTTTGGTTTTCTTTATCATTGGCAGTAGCGGCTGCTACCGGGCAGTAGTGGTGGGGGATTAAAAGAAAAAAAGAAAAGGGAAGAAGAAAAAAGAAATCACTTACCTTACCGGTGGCAGCCTCTCCTCCAGTCTATTCGGTCGCAGGAAACTGGAAGCACACAGGCTCCCAGACTCTCCAAACCAATCACGACCCTACGTGACAGGAGCGTTGTGATGGTCTGAGCGCCCTGGTATGGCCCTCAAAGAGGGACTGGGAGGCTGTGCATGTTTGCCACCAGACAGTACAATACAGCCTGTTGGAGAACATGCAAAGTGTGCATGACTGTTTGGCCAGCCCAAGACGGCTGGCCAAACCGTCATGCGCACTTAAGAGAGTGCCCACCACTCTCCCCCTGCTCTGCGGGAAGCACAGCCCTGCCCAAAACTTTACATGGCCAATAATGAAAAATAAAATTATATTAACATTGTTATAATTTTATCTTTACTGTGGGGCAACACTCCCCTGCCACCTCTTATTATTGGCAATGCTCGCAACCTGTGTGCACAAGCAGAACACACCTCCTGTGCATGGATTTATCCATAAAAATGGTTGGTTCTGTGACTTTGGTTTACACAATGCTCCCAACGCTGTTTACTCCCGCACCGACTAGTTATCTTGATAACTTACACATCCCCAAAAATTCTCAGTCAGTCATACGGTCACCCGCTTTATAATGTCCTGGTGCATTCACAATCTGTAGTGTGTGCTCATATGTTGACTTGGGCACATCTTCTTTATTCCACCCGCCAGAGTCAGGGCTGTGGCTTTTGTGTGCATTGCTAGCGTTTTGGCTAATGTAATTAGCTAAACGTTAGGTGATTTTTTTTATAGTTTGCTGTTACTGCAAATTAGATTGGCCAAAAACAGAACTAGAATTCCTCTGTCAGTCTGATGGACAAACAAGCATAACAGCATAATCAGTTGCACACATTCTAAGTGTGCACTGATATCCTCTGGGAATTGCACTCACGCCAACTTCAGGCAGAACAGCTCAGCCATCACTTATTGTGAGATGCGCCAAGTCATTGGAAAGCTGTGGCAATCAATCCCAGTGATCTATCCAAGTAACTTCGCATCTCTTTGCAAGTGAAAAAGACATGATTCGTTTGAAACGAGTCAACAAACATATTAGCACCTACTTGTAAGGCCATTACTATTTCAATATCAAGGGCCTACAAATGGAACAGGATTAATGAAAACTGGTGGCGGCAATTAGTCATTATTACCATTAAGGCTCTCATTATGAGTTGCCCAGTATCTGAACGGGGCGATGACGAAGATGGCTTTGATACCAGCCAGAACTTCCCTATTAAATAATGGGGATTTTAGGCTATTCTCCTAAAATGTGGAAACATTTATTTCTGGTAACACTGGGTCAGATTCTACATGTATTAACGCTGGCGGGGTAAATAAATGGTCTAAATCCACAGACATTTACCACCTACCTGAGCGGATAGTGAATATTTTGTGGGCTTTTTGTCTGAGCTGTGGGGGTGGTCTGTTAACGGAGGGGCAGCTGAAGGACAAATCCTTCCCCTTCAGCTGGTGGGACCTTTTTCGGCTGTGCCCCTCAGCTGAAGTAGACGGACAGGCGGGGGTCGGGCACAGCAGCTTCCCACAGCTAGCTCCTCTGAAGCTTCCAGTATCTCTGGGCCCAGAATTATTGGATCTGGAGTTTGAGGACCTGATCATTCAGACGCTGGAGAAACCTGAAAACCTGTAGCTGGATACCACTCTGGCCAACTTGTAATGATGACCTGATAGTAGTAGTTCATCCATTGCAGAAATGGATATCATCTACACATGCCTGTCACTGGAGCAAAGTGCATTAGCACTCATGCTCCCTGTGAGAAATGTGGTTGTTGGTTGACTGGGGTGTGAGCCCTGGTCGAGCAACAGCAACACTCCCTCGCAGGATGAACCACAAAAAGTCACTAAATTAACCTGTGCTTCTTCCTGGGTAGCTTGGCACAAAAAACAGTTAGGCTTAACTTAGAGGACATGTGTAAAAAATGTATGCATCACTCATATAATAATAAAGGGAAAACACAACACAAGAAAAACTCCAAACCAGATTGGGAAAATAGAGTAATATTTATTAAATAAAACAAGACCAAGACAAGAAATATCCAAGCAGTAGAACCTGAGTTATGAATTTTAAAAGATTGTAGGTTAAAGTAGTGCCAAAAAGCATAAAGCGCCAATCAGGAATATTTTATAGCGCTAGGACGAGTCAAAGTCGTACTTTCAGGTCAACTGATGGAGCACAGGTTGGCTACAGTCACCAGCTTAGGCGCGTTAAAGAGTACCTTCTCAAAGTCCGTGCCAAGAGTACCGTTTGCGGTGGAGGAGGCAGTAAGGAGCAGAGATAGGGTTGTGGGAGGCTGTCAGCATTGCGAGAAGAGCAGGCCAGGCGTTGTTGGAGCTTCACTTTGTCAGCCCCCATAATGGTGGATGCTGTGCGAAGGATTAAGCTGAAAGAGCTTTGCGCTGATTCACTGTGCAAGTGGCGAGGTTCATTCACGGACACAAAGAACCCAATAGCTTGATTCCAGCTATCTGAGCCACAGCAAGGGTTCAGGACATGAGGGGTACCACTTGGGGGTCAGGAACTCGCTTAAGCTGGGTCTAGGGCTGGTGGAAGATGTTGGGGAGACTTTTATGTCCCTGAGGCTCAGATCAAGAGGCCAGCAGACTAGCCCTTGGAGTCACTCTGGTGTCTTGGGTTCAAGAGTGAAGTTGCAGATGCAGTTCCCCTTTCCCAGGCAAGAGGCACCAGGTCAGCACAGCAGGGCAGCAGTCCCTTCAGAGCAGCAGTCCAGCAGAGTGGCGGGCCTTTCAGTAGCACAGCAATCCATCTTCCAATCAGAGTACCCACAGGTCCAGAAGTGTACTGACGAGTTGTGTCTGAAGTCCCCTTTTTATACCCTGGAGACCTCCTGCTGGAAGGTGGGAGAGGTTTCTATACTGTGGCTTTGAAGTGCATGGCATTTTCTGCCTCCCATGCCATGGCTCCAAGCTGGCTGCAGCAACAATATTAGGTCGATGGACCTTTTGTGTGAAGGCAGAGCACAGGTTATGCAATTGCAAGTGGGGCTGTGCTCAGCTCTGCCCCCAACCTGCCAGCAGATTGCTCATTCAGGCACACCTAATCCCTGTATTGCTTGACTGGGAGGAATTCACAAAGTCTGTCAGTTACACCCAGTCATGTGACCCAAGACAGGTTACATACACAAAAGGAGTAAGAGCAGAAAAATGCCAACTTTCTAAAAGTGGTATTTTCAGAATTGTAATGAAAAATCGAACTTTAACATTATAGAGGGTTTATCATTACAATTTCATAGACACCAAACATCACATGGCCACCAGCTCCCAAATGGAAATGACAGCTTATTAAATATAATAAGGAATACCCAGGGGAGTTAATGGCTTGGGAAGGTTTTTTTTTGCCAAGTCAACATTACAGTGTAAAACTGCATTTCATTTAGGCTACAGTGGCAGACCTGGGATATGTTTTAAGGTGCTACTTAAGTGGGAGGCACAATAAATGCTTCAGGCCTGCTGGTAGCATTTAATTTACAGGCCCTGGGTATATAGTATACCACTCTACAAGGGACTTACAAGTAAATTAAATATGCTAATTGGGTAGAAGCCAATTGAACTTTGTTTAGAGGAATGAGCACAAGCACTTTAGCACTGGTTAGCAGTGGTAAAGTGCACAGAGTCATAGGGCCAACAAAACTAATTCAGCAAAAAGAGGAGGAGAGAAGACAAAAGGTTTTGAGGTGACCGTCAGAAAAGGTATGCCCAAGTATTCCACGTCATTTCTCACTCACGAGATTGTTTACCACCTGCCATGGTATACATAATTCCTATAAAAGATGCCCATGTCACTGAATTTGTCACAGCCAAGCAGGGTGCACCAGTGACTGCCAAAAGAGAATTGCGATACTTATAAAAACACTGCCCAGGAGATGGCAGTTTTCTTAGCGAAACAGTAATTTTCAATGAGTGTTGTTTCGTCAGTAAATAGGAGTGTTTATCTGTTTTGTGAAGCAGGGTCAAAGTGGTGCTTCTCAAGTCATGGCACAGTTTAGGTTTGTTGCATCCAGTTTTCTAAAATCAGCTATCATGTACTTAGGTGACCTCTGACGCTAACCATCACAGCTTTAACACTGGCCAAATATCAAGGGTATTCATGCCCTTATAGGAGTGGCCTTAAAATACTGAGTTATGTGATGCACACCCCAAACAAAGGGTTTAATTTAGATCTTGGCGGAGGGGAATACTTCATCACAAATGTGACTGAAGTCCCGTCTGCTGTATTACGATCCCATTATATATATGGAGATTTGAATTCGGCAGACGGGATATCCGTCACATTTGTGACAGAGTATTCCATCCGCCGAGATCTAAATACGGCCCAAAATGATGTTTCACAAAATTTGAAGCATAAAAGAGGCAGTTGATAAACAGACACAAACGTTGAAAGTGTTAAAGCCCTCATCTCCAGCTCCACAATTCACGCTTTAGAAGAACCCATCAAATCTAAGATCATCAGATCTGGGAGGCTAGGGTGTTATTGAGAAGTATCTCATTTACAGACCACTGTTAGAGACTGAAACCAAATATCCAATACAAATTTGAAAAAGGTTTGTCAACATATGGTATTATTTAAAGTGCAACTGTCTGAGATAAAATATCTGAAAGTCTTCTACCTTACCTGTTCAAAACAGTCTGTCAGGACATGCCAGGCACGGTGAGAGAATGAACGAATATACTGTTATATCACCAGACAGTCACCTGTACACAAATATAACACGGTGCACCGGAGTTCCACGTTTCAATGCACTCCGATGTAAATAAAAACATGCATTCATGTGCTTGCATGGAAAGTCTTAGGGTTGCATTTTCAAAAAATACACACTTTTAGGACAAATGGTTCACACAAATAAATCTGAAAGTGCATAAGACTAAAAACACATAATTCAATAACAAAACACGTAGAGGAATTCATTTAATGAGTACTGCCAAGATGTGCTCTACACAAAACTACTTGGGCAGTAGGCTCTGGCGGCGTGAACTGTACTTTGAGTAGTCCCTTTTCACTGGATGCTCTATACAAGCTGCCACTCGGTGTCAGTCCGAGGTTATATCCTTTCCACAAGAAAGGGTCTACTAAAATGAAGTGGACTTACTTGCAGAAAGGGACTACTCCAGGTACTTCCACCTCACCCGAGCCTACTTTTTCATTAGTGTTATGCAAAAATATAAAACCTAGTTGATGTTGTATCCTGAATAACCACCAAATCTTTATCTCGATGAAAGGTGCCGAAAGACCTACTATCCATGGACTATTAGACACTCAGTTGATCATAAGTTACCCTTAAATGTGGTAGACCTCTGCCAGTTTTATGTCTGGATTTCATATAACTAGGATAACATACAGTCTTTTGATTACATCTATGCTATAAATTTGGTATGTTTCTGATTTATTATCAGTGATAATATCAGTACCAAATACATTTCTGTAAAGTCTTTTTGCATAATGAAATATATTTCAAACATACAATACAGAAATTAGACTGGGATGGAGGGATAATCATCTTCAATTGAAGGTGTATATAAAGTGACTCTTTGCTTTGCAGTTATAACCCTTAGATAGATGGCATATAAATAAAGGGATTTAATAGAGGTTATTGTCATTGTTCTTATTTGAAACATATATAGCACACATGTGGCTATCAAAAACATAAGATTTCTTATGTTATGGAATAATAATGGTTACAGGTGGTTTAATATGTTAACACATTAGTCATTTGTTGTTTTTTTCTTCTCTCTCAGTCAAAGGGACAAAAGTTAAGCGCATAGATGTTCATCAATTTAGAACTTCCACAAATGTATATTGTTAATAATGTTGTTGTTATTGTTAATTTAGACTTGTATAGCGCCAAATCACCGTCAGGTCTCTAGGCGCTTGACACAAGTGGGAAGGGGCGACAGCTGAGTAGAAGGGGATACGTGCGGCGGCTGAACTTACGCGATGCTTAGGGCTTCCTTAAACAGGAGCGTTTTTAATGATTTCCGGAAATGCAGCAGATTAGGTTCTTTGCGAAGATACTCCGGTAGTTTGTTCCAGATCTGTGGGACCAACACAGAAAAAGATCTCCCTCCCTTGGTCGACAATTTATACCGGGGACATGACAACAGTTGTGTATTGGAAGACCTTAGTGATCGTCTAGGGTTGTAAGCCTCGAGACGTTCCTTAATGTAAGCGGGTGCTTGGCCATGTATACCTTTATGAGCTGTACACAGACTTTTAAACTCCACCCTCTGCTTTATGGGGAGCCAATGCAGTTTGTACAGCAGTGGGGAGGCATGAGTCCTTCTTGGTAGCCTAAAGATCAGTCTGGCTGCATCATTTAGGACCACATGTAACCTACCGGTCAAGGTTTTAGGCAACCCCAGATAAAGGGCATTCCCGTACTCTAACCTTGAGAGTATAGTTGCTGAAACAATTGTGCGAAGCGTGGGAGTGGAAAGAAGAGGGACTAACTTTCGTAGCTGTCTGATTAGGTTTGTACAGATGCCTACTACTGAGGACACTTGGCTAGCCACTGACAGCTCATGGTCAATTTTTATACCAAGGCTTTTTACATATGGGCATGATTTCAGGGTGGGGCCTAGGTCCTGAGGCCAGAACAGGTCACCCCATGGTGATTCAGCTGCTGAAATCACTAGGACCTCTGTTTTGTCCGGATTGATCTTTAACGAGTTTGCTGTCATCCAGCTCACAGTATCAGCCACATGCATCATTGTAGGTTTTTGCAATTCCTAAATTGCGAAAATTAAGGAATCGCAATTTAGGAATTGCAAAATCCTATGCATCGAAAAATCCTACAAGTTTTTAGGATTTCTTAATTTTCGGTATTTGCGATTCCTTAATTGCGAAACGCAATTAAGGAATGGCATTACATTGATTCCTATGGGCCTAGAGGCCCATAGGAATCAATGCCTTTTTGCGAATTTTAATTTGCGAATTACAAGTTGTTGATGCATTTCAAGGGTGGTGAGGGGCGTCCAAAGGACCCCCCTGCACCCTTGAAATGTTTTTTTAAGTGCAAGTTTCACACACACATGTCCAAAGCACATGTGTGTGTGTAACATGACACTTTCAAAAATGCTTTTTTGAGCATTTTTGAAAGATTTCGCAAATTAACACGAGGGTCAACCTCGTGTTAATTTGCACCTCCTATTTTCAAATTTGCATTTTTTAAAACATTCATGCATTGCATTTAAGGAATCGCACAAATGCGATTCCTTAAATGCAATCGCATTTTTAGGAAATGCAAAAAATTGCGGTTTTTAAAAAAAATGGTTCATGCATAACAAAAAGAGATTTTGGAATCGCAAACGGCCGAATTTTCCGATTTGCACCGTTTGCGACTCCAAAATCGTTTGATGCATGTGGCCGCAAGTCTAAGCATGTTTTGGGCCTGGGTCTGTGCAGATGCCGTTTTGTCAATGCTGAGTAACAGCTGGGTATCATCAGCATAGTTGAATATATTGCAGCCCTTATTTACCAAGGAATCAATTAGGGGTTGCAGATAGATGTTGAATAAGAGTGGGGATAAGGCAGAGCCCTGGGGAACTCCACACACAAGTGTCCCCAGGTCAGATGTTGAGTACCCTAATTGAATCCTTTGTGTCCTATCAGACAAGAAGGATTAAAGCCATTGAAAGGCTAGATCTTGTATCCCTAAAGCGGCCAATCTGTCCAGAAGCAGGGTGTGGCTGACAGTGTCGAATGCCGCTGACAGATCTAATAATATCAGTGCACACGGTTTCTTACTGTCAGTCATACCTCTGAGCTCATCGAGCACTGAGAGCATCACCAGCTCAGTGCTATGGTGCGCACGAAACCCCGCTTGGCGCTCCTGGAGCAGATGGTGAGTCTCCAGGAATGATGAGAGTGATTTCAGGGCGTGTTGTTCTAAAATTTTGGACAGAAAAGGCAGCTGGGATATTGGCCTATAATTTTTTAGATTGGCAGGATCAGCCCCTGGCTTTTTTATTAGGGGCCTAACTCGTGCTTCTTTCAGTCTTGATGGTAAATAACCGGTGTCTAGTGATTTATTGAGTAAGGGAATAATGTGACTCTCTAAAATGGGGAGCGCCAATCGAAAAATGCTAGGCGGACATGGGTCCGATTTGGAGCCTGATTTGATTCTTTTTTATTTTTATTTTTATTTAAGCGTTCACTGCAAAATTGCAAGTCAAAATTGACAGGTACAAAATACAAATACATTACCAATACATTAAAAAAAGGCAGACCAATTTCTGTTTTTCCTTCAAAATCCATAAACATTTCATCTTCCATTCTTAATCCTCATAGTAATCTCGGAACTGATTTGATGCGACTCATAAGTTGCCCCAGGGTCCTTGTGTCTATTTGAGGGAAATTAGAGATAGTATGTTCCAAGGGAAGGGTTTGAGGGGGCCGAACTGCTGTCCATTTTTCAGCAGCAGGTCATGAGAAATACATCCCTTAAATGATTAAATTGTAATGGAGAAGCGCTCAAATAACAGTTCAAGTAGAAATAGAATATGCTATGTTCACAGAGATAAATTTAAAAAAATCACATTTAAAATACCTAGATCCATAGAATCCTTAAAGACATTAACAGGTCCCATGATAAGCCCCTATAAGTAATATTACTGATGGCCTGTGGATTCCTCACCTGTGCCAGCATTCCACGGAAGCTTTTTCTTAGCTCTCCCACATCGCCAAGGACGTCACAATGGCATGGCTCCGCTCGCGACTCGGTATGACATCACCAGAGCCATAAGAAGACCTCGTTGGTGTGCTGACGTCAGTTCCCTTTTTTCCGCGCCTTCCAAGCGTAACGGTTTTCTGGGACTCTCCAATTGGTTTAGTTACTACTTTGTTTCTTCTTCTCTCTTGGAGTAGCAGTGCAATGGCTACTTTGAACAAGTCTGGATTCAAGCCTTAAGGGAGTGTGGGGGAAATATGTCCATCACGGATCCCCACGACGACTGTCTCTGGTGGCACGACTTCAGAGGTTGTTCCAGTTGTCGGAAGATGAATCCAAAAGCACTGAAGGAGCGTGAGGCTAAGGTCTTCATGGCGCGAGCAAGAAAGGAGAAGACCAGTCGTAAGGGATCAAAATTGAAGTTGGCGACCTCGCATACCTCGAAGTTGAGGAATCATAAGAAGAAGAGAAGGCATGGATCTCGACGTCGATCTTCGAAGGGTAGGGCTTCGAGGTCACCTTCTCAGGCTCTGCAACGTCTTTCTAAGGGAGTCGTCTCGCCGTCGCCTTCTCCTTCTCAAGGGACTCCAACACACTTTCTAAAGCCGAGGGGTTCTCTGGCGCCCAGGGAGTCTTCTCCTGTTCCTGTGGCTTTGTCTGTACAAGATCCGTCATCCCCAGTGCCGCAGCCTCAGCCTTCAACTGGGCCTTGAGTGGATTCAGACTCGGCTCCTTTTCCACCCTTTCCTGAGCCACGGTCAGATCCGTCACATTTTCTCAATGCGCTGTAAGGCATGTTTGCAAGGGCATTCTACCCTACCAGTGCGCCGTCTGGCCCCGTGGGCTGGCTTGTCTCTAATTTGGGAATCCCTCAACAATATGCCCAGGCACCCTTCATGCCCTTTATGCCGACTGCGCCGTCCTGGCAGTTTCCGGCTCCAAGGTTTTTGACGCCGATTTCACAGTCTCCAGCGCCATCTGGTGGCCCGTCATCCTCTCAACTTCAAGCGGTGCTGTTACCCACTTCAGAGGGTCCTCCTTTGACGCCGGTGCCAATGTCTCCGGCGCCGCGCTTGGCGCCATTGACGCCGATCCTGAAGATGCAGTCAAGGAGAGAAACCCAAAGGCTGCGGTAGGAAGAGGAATACCAACAGGATGAGGCAGAAGAAGGAGAAACCAACGACTCCATTGATGAATTCGAGGGCCTTCGTGAGGCCAGTGGTTTAGACACTGCCCCAGAGTGGGAGCTTTCATTTACCAGAGAATGACCATGGTTCCTTTTTGGAGGTTTTGGCGGACATGCAGGCTGCGGACCGCCCGGTAATCCAGTCTGGTCTGGATACTGCGGATTCAGTAGCCAGGATGATGGGTTCCTCCGTGGCTACCAGGAGGCAAGCCTGGCTCAGGTCTTAGGCGTTCTCTCCGGAGGTGCAGGCTACTCTTCTTGATCTGCTGTTTGATGGGTCCAGCCTCCTTGGTGCAAAGGCGGATTCGGCTCTAAAGTGGTTCAAAGACAGTAGGGCTAAAGTCCATAGGTCTACAGTCCCAACCTAGGGGTTATGGATATAAGAGATACCATGGTTTAGGGGCTGTCAGCAGCCTCGGCAACAGCAGCAGCAGAACCCTCTGTACAAATCATACAGAGGAAAGGGTAGAGGTCGTCTGCGGGGGGGCCTCTCTGAAACACTCCTGCTCCCACAGCTGGTACCACAGGGAAGCAGCTCTAGATCCCCCAACTTGGAGCATGTTGGTCCTGTACGGGGTCGGGTGTCCCATTTTCTACTAGATTGGAAATCTTTTACATCAGACCTTTGGGTTTTGAATCTTGTGGAAAATGGGTATGCCCTACCCTTCCGAGAGTTTTCACCTCCTTTCCCTCCTCGCCAGGGCTGGTGTTCAGAGGACCATTTGCTGCTTCTGCAGCAGGATGTTCTTGCTTTATTACAGAAGGGTGCGATAGAGGTGGTTCCGGAGCAGGAAAGGGGTCAGGGATGCTACTCCTGTTATTTCCTGATCTCCAAGAAGGACGGCAGGTTCCCCTATTTGAGAAGGTTAATAGCGAACTGTAGGATTAGACCTGTTACATTGCATGGGGAAGATTATAAATTATTTGCCTACGCAGATGATGTTGCGATTGTCACTCCAGAGCCAGAGCAAGCACTGATCGAAATCGAAGAGGAGGCAAGGAAATTTGGTATACTTTCAGGATACCTAATAAATAAAGGGAAAACTCAGATAGTGCAGAATAAGTACACCACCTTTAGTGATAGTAGAGTAGTGCAAGAAGCTACATACTTGGGAGTTAAGGTGACGGCCGATCTAGGGAAGTTGGTGGAAATAAACATGGGGCCATTATTAGGGAAAGTTAGGAGAAATTTGGAGAGGGTCAATAATCTACATCTGACTTTAATGGGGCGCATTAACTTTATTAAAATGGTCACATTCCCCAAATTTTTATATTTCTTTAGGGCGATTCCTTTATTGTTTGATGGGATATGGTTTAATAAAATAGAAGCAACACTGAATAGGTTAATCTGGGCACAAGGCAAGACACGAAGAGCATACAGATTTCTGACACTACCACGGGAAAAGGGAGGGTGGGGGGCACCGGATTTTAGATTGTATTATTGGGCTGCAGTATTGCAGTATTCTAAAGCGCTACTGGGTGGTGGAGCCTTTTACGAGGAAGGGATAAGTATAGAGAATACCTACAAAGCACTATTAGGAGAAAGGGCTGTGAATGCCCTGGTTAATACAGTAGAATTTACATACTTTAAGCATACTAGATTCAAAACCCTGGAGGCAGTATATAAAATCTGGAAGGTTATTATGAAAAGAGTAGGGTTAGGCAGATTTAACAGATATCTGAGGCTATACCTAAATGCTGATCTACCAACAGAAATATTCGGGGATAATACAATGAAAACTTGGAATGACAAAGGGGTTAAGAAAATAGGCGATTTGATGGATGGGGAAGGGGATTTTTTGTTATTTCAAGATATACAACATAGATTTGAAATACCTGGAAACAATTTCTTTAAATACCTTCAAATAAGAAGCTACTTTCATTTAAAAAAGGGGGGACCAGTAGGTATGTTAAGCTGTAGGATTATGGAATACCTAGGGAGCAGCCTACGGGGTTCAATCAGACAATTGTACATAGAATTACAGGAATATAAAACTGATGACAGGGAGAAATTTAGTAAGAAATGGATTGAGCAAGTTGGGGCTCATCCGGAAGCTTTGCAAGCCTCTTTAGATTTTGGTAGAACTATACTTTGCTCTGCTACATTGCAAACACAACATTATAAAACTATTTTTTCGTTATATCACACACCAGCCAGAATAGCACAATGGGGGGGTAACACTGGTATAACTTGTCCACGGTGTGACGCAACGAATGCTAATATTACGCATATGTTCAGCCAGTGCCCTCAGTTATTCACACTAAAAACTGCAATAGAGGAGTTCTTGGTGAAGTCTTTAAACTTGAAGGTAAAACTCACAGACGAGCTGATAATATTAGGAATTAGTATAGGTGATAATAATAACTATCCCGAACTCGTATTTTTGGCCACAGCAGTGTATAGATTAATTATTGCGAGAGTCTGGAAAGATAAATCTGCACCACTATTTCATAGCTGGATGGCTAGGCTACTGTATATATACAATTTGGAGAAAGCCATTTATGATAGGAAAGGCAAAAGGGCAAGAATACTGGGGGGGAAGATTTGGCGCCCTATAGAAGAGTGGAAGAATAGTAAGACGTGAATTGGGTTTCCGTGCTCATCCTCTCTAGGAACTATCTTTGTTCGGAATTATTGTACTGTTCTTCTGTAGGTCTCGTTTATTTTTTCTTTTTCCTTGGCTTTGATTGTATGACTGTATAATTGTAAGAAAATTCTGTACTGTATATACTGTAATGTAATCTACGGAAAAATGTGGGAGAAAATAAAAAAATATAAAAAAAAAAAAAAAAAAAAAAAAGAAGGACGGCAGGTTAAGGCCGATCCTAGACCTTAGGCAGGAAAAATTCAAGATGTTGACCCTAGCTCAGGTTCTTCTGGCGCTGCAGCAAGAAGACTGAATGGTGTTGATCGATTTGCAGGAAGTGTATTTTAACATTTCCATCCTGAAGTCACATCAGAAGTATCTCCGTTTTATGGTAGGGTCCCAGCACTACTAGTTTGCGGTCCTCCCGTTCTGCCTTACTTCCGCACCTCAGCTCTTCACAAAGGTAATGGAGGTGGTGGCAGCTCATCTTAGAAGGTCGGGGATTCCTGTTTTTTCTGATCTGGATGACTGGCTGCTCAAAGCAAAGTTGCCAGAAATGGTGCTGTATCATCTACAGGTAACAGCACAGCTGTTGTTTGACTTGAGCTTCTCGATAAATGTACCCAAATCTCACCTGGTGCACTCTCAGTGGAACATTTTCATAAGGACAGTATTGGACACTTCTTTGTGTCGAGCTTTCCCACCACCGCAGAGAATTCTTGACATTCAGGAGATGATTCCTTTGTTTTACGATGGAGCGGTTGTTCCAGTTCTGAAGGTGCTACGCCTGCTCGGTCTGTTCGCTTCCTGCATACTGTTGGTCAACCATGCACGCTGGCACATGAGGGCACTCCAGTGGTGCCTCTGCAGGCAGTGGTATCAACACAACTGATAACTCAAGGAGATGGTCAGGATCTCCAGAGACACTGCAGCGGAACTGTCTTGGTGGAGTGTGGAGGGCAACCTGTCTCAAGGGAGGCCCTTTCAACTTCCTCAACCTGTGGGATGGGTATACACCCGTTACAACGGATCTTTTACTCCGCACTACCATTACAACGCGACCATTACTCCGCATACCATTACAACGCATTGCGCTGGGGGGCGCTCTAGGATAGGGAATAAGTATAATTTACTATCCAACACCTTCCCTAGGGTCCACGGGGACTGGAGTTAGAATAGTAAATTATACTTACCACTATCCAGCGCCCCAAGGCGCTATGCGTTGTAACGGTATGCGGAGTAAAAGTCGCGTTGTAATGGTCTGCGGAGTAAAAGTATGCGTTATAACGTCATACATCCGTGGCCACGGTTTTAATGGATGCCTCCACTCTAGGGTGGGGTGCACATCTGGAGGATCTGGAGATCAAGGGTATTTGGTCTCTGGAAGAAAGGTTGCTTCACATCAACCTTCTGGAATTGCGGGTGATACGTTTGGCCTCAAGGCTTTCCTTCCCTCCCTTAGCGGTCAGCCTGTTCAAATCCTAACGGACAACACTACCGCAATGTGCTACATAAACAAACAGGAAGGCATAGGGTTGTATCCTCTCTGCAGAGAGGCTCTGTGTCTCAGGTCCTGGGCTCAGGATTATCAGATTTGTGTAATTGCAAATCATCTGGCTAGAGTGCTGAATGTACGTGCGGACAGTCTCAGTCAGCAATTCTCGGCCAATCACGAGTAGAGGCTTCATCCGGAGGTGGTCTTCAATATGTGGGGTTTTCCTTGGTTGGACCTTTTTGCCTCTCAAGAGAACATGCACTGCCTGTCGTTCTGCAGTCGCCAGTTCCCGATACAGGGAGCGTTGGGGGACGCATTTTAATTAGATTGGGGCTCACAACTCCATTACACGTTTCCTCCCATACCCAGTCAGTCAAATTATCTTTATTTGATTTAGTTAAAAATCATACAAAGAACATAAAAACATTTATATACAAGTAAAATACAATTAAACAATTTCATTTCAATCGAATACATGTGACAGGGTATTACGGTTAAAATATATAAAAACAATTCATACAAGGGGGTTTAATGGTTTCTTACATGATCTTGATCTGGCCGCCGCCACTAAAAAATTTGCCATGCAAAATGTGATGCGGATGTTGTTCATTGATTGGAGGTAAAACATAGCTGGTCTCATCTGGGAGAAACCAGCTTCCCTTAAAACGGGTAGCAAATATTTTTTCCTCTGTTCAGAAAAGAAATCGCAAAACATAATAAAGTGCATGGTGTCTTGTGCAGAAAAGTTATCACAAGTACAGGGCGGTGCTGACTCTGGTTTCACCCAAGTGTTGAAACTTCCCAAATAAAAATGAATAAGATTAAATCTAAATTTTGTTAAAAGGAACCTGTGAAAAGGGTTGGTGACAAAACATAAATAGGGTTCTAGTGCAATTGAGGTAACTAACAACTAGTGACGTCTAACTGTAGGCTTTAGCAGTTCCTTTTCTTCTCTACTCATACTTGACCTTAGCATAAATTCTTTTTTAATGATGACTATGTCTTGATTTGTTATGCCAGAGGGGTCAGTGAAAAGGTCCGGCCGGCCCAGATCAAGGAAGGACTTTTTCAAATAGGCCAACCAGGGGATTCTGCTACTATAGTCCAAAGACATGACTTCCTTCAAAATCAAATGATTAAGGGTTAATTCTGTGTTTAGCCATGTCTTGAGCCAGTAAATTAGGGGCGCCAATTTTAACCTATCATGGACATAGTCCATACCCACCTCAGCGTGTATGGAAAAGGTTGGTGTAGATTGGGGAAGGCATATGAGAGAGCGTAAAAATCTATTTTCCGCCTTTTGAATGTTTTCCAAACATGCATAACCCCATAAAGGCGCGCCATACAATGCCACAGAAACGCATTTGCTGTTATAAACCTTTAGGATAGCTTCCATCGGTCTGTGGACCAACCTTTTGGCAAAACCCAGGAGGGCCATTGATGTCCTGGTCACCGCCAGGCTTTTGGCCCTTACCTGGGGTCCTCAGGTACCCTTGTTATCGAAAAGCACACCAACGTAAGGAAAAATGGGTACACTAGACACAAATTCACCCTTGCATCTAAACGTTTTTACCAGGGCTCTTTTCTTCTGGGGACCAACAACCATAGTGTGTGACTTGTTTGAGTTGACCTTCAAGTCTAATTGGTCCATAAAGGTACCGAATGTGTCCAAAAGCTGTTGGAGACAGACGCCAGTGCGGGCTATCAGCACTGCGTCGTCCGCGTATAGGAGAGCAGGGATCTTAACTTCTCCTACACGCGGAACATCTCTGGCAGCGCCCTCTAAGTGGGAACCTAGGCCGTTAATGTAGATAGTAAATAGCAGAGGAGCAAGTATGCAGCCCTGCCTGACCCCTCGCTTCGAGTTAAAACGGGACGTGCATCTACCTTCTTTTGTGACCCGCACCTCTGCAAAAAGCTCTTGATGAAGTGAGGCCATGAACCTAACCAGGGCCTCATCAATCCCCATCTTCAAAAGGATATCCCAGAGCTTGGACCTATTGACCAAGTCGAAGGCCTAGGAGAGGTCCATGAACGCTAGGTACAGTGACCCCTCCTTGGCCACCGTGTACTTTGAGGTCAGCAGGTGTAGGTTAGAGCACTGCTCTATCGTGCCTCTCTTCTCTCTAAAGCCGTACTGAATATCGGCCAAACCACCACAACTATCCATGCTATCCCTTAACCTAGCCAAGAGGACTCTGCCTAGGATCTTAATTGCAGAGTCCAGAAGGGATATAGGCCGATAGCACCCTGGGTCATCCCTTTGCCCCTTCTGAAATATGGGAACTATTGTGGAAGTAGCCCATGTAGTTGGGGGGGGGGGGTTGCTGTTTGCAGCTGTAAATACTTTAGCTAGGATGCCTGCCCATAGGTCTGGCGAATGTATATAAAAATCAGCCGGCACCCCATCCGGCCAGGGGCTTTGTTCCTAGAAGTAGCACAAATTGCTTTCTCTACCTTGGCCCTGTTAAAGTACATGGGCATAGCCTCAGGAACAATCATGTTATGTGGCTGTGTGACCGTACCATTGTCTCCATAGATGGAACTAAAGTGTGCCAACCATTTGTCATCCGGGATGACGCAGTCCATATCTAGGTTGGGCGAATCAGAGAAGTAAGGCTGGTTAATTACGGCCCAAAATTGCCTACTGTCCCGCAAGATATCAATAGAGATTAGGTTCTCCCAAGCCTCTTATTTGATATTATCCTGTCTGGTTTTTATGGCTTGTTTATATTCTTTTCTTAGGGTGGCAATGGCTGACCTGTCCCTAGGATTAGCTTTGAGCGCCATTTTTAGGGATTTATGGGCTTTTGAGCAAGGAGCATCAAACCATCGGCAGTGGTTATTTTCTCCCTTCCTCAGTTTCACCGTGAGGTTAGAAGAAATTTTACTACAGATCGTTTGGAAGGCATCCATTATCTCATAACCTTGCGAGGCTGGATTCTGACAAATCGCGATCTGATCCTCAATTTGCGGGCAGATGTCAGCATAAAAATTACTAGGGACCACGTTTGCCCACTTGAGCCTTTTTCCCTTATCTATTGTGCGTAGGGCAGGTCCTACCACGACCTGCCCCGGCATAGGGCCCATAAAGTCCCCCCATGCCACCTCCAAGAGGACGGGATTATGGTCACTAAGGGGGGAAACAACTGTGCAATAAGAGATAGCACGGTTAAGGATGACTGGGGTCACGAATATATAATCAATTACTGTGCCAGGAACTGACCCCTTAAAAGTAGGCGTTCTAGATTCCCCCTCCGAGTTTCTTGGTTCATAAAAATTTTAATTGGCCAAAAGTTCTTCCAATTCTTCACCTGATTCAGTGTGCTCAAAGTGGGGGCCCTCCTGTCCTGTGGTCACCATGGGATTGATTGAACCGCACCCAAAATCAAAGGGATGAATATTAAAATCGCCCATGAACACATATTCATAATTTATATGGGTATTGTGACTTACTGAATTTAAAAAGGAATCGAGGGCGGCAATGTTATCGCCACCACCGTCCTTATTGCATGAATTATAAAAATTTATAAACAGGGTACTCTTGGAGGGACAAATTTCCCGTTCAATAATCGGAAAGTTCGGGGAATCATATTTGATCTGTTTTAAAGGCCCTTTAAGATCAAGTGAAAAAAGGGTCAAAAGCCCTCCCCTGGCTCTACCTGCATTACTTGGGGTTGCATCTACAGTGAAGACTACGAACCCATCCAGCCAAAAGCAGGATGAGGTATCCCAGTTTTCCTGTAGGGCGATGACTTTGTGTTCTGAGATAAATCTAACCCAGTCAGTGTCGCCAATTTTAGACCTGATTCCTGCTATATTCCAGCTGAGGATTTTACATGCTGCCACTCCATTTAGATTGCTTCCCCCCTCAATCGATGTTATTTCTACATTTGGTAGTCAATCTGTATCGTCCATACAAGACAGGGGGGCATAATGGTTACTCAGGATCAGCCCACCAACCTCTGTTGAATCCCGTGGTGCTTGGGGGTGGGTTATCAGTGGGGCATTGAGGTCCATTACAGATTGTGTCTTTGAGCTGTTCTGGGGGTTTCTACGTCCTGCTACTGCCCTCATACCCTGCCATCTTGCTTGGTAATTAATTGTGGGTTTAGTGTGGGCGGGGAGTTGGTAGATTATCCCTAAAGGAACGGGTCTCAGGTGATCCCCAATAGAGATCGCCGAACCGTCCCAGAACAGCCTATCAGCTAGGTCGGGTCTACAAAAGTTGATTACCACACAATCCCCATGTGTAGTTTTTGGTTGTTTACCAATCCAGCCCACCCTCCTTGCATGGATGATCATGTCCGCAATATTCTCCCCACAACATTTCTCAGAGCACCACAATTTCGCTTTGGCCGTAAGATCCCGGGTTGATTCCCTCTCCCCTTCCATGAGCGGATCAACCCCAATGAATACTGCTACCAGAGGAGACGCCTCTGGGGGAAGGTTAAGTTTATATGAGCTTGGGGTGACCTTCCTCTGGGGGCGTGGGCTCTGCTGTGGTAAGGCAGCTGACTGGACCTCCAAAGTTGGAGCGCTAGCCGTCCGTCGAGGTGGAACCAGTTTAGGCGCCTGGGGCCTGGCTTCCTTATTCATGGCACTACTTGGGGGAAGTGTAGTTATCATGTTGCCTGCCGATATCAAGCCCCCTGCCGCTTCCTCAAGCAAACCTTTACTTGATAAAGCCGTGTTGGAAGGTAGAGAGCTTACAAGTCTGTCAATGAGGGAGCATTTCTTTAAAAGACCTTCCAGACAGGTGTTTAGGGTGTCAACAATGTCTTTGGCAATTCCCACCAAGAGGGGTTCAATCCTGGCCACAAAGAGTTCCTCAAGTTTGTCTCCTAGATTGTCCGTACAGACACTAATGGAGCTCGTCGTGCCGACGTTTTTCCCCTTTTTCCGTTTGGCTGGTTGCGAGCCCATCTGAGTGATCAAACTATATGTGTTTGTAGGTGAGGCATGAATGGTGTCTTTGCTCATTTGACCCGGAGGGGGTGGATTTACTATAGTGACAACTGGTTCCAGGGGGATTATAGGTATATTGGTAGAGCCTAGCACATTGACCACCTTAAGTTGGGATGATACTATATTAAGCGGGGAGGAAGGAGTGATGCCCAATTCTTGCTCAGCATTAGCTATCTCCTTTGTCAAGGCCCCCACAGCAGAGGAGAGGTATGTCATGATAGTGTTGGAATGTCTTGGTACTTTAGCATGTTTACAGCCCTCCACCAAAGTCATATTTTTCTTTCTCTTACCCATATGTTGTTGTAGATGTTAAGGGAGTGGCCCAGCCCTGCCTCCTCTTGCCCCGGACGGCCACAGACGGCCTGCCCTCTGCCCGGGCTCTGCCCGGCGTCGCCCGCGCGCGTCACGCGACACGGGAGGAGCGTGGTATCTTTATGCACCTCCGGGCGCTGTTGAATGATGCTGCAGCGGCGTCCCTGGGTCGCTGCAAAGGACCCTTGGGGATGTAGGCGTCCGGCTTCCCTGGATGCTCCCCCCACTCGGCGGCCGCGGTGGCTGAGGCGGCGGCGGGGGAGAGCAAGGTGAGAGGCGGTGGTACGAGCACTCCAGCAGGTATGAGAAAGACCCCCAAGCGTTTCAGGCCCCCGCTCCTCAGCAGGAGCGTGGTGTCTTTATGCGCCTCCGGGCGCTGTTGAATGATGCTGCAGCGGCGCCCCTGGGTCGCTGCAAAGGACCCTGGGGGATGTAGGCGGAAGGCTTCTCTGGATGCTCCCCCCACTCGGCGTCCGCGGTGGCTGAGGCGGCGGCGGGGGAGAGCAAGGTGAGAGGCGGTGGTACGAGCACTCCAGCAGGTATGAGAAAGACCCCCAAGCATTTGTCAGGCCCCCGCTCCTCAGCAGGAGCGTGGTGTCTTTATGCGCCTCCGGGCGCTATTGAATGATGCTGCAGCGGCGTCCCTGGGTCGCAGCAAAGGACCCTGGGGGATGTAGGCGGCAGGCTTCTCTGGATGCTCCCCCCACTCGGCAGCCGCGGTGGCTGAGGCGGCGGCGGGGGACAGCAAGGTGAGAGGCGGTGGTACGAGCACTCCAGCAGGTATGAGAAAGACCCCCCAAGCGTTTGTCAGGCCCCCCCATACCCTTGATTCCTTGGGTTCTGAGGAAGATTCGCCAAGATTGGGCCCAAGTTATATTGATGGCCCCGGATTGGCCAAGAAGGGTGTGGTACACAGACCTTCATCTCTCATCGCACCCTCAGCTCTGTCTCCCTCTCAGGGCAGATTTCCTCTTGCAGTGGCAGGGGCAGGTTGTACACCACCACCTCTAGAGTCTGCACCTTCATGCCATGTTCTTTCTATCTCCCACAGGATGTGGTTGATGTTATTTTATCGTTCAGGAGACACTCCACCAAATCTGTTTATTCTTCTAGATGGGCCAGGTTTGTGAAGTGGTATGGAGAAAGGTTCATTGATCCTTTGAAGGCCCGTTTATTGGATGTACTTAGTTTTTCACTTTCTCCGGCCCAGCAAGGTTGTGCTGTGATGACGGTTAAGGCCTATTTGTTGGCCTTCCTTTGTATGCCAGACCAGCAGTCTTTATGTAAGTCTCCCATTGTCATGAGGTTCATTAAAGGCTTCACAAATAGGTTCCCTCCCACTTCCTTTCTTATGCCTCAGTGGGATTTGAATGGAATTCTTACATTTCTGATGGGGTCTCCTTTTGAGCCTCTACATAGTTGTCTGTTGAGGTTGCTTTCTTGTAAGACTATTTTTCTGGTGGCAACTACCTTGGCCAGGAGGGTGAGTGAGCTGCAGTCTCTTAGTTGTAAGCCCCCTTTCACTTCTATCCATGCAGACAAGACTTCACCACCTGGATCCTAAGAGGCGGTCAGTTTCTACCTGGATAGAACCAAGGACTCCAGGTTGGACAACCAGCTCTTCGTTGGCTTTGTTGGGAAGATAAAGGGCTAAGCCATCCACAAGAGTACATTATACAGGTGGATCAACTTGTGCATCAAGATATGATACACCCTGGCCAAGAAAGAGTCTCCTCAAGATATAAGAGCTCATTCTACTAGAGCTAAGTCTACCAGGTCAGCTTTGGCTAGAGTTTCTTACTGTAGTGGACATTTGTAAGGCTGCATCATGGGATTCCCTGCCCATTTTGAGAAGCATTATTGCTTGGATTCGGAGGTGAGGAGGGATGACCACTTTGCTCGTTCTGTATTGCAGGATAGGATTTTTTAGTATGAGTAGGTGGACACCCTTCTCCGGAAGCAGGACTGCTGTGGGATTCATTTCAAAAGGTGGGGAATCCACAGGTAGATGTATCCATCAGAAGAACAAGTTACTTACCTTCTGTAACGCTTTTTCTGGTGGATACAGTATCTGCCTGTGGATTCCTCACTGACCCACCCTCCTCCCCGTTGTCCACCTTCATATACCGAAAAGGTTTTCAGGGTTTGACATGGTTGTTTTCCAATATCTTTTGCTTGAAATGCTGTTGGTTGGTAGGAAATGCTTTGTTTCTTACATTTTTCCTTTTTTAACACTATATTGCATGTATTAGTGTATATATTGTATGCTCTGTGTACTTCAATTATGTTGTCGGTCCACCCGTTTGCCTTGGAGGCACAGAAAAAATGGGTGGAACTGACGTCCGCACGCCGACAAGGTCTTCTTATGGCTCCGGTGACGCCATACAGAGTCACGAGTGGAGCCGTGCCATTGTGACATCCTCATCGACCTGGGAGACCTAAGACAATGTTTCTGTGGAATACTGGCACGGGGGTAATTCAAAAGTTGAGGAATCCACAGGCAGATACTGTATCCACCAGAAAAAGCGTTACCGAAGGTAGGTAACTTAGAGGCTCAGAGGTGAGATTGGATAATGTTGAAAATGGTCTTAGTAAGTTACTAATTACAAAAAACAAGATACAATGGGATACAATTCCCAAGTTAATGGGGGAAATTCACCACATCGTGTTCTGTTAGCGGGGGTATTTAGATCCGTCATTAAAACAATGCAATAAAACCTTACTGCCAATAACAAAGTGTCGAGGCATTGGGTGTGTTTTTGTACCTTATATCCACATTGATGGTAACAGAACTAAGGAGTAATGTGCACAAATGTTTTGTGCCCACATTTGCTCGTGTTAATGCCCAGTTTTCTTCTATTTACCTGGGATGGTGCTAAGTGACTACACAAAAATGGCAGCAATTGCAATAGGTAGCAGTGCTAAAGTGGCAGCATATACCATTTGAATTTATTTTAGACAATCCTCCGGCCCTTGCTTTTTATTTATGTATTTTTTGCTGAAGCCACATCCACCATACATGGGCGAACTGCTTCGGCAAAAAAAAAAAAGCTGACCTTGTGGTACACTTGATTGGGAACGCCTTCATCACCCTAACCATTCTGTAGCCATCCCAAACTCTAGATGAACAGCTAATCTTTTATTAGATGCAGTTGGCAAGAATCATTCCTACAAGATTGTGGCGAGTTTACCAGTGGTAAAGGACCAACCTGGATGCCTTTAATGGAGAAGGAAAATTGGGTGCAACATGGCTCTCTTCTGCTACCTTGTGTATCAGTTAGAGCCCCACTCTTCTAGCTGTTCTGTCAGCTTACTAATGTCACAGTCTGCTTTAGGAATGAGGATGTAGCATATTTCATTCTATGCAAGCAAGCAGTTGGGCAAGCTGATAAATCCAATAATACGGCGCACAGCTGTCTATCTTGTGACATGAACCAATGAGTGATAACATTTTACAGTTTCTCAAGGATTCCCATTTAACGGATGTACACAACTTATACAAGCCTCAGATCTGCAGGTATGCTGAAAGTAATCTGGCTAAGCAAAAGTCTCAGCATTTATGGGGTTGTGCTCAAAGATGCCCACAATTTCCAGACTGCACATCCAGGGCTAATGCCCATTGATGCAGATAATAAGTAGGTAGCTCTGCAGGTTCCAGGGACGCTGTGATGTAGGTCATCCCTCTTTCTAGAGGGCTGCCTGGGAATCTGCGGTGGCCCTTAAATGTTCAGCTAGTTTCCTTCTCAACACCAATGATATTATCACCACCTACCCAAGAAACAGAAAAAGGGATAAAAACACCATCCGTTCATCATTTTCACGGACTGTCCATGAATTAATCCTAATGCCTGTTGTCCATGAGGAAGATTTCACCAGACTACATTTGCCTGAAATGTATTGCCTTTGTGCTAAAAGACCTATTTTACAGTTTAAATGCCTCGGCTGAAGTGGAAGGTCTCCTGTGTTGTGATACCGAGGGAGGGGCAGACACAAAAACAAGAAACCAGCCTTCTCGCCAGGGTGCCGACTGCCTGATAAGAAATGTAGATCTGTGCAGTTGGTTAATCTGTAAGTGTAAAGGCAGCTTGGGATCCAGTAGAGGTGGCGTTAATTGATGAAGACACTTTAAACTTCCTGAAGACAATCAATCAATCAATCAATCATTAAATTTGTAGAGCACGCTACACACCCGTGAGGGTCTCAAGGCGCTGGGGGAGGGGGGGATTGGGAGGGAGGGGAGCTGCTACTGATCGAAAAGCCAGGCCTTGAGAAGTCTTCTGAAGGCCAGCAGGTCCTGGGTCTGTCGTAGGCTGGCAGAGAGAGTGTTCCAAGTCTTGGCGGCGAGGTAGGAGAAGGATCTGCCGCCGGCAGTGGTTTTCCGGGTGCGTGGAACTGTGGCGAGGGCGAGGTTGGCAGAGCGGAGGCTGCGGGTGGGGGTGTAGAAGCTGAGTCGGTCGTTGAGGTATGCTGGTCCGGCATTGTGTAGGGCTTTGTGTGCGTGGAGGAGGAGTTTAAAGGTGATCCTCTTGTTGACGGGGAGCCAGTGCAGGCCTCTCAGGTGGGGTGTGATGTGGCTGCGTTGGGGGACGTTGAGGATCAACCGTGCTGAGGCGTTCTGGATGCGTTGCAGCAGTTTCAGGAGCTTGGTTGTTGTTCCTGCGTAGAGGGCGTTCCTGTAGTCCAGTCTGCTGGTGACGAGAGCCTGGGTGACGGTTCTTCTCATGTCGGAGGGGATCCACTTGAAGATCCTGCGGCGCATTCGGAGCGGTGACGGCGTTGACCTACCTGGTCATGGAGAGGGCGGAGTCGAGGATGACCCCCAGGTTACGTGCTTGGTCGGTGGGTTCTGGGGCTGTTCCTAGTGATGTTGGCCACCAGGAGTTGTCCCAGGCTGAGGAGGTAGAGCCGAGGATGAGGACCTACTTCTTGTCTGAATTCAGCTTCAGCCTGCTGTCTTTCATCCATTCGGCGACGGCCTTCATTCCTCTGTGGAGGTTGGCTTTGGCGGTGTGGTGGTCTTCGGTGAGGGAGATGATCAGCTGGGTGTTGTCGGCGTAGGAGATGATGTTGAGGCTATGTTGTTGTGCAACGTGGGCGAGTGGTGCCATGTAGATATTGAACAGCGTCGGGCTGAGGGATGATCCCTGGGGAACGCCGCAGATGATCTCGGTGGCCTTGCAGCGGAAGGGTGGGAGGCGGACGCTCTGGGTTCTGCCAGAGAGGAAGGATGTGGTCCAAGCCAGGGCCTTCTCTCGGATTCCGGTGTCGTGGAGGCGTGCTGTTAGGGTGCGGTGGCAGACAGTGTCGAAGGCTGCTGATAGGTCCAGAAGGATGAGGGCGGCTGTTTCTCCTTTGTCCATAAGGATCCTAATGTCGTCAGTGGCGGCGATGAGGACGGTCTCGGTGCTGTGGTTGCTGCGGAAGCCGGACTGGGATGAGTCCAGGATATTGTTGTCTTCGAGGTAGCGGGTCAGCTGCCTGTTAACGATCTTCTCCCTGTCTTTCGCCGGGAAAGGAAGCAGGAAGATGATCCGGAAGTTCTTGAGGTCCTTGGGGTCCGCCGTGGGTTTCTTCAGTAGGGCGTTGATCTCTGCGTGCTTCCAGCTCTCTGGGAAGGTTGCTGTCTCGAAGGAGATGTTGATTGTTTTCCGGAGATGGGGTGCGATGGTGGTGCTGGCTTTGTTGAAAACGTGGTGAGGGCATGGGTCAGATGGGGACCCAGAGGGGATGGAGTTCATGGTCTTGATTGTGTCTTCGTCGCTGACGTTTGACCAGGTGGTCAGGCGGCTGGTGCGCGTGATAGACGCAGGGGTGGTGGTCTCGGCGGTAGAGGTGGGGGTGGTGGTGTTGAGACTGTCATGGATGTCGTTGAAGCTGTCGAGGATGTCGGTGATCTTGCGGTGAAAGAAGGTGGCCAGTGAGTCGAACAGGTCTTGTGATGGTGGAATGTCGTTGGTGTTGGAGCTGGGGTTGGAGAGTTTTTTCACGATGTTGAAGAGCTCTTTGCTGTTGTGTGCGTTGTTGTCTAGGCGGTCTTTGAAGGCGGTCCTCTTGGCGGTCCTGATGAATTGGTGGTGTCTGCGGGTGGCGTTTTTGTGGGCTGTGTGGCTGGCTGGCGTTCGGTCGCGGAGCCAGCTCTTCTCCAGCTTCCGACAGATGGAGGTCTTCGGTGAACCAGGTGGCTTTCTTGTTGGTGTGATTGGTGGTGAAGGTCTTGAGTGGGGCGAGGGTTTTGGCGCAGACGTTGATCCACTGTTTGAGGTTGATGGCGGCGGTGTCGGGGTCGGCGGGTGGTCCCAGGGCGAGGGCTGTGGTCAGTTGGTCCTCGGTGACCTTGCCCCAGCATCGGCGTGGTATCTGTTGGGTGCGGTGGTGTGTGGTGGGTTTCCTGAAGGTGAAGTGGACACATCTGTGGTCTGTCCAGTGGGGTTCAGTGGTGTGGTTGAAGGAGACGTGGGGACTTGCGGAGAAAACGGGGTCCAGTGTGTGTCCAGCGGCATGGGTGGGTGTCGTCACGAGCTGTTTGAGTCCGAGGTTGGCAAGGTTGTCGATCAGGGCGGTGGAGTTGGCGTTGTTGTTGTTCTCGAGGTGGAAGTTCAGGTCCCCAAGGAGGATGTAGTCCGTGGAGGCGAGGGCGTGGGTGCTGATGAGGACGGCGATGGAGTCGCTGAACTGTGGCTGGGGTCCGGGTGGTCTGTAGACGAGTGTTCCTCTGAGGGTGGTGTTGGGTTCGGTGTGGATCCGGAAGTGCATGTGCTCGGCGGTGGTGAGTGTGTCGTCGGTGCTGGTCGAGACTCTGAGGGTGTCCTTGTGGATGATGGCGATTCCCCCTTCCACTCCGTTGGTGCGGTCTCTGCGGGAGATCTTGTAGCCTTCTGGGATGGCTATGGCGATGTCTGGTGCCACGGTGGTGTTCAGCCAGGTTTCCGTCAGGAAGGCGACATCGGGGTTGGTCGAGTCTAGGAGGTCCCAGAGTTCGATGGCGTGCTTGCGAGCGGAGCGGGTGTTGAGGAGGATGCATCGGAGGTGGTTGGGTTCTCTGTTTGATGGTTTGGCGGGACGGATGCTGGTGAAGCTGCAGTTCCGGCAGGTGAAGGGCCCTTGGGTGCGCTTCGGGGTGGCCCTGTAGCAGGGGTGATCTCGTCCGGGATTGAGTGCGTGGAGGGTGCTGGAGTCATAGTGCAGTCTGGTGTTGTGGCGGCTTCGGGGTCCAGGGGTTCTGGAGCTGGGCGCGGTCCAGGCGCAGACGGGCTTGCCTTTGGCACGCCTTCAGTGTGCCAGCGGCGCGTCCGCTGCGCTTCCACGTGGCGTCCTCCATAAGAGGCCAAGTGGGAAGGAAGAGCAGCTGGGAGGCGGGAGCGGGGTGGCCAATGAGCGTGGGGGACGGGGACAGGACACAGATGGCAAAGGGGGCGGGGCCGCAGGGGGGCAGCGGCGGGAAGCGGGAAGGGTACAGCGGGCAAGGGGCGCTAAGGGCGCCTACAACACAGCAACACTGAAATAAGAAATGACAATTCAAAATTGAGAAAAAACAGTAAGGCACAGGCAGTCACCAGATCGCGGCCACAGGAGCACACCAGTGGCGAACTCTCGGCGGCAGCAGCAGGGGCAGGAGTCACGGTGCACAGGAAGGAAGCGTAAGAAGAAGGACCAATTAGTTATTAAAAAGCCAGGTTCTTCCTGAAGGACAGTAGTTCTGTGGTTAGTCTCAGAGGTTTGTGAAGGCTGTTCCATAACTTTGCACCTAGAAAGCCGAAAGATCTGCCTTTTGTGCGGGTACAGCATATTTTGGGCACAATTGCCATGTTGGCATTAGTAGATCTTAGGGGTCTGGATGTAATGCAGCGATTTACAAGCTTATTCAGGTAGCCGGCACCTAAGCCGCAGAAAGCTTTAAAGAAGATGATCATCGCTTTGATGTAAAATCTTTCCTTTATGCATAGGCCAGTGTAAAGACTTTAAAATAGGGGTCATACTTGATCTGGGTTTAGACCTCAAGATGGCTCTGGCCACCATGTTTTGTACTACTTGTAGGCGCTGGATAAGAGACTTAGGAAGAACGAGGTACAAACTGTTGACATAGTCAAGTTTTGACTTCAACAGAGCCTGCACCACGACCTTTCTGCTGACAAGCAGTAGCAGCAGCAAGAATTTGTTTAACATGCGGGGTATACCAAAGCAAGCACCAGTAAGATTTTGGATCTGAGAGCACATGGAGAGTGCGTTGTCAATGACAATTCCTATGTTTTTGACTTTCTCCTTTGACATGGGCGGGGGCGGCAGATCTTTAGGCCACCAAGAGCTCCAGTCAAGCGTTTCCGGTTTTCCAAAAAAAACAACTTCCGTTTTGTCAGGGTTACACTTCAACTGATTTATCTTAAGCCAATTAAAAACATTTGTGAGGCAAGACCTAATCATTGCCCTGTCAAAGTCGATTCCTTTATCGCATGCAAAAATCAGCTGAGTGTCATCTGCATAAGAGACAATTTTAGTACCCTCTTCCTCCACCAGAGGTGCAAGGGGAGATAGGTATATGTTAAAAATGGTTGGACTGAGAATGGAGCCCTGAGGGACACCCATATTTATGGCCGGAACAGGGGATGAGAAAGGGGGGAGCCAGATGTCCTGAGATCTGTTTTCTAGGAAGGAGGACATCCATGTAAGGGCGGTCCCCCTCAGGCCGATGTTAGCAAGCCTATCCAAGAGCCTCTCATGAGGGACCATATTGGACGCCGCTGACAGATCGAGTAGTATCAGAACAGCCTTGCCTCCTTGGTCCAGCTTACCCTTGATGAATTCACTCACTTCCAGCAGAGCGGACTCAGTACTGTATGCTAGCGTATGTTGTCCCGCAGTCCCTCTCCTTCACTATGTACTTTTTTCTTTTTTAGACATTGTGTCAAATTAATCTGTGACTGTATTTACTTAACACAGTGTACTATTTATCTGACAGAACTGAACGAAAACCCTGTCCTCTTGTGCAAAAGGGGATTGAGAAAAAGAAAGTAATCCAGTCAGTTGCTTAGTTTCCCTATGTGTGACCAGGAAACTTGGGTTCAAAGTCTGGCTCACCCGAAAGCATGAATTGTGCAATTCAAGTCAAATCAAGTTACTTCCTGTGTCTACTTTACTTGATAGTGACATTTGAGAGCACATTCAAGTAATTCAGTTCAAGATGGATCCTGTTTAAAAACCTCACTTATATATGCTTCAATAGCCTATAATGTCCCTCCATCCATAAAAATAATATTATCCATGACAGTGGGGACTCTTGACAATTCGTAAGCTGTGTTCCCTCATGGCTTTGGCAGAAGGGAAGGCTAATAAATGTTTTAAATTTCATGTTTAGAAACATCCAATTCAAATAAATGTCAATGCAATATTGTGATCTAATATACTAATATGAAAACACTTCTATGTGCCAAAGAAACACTTTCGACATTTTATAATCTTTATCATATTCTTATATTTTGTTTGTTGTGTAATATGCATTCCAAATATTTTGAAGGTTCTGCATGCTCTTTGTCACTTAGGGATGAGCCAGACCACTGGTTCAGGCTTGTCTCGACTGTAAAGCCATTTTAAGATATGGACAAAGTGGGCTATTGTCCAGGGCCCAACATTCCAAGAGGCCGGCCCTTACCTGCCCGCCACAAGCACTACCAAAGGACCATCACACCAGCAGAGTTTGCCAGGGTGCTGCTTATGCAACCACTTGACAGTTTCTGGATTCTCTGCTGAAACTACTCTCTAGGTATGCAATATTTTCCAGTACTCATGGAGGGCCTATCTGATTTTAGGAATTGTCCCACCTTGCTCTTCTCTTTCTTATTTAACCTGGTTCTTATCAATGACCCTTTAAATCAGTTGCTTTGGATCTCCCATCTGATCTTGACTTCATCCTGGTCTTTAATTCTCTGTCTGGTGGTCGGGCTCCCAGTTCTGAGATAAATGTAGAGTCCCTGACGCACCCTGCGGCAGTCGGGCCTTCTTGGTGCTGTGAGACTACAGACAAGTTGTGGGTTCCTCACATTCTGACATTTGGTGTGAGACTGTCACCCAACCATCTACTCTGCCTCATTCTTTTTTTCGGTTTCACATCTAGTGAAGGGTCAGGTGAGCCAGATGGGTTTGTTGCCTTAACTAGGAGAAGGTGAAAATGTAACTTACCTTAATGTTTCTCAAACTGTTTGCCATGCGTATTAAAATGTTCAGAAACATAATCAAAAGGTTGCTGTTACTTTCCCTCCAAGAACGTTTTAAATTTGGGTAGCAGTGATACCCTTGACCCCGTGCTCAAGGGCATCAATTTACTATTAAATAAGGACATCATTCGCCATCTGAAAGTAGCATACCTGGAGGCAATCTCTTACACAGCATAGTGAATAAGTAGTGCGATATAAAAAATTGTAAATAAATGCATTGATTAACCAGTGGGGTTTATGGTTGCTCCTCCTGTCCTGAATTATTTGTTTTCCTGAATGTTGACCCTTTGTCCTGAATTTTTGTCGTGAAATTCTACCCTTTGTCCTGAATTATTTACAGTCCCATCCTGAATTTGCATCCATGCCATGAGGTCACCCTTACCTACTGAGGTCCAGCACTGTTTCTACCAGCCCATGCTTCCTGCTAAACCTTCAAGCACAGAATATAGGTTGGGAAAACAAGTCAGGAGTTTAATTAATTGACCTTTGGACACACTGAAAGGTATCTGCTCCAGGCCTCCAGTCTAAAGGGAGTAGGTATTGTGTAATACATGAGAAGCAAGAGTTAGGAGGCCCAACTTGCTCAGCTGAAACACCCAGATTATCTATGTTTCAGGCTTTTGCTTTCTTCCCCCTGGCCTACTACCTTCTTTCCTTCCTCACTTTCTCCCCTGTGCAGGTCTGAGGCGAAAAGTCCCTCATTTGGGTCTAGAGAATTGACAATTTTAAAGTAAGGGAAGACTAAATGATGGAGCACTTGGGAGGAACAACGTTCTTAATTTTGTCAGTAAAGTTTGCCTGTTTCAGTAAGGGTTTGGTAAAGTGGGGTCTGAATGGACTAACCAGGCTGGGGCAGTTGCCTCTGTCCTTCTGGGTCACCCATGATTAAGTAAGATGGTGGGTCTAGGCCTAGGCCAGATGTCTTTCTAGGATAAGCTGAATGATTGAAACACAAAGGAGCAACACTCTTGCCCCCACTCAGCAGGCAATGGGAAGATCTTCTGCCTGCAGAAGAGGGGCTTAGAAAGTGGAATACATAACAGCGGTGAACACAGTAAAGAAACAATTATCAAATGTCCTGGTGGTAAATTAAAATAAAAAGTATGAATTAATGAAGGCATAAAAAATATAACTCAACACAGCTGGGATCTACAGAATGCTGGGATCCTAGAAGAAAAAAAGTCTTCTACAAGAACATTTCTCAACAATCATCATACAGCAGCTACCTTGTTCCGCTGCACCATACTGGGTGCAATACTGGCAATGTTGCTTGCTTGCAGAGAGGCAAGTGTATGTATTTTATTTCAAAAGTATTCATTAGAAAAATCTTGACGTACTTTCTCATTATGTGCACTCCCCATGGCTGTGCACACGCGAGCCTCAAACCAAATGGCAGAAGCAGGAAGCTTGCCTGCGATTAGCCTCCCACACCTCCTTCCATTAACACACAACAGTGTGTGGGTGGCAGCTGATCTAATGCATGAGGAGAGCGGAAAATCATAGCAGCTGCTCACCTGCTGCACAGGGAGCAATCACAATGCGGGAAGCAACCACCCGTGACGTTCCCTCTCCAGAATCCATCAGCTACTGCTCCTGTGGTCCAGACATGAAGGCAGGGTCTTCGACGAGGGCCATCCAAAATGTGGCATCAACCCGTACACTTCTGATATCTATTGATTTACAATCTTTTCTTATTTAATGTTTACAGTAGGAATCTGCTATTGACTGACCCAAGCTACACTAACTGTATTGGTATCTTCAGCCGGTAGCTCACAAGTGAAAGCAGGCCAAAACTTTGTGACATTGACCTCAACACTCAGGGCAAAATCAGTATATTTACAGTAATTTTCTTTTATGAGGGCAACAGTGACCTGTAAATGACTGATCGAGTCTACACCAGGCGGGCAGGCGTGTCGAGCCTGTATTCTACAGCTGAAGGAAGGATCTCTCCCTAGGAATGACAAACGTGAGACTTCAACCTGAACACTTTTGACAACGTCTAGTGATTTACAATCACTTGATTTTATGATAACAGTGAGATGTAATTGATGGATGCAGGACATAGCATGTATTCTTTGGGTTACACACCCATTATATAGAAAAGAATACACACCAAAATAAGTCAATCAAAATCTTCTCTCTCCATTCGTAAGAGTAGGGTTCTCCAAGGTCGGTCTTGGAGGGCCGGATCCATGCCAGATTTTTAGCTTCTCCCAATTTAGATAAATGTAGTTGTCTTAAAAATCTGGCATGGATCCAGCCCTCCAGGGTCGACTTAGAAGAACCCTGCATATGAGCATAAAGGAACACCTACTCTTGACATGTTATAACCACATTCTTACGACGGCACCTCCAATCACTACACTTTCTTATCTACAAGTAATACCGTTCGCCTTTTAAATGTGAGACAAGCTTCCCTCCTCACAACCCACCACTTTTTATTCCTCCCACCCCTCACGGTAGCCTACTGAGATCAATGGGCCCTCAGGACAGCATAATCAAATCTATTACCTACCGACACCAATGCAAATTCTTCCTTTCCACTCCTCTTACCATCTTGTTATACAATGCAGCTTAGCTACTCTACTTCTTCCCCTTCCAGTCAAAGTGAATCCACTATCTAATGTGCTTAAATGCATCCACTTTCCAACCAAATCATATCTATGCCTTTATACAGGTATTTTTATGGGCGGACAATCAACTCTAACACATATTGTGGCAGCACAAAGCTGCCTTGTGGGAGAGTATTCGTGCTGTATTAAATGAATGAAGAGATGCATACTACATTACTGAGGGTAGGATCTCGGCCTAGGAACTCACAACTTATGACATTGTTTTGCACAGTTATGACACCATCTATTGATTTGTAGTCACTGTATGATGGAGACATCAGCCGGTTATTGATTTACTCAAGAAACACCTTATATATAGGCATATTCAGCCTCTGATTCACACCTGAAGGTAGGGTCTAAAGCCTACAGGCCGCCATTTTGTCAACACTTATAACAAAATCCATTGATCTGTAACCACTTGTGATTAAGAAGACATCAGTAATCTTTGCTGATTCTGGATACATCAGGCATATGGGAAATTCAGTTTGTGTAGCAATAACACCACATTAAATTCAGCCCCTTGCATTAAGTTTCCATTAAGTTGCACCCTGCCGCCATCCTTCTTCTCTCTTTGCCTCTGTCTACTTCCTTCCCATTTATGAGATTCACCTTCAGAGTGTCTTCACCACCCCATGCGCCTTGCAAAGGCACACTTCCTAAATGCACTTTGTAATCAGTATAGTGAGGTTGATAAAGAGAAGGCTGAGAGTACGAAAAAGGATACAACCACATGTATTGGGTGCTTTGTCTGACAGATGGACATCCCAGACAGCAGTTCTTACTCTGATGCGTAATGTGCTTCCAACAGTCGCTCTGCGGGAGCAAGCATGGACTGTCACCTAAGGATATGATGGTCTATGTGGTAGAGTCTGGTATAGAGGTGACCTTTGTGAGTGTCTTTGATGCTGTCCTATATCATGGCTATCATGCTGCATGCTTCCTTTTGAAGACAACCTCATAAATCCTTGTTCTTAATTTTTTGCAATCTATAGTATTTACTCTGAAGAAAGTGGTAATCATTAGGATCTCTCTGGTGGGTGCAAAACAATCCATTATGGAAAAGCAAAGACCAGATGCACCAAAACTGGGAGAGGAGTGGTAATAAAATAGGCAGATTTTAATACCCTTACATTATAAGTCGTTATTTTGCAGACTAATTTGCCATAGAAGATTTCAATTCTTAGCCGTAAGATAGAAATAAGAAAGGCTATCAATTCTGGTTCTTTTAAACCTGGTGATTTTCAAAATCTGAGGAAACTGTGATCTCTATGAACGGTCATGGCAGTATTTCCCAAATCTATGTAACTTGCAAGTGGCTATGTAAGTATATGTAACATGAGAAGCTTTGTCACTATCACTTCAGCCAGAAGGGTTAGTGAGATACATGGTCTCTGGTGGCCACTATGCAGATAATGGTGCATGAAAAATGTATTTATATGCACTGGGGTTGCATTGCACCCTTTGGACCCCGTCAAGCAGTGTATCCTTGTCCAGGTCTTCTTCTGTAGAGCGAAATCTGGCTGCCCTGTGCATAAAATCAGAATTTTACACATTTCTGATTCCTTGTTCAAGATAATGCAGTTCACAATAATAAAGAGGTGGGAAGAATACCTGTTAAACTAAATCACAATAATGATATTAATAGTTTGTAACCTAGTTCCTCTCAATTAATTACACAACTTAAATCGGTACAATTGAGATTCCATGAGCAGTGAATACTGTGGAGGTATTACGCTTTCCTCTGTTAGAGTTTGACATCTGTCGCCATTCATTAGGGTTATACCAAGCACCCTGTAAAGTCATCAAACACTAATTTTTAAAGACCATTCATCTGATACAGGTTTTTCAAAATGTATTTCTAAAATCAAGGCAGCCAGAGTTCATGTAAAATGTGTACTATCGGAGACAGAGTCCCTGTACTAGTTTAGATTTTCGTTGTCTTTACAGCACGTGACATGACTTTACCACAATGACCACCAGTTGCGGCTGCTGCCTAGAAGCAGCAGTGAGACAGGTGGAGGCGAAGGGGCAGGGGGGGATCGTGAAAAATAAAATCACTTACCTCCCAGCCGGCCGACTGGACAGCCTCCCCTGTGTCCCGTCCCGCCCTCTTCCTGGCTTCTCGTGAGGAAGCAGGAAGCACCAGGGCCCCCACGCTCCCCGCAGCCAATCACAATGCTGCAATGCAGCGTTGTGCTTGGTCTGAGCGCCGTGACACGGCGCTCAGCCAGGGACTGGAGGGGTGGATATGTTCTCCATGCAGGCTGTATTGCAGCCTGCATCGAGAACAGAGAAGTACGCATGACTGTTTTGGGCGGGCCGAGAGGAGTTTTCTACCACCCTCCCCTGCTCTGCAGCCCCGCCCCACCCCCTCATGCACGCTGGTGCAGCAGGAGGTTACAATAAAATGATAATAACATTGTTATTATCATTTTCTTTTTCTTTCTTTTGCTGCTTCCTCGCAGTGGGGCGATGCTGCTCCACCTTAGTGGAGGAGCTGCCACTGAACTAATGACCACTGGAAAGGATGATAATACGAGCACATTACGTTCTCATTAAGTTGTGGTCTTATTTTCCTAAGCGAGTGTTTAGCTCTCATTGTCTGTAACCCTTCTCTTCTATCCCTGGGAAAGCACAAAACAGCACTAAAGCTAAGAGTAAATCTTTTTGGTGGTTCTACTAACTTGAAGGAAGTCTAGTCACATTGAAAGGTGGCCCGAGTGTTTAGATCTAGAATTTACTGTGTGTGTGAGAGAGAGAGAGAGAGAGAGGTATTGCCAACTAGAAGATTGTACTAGTCCTTATCCTTTGGGTTACTACAAACATGGCTGCCTAGCCTTTCTCAAACATTTCTAAAATGGTGTTACCCTGTGCAGCAAGTCTCAAAATAAGCATCCACATTCCTAGGTTTACTCTGAGGTGAAAGCCTTCTTTTGCAAGCTGCGCTTACGTGATTATTTTCTACAGTGTTTTCTACACGTTGGTAGAATTGCTGCTCCCTGGTCAAAAGAGGCATTTGTTCCCAAATATATGAAAAGGCCAATATCCCTGGTAAATTTACTTATGTTTAGATTAACTTCTCTGCCTTCAAGGGTGCAGGGGCCTACACTGCACCCCTACACTTTATCCAGGACTCTGTACACAGCTGCCCTGAATCTTAGCTGTCAGCCCCTTCCAACTCTTTCAGCTTTTCTTCAGTTGTGCCTCTTTTTCACTAATTCTTCTGGGTGTATTTACCCTATGATGGATCGTTGTCGCATCTGCATGTTTACCCATATCGCCTGGCTTTTCTGCAGTGTTGCTTGTCAATGCCTTAAACATTAATAGATCAAACCTAGATTCTTGCTCCTCAGAGTGGACTTCATCGCCTCTCACTCAATGCTAGTCTTGTTTACCAACCTGACTCCCATCCCAAGGTGGGTTTGCGTAGATGTTTACCGAAGTACTAATTCCTAAGTTGACCACACAAATTGATTTGCTTGGATCTATTTATGTGAGTACCTCGAGTGCCATTACCAGGAGTGCTCTGGAGCACACTGAGTTAATGATAATGAGTACATAAATATCTATTTAGTTTATGTACATGAGGAACTCCTAATAAACCAGTCAAGGACTTCGAGTCTGTGTCACTGATGGAAAGTACCCCCGTGCTCTGTTTTTACCCTTCCTTACTCTCCAACATTGCTTCACTCCCATGTTGTTTCACTTCAATGCCTCCCGCCTCCTCTCCTTCTCCACCCCTTCCCTCCTGGTGCGTACCACCAAGCAGCGTCCCATATTGAACTCTGACCCCTGCGTAGCAGCAAATACCGTCAGTTCACCTCCATCCTTTCTCCTTCTGGACCTCAATTCCAACTAGGTCTTGGCCAGTGCACCTTGTGTGACTGCTCGCCCCTTGCTCTGACACTCCCTCTACCCCCCACTAGGCTCCCGCTGCTTCCCTGCTGCTCATTCCCACCTGCCTATTGTAGGAGTGGGGGTAACTAAATCTGCTTTGGCACTGGGCTCCGGAAGTAATTTAAACGTATCTTGTAGCCTGAAGGTAGGCAGGAGGGGCAAGATTTACCTGGATGGGGTACGCCACGCAGGCTCACCTCATTATGGTCCACAATGCAGACTCCTGTGGGGAAAGAACCAGAGAGTCAGGAAGAAGGTGAGGTCACGTATTCCCTGGGGTATGCCATGGTGCCGTGCCAGGACTGGCATGGATCCCCTTGGTGGTGCCACTGGTGCCAACCAGTTGGTATTTTCACCACAACATTCCCAGCTCCCTCCCCTTAACTGCACTGATTTTGTTATTAAGGTTGAATTTGAATCTGTTACGAATTACCACTGGATTCTAAGAAGGATTATTTAAAGAGGAGAGGCTTTGTGATCTTTGTGGGAATTATGTCCAGGATTTAAATCATGTGCTATTCGTTTGTCCTCTCCTGCATTCATTGTGATGTTAATTGCTATGGCCATTATTCTACAACACAACTTCGGTTGCGGTGGCTCGGAAATGTCTCTTTGCACCACCATCAAAAAGAGTATGTGCAATTGTTTTTTTTTTTAAACAATTTTTAAAGATTTTTTAGATATGTTTGTACGTTGCAATTCTTTATTAACGGTAATTGGCTTGTATTTGTGGAATAGGTCATTTTTAGGATGTAACTATTTTGTTTAATATAAATAGAATTTACTGTATTAGTATTGCCTTGTAAAGCTGGGTGTATTGCTCAAATAGAAGTACGGTTATACAGTGCAACACTGTATTAGAGTTTGCTCTGTATAACATTTTGCACCACTTATTTGCTGCATTTATTAAACTTGTATAGTTTCCTCTCCTAGTATTGTATTGCAACGTTTAATTGATTCAATAGCGAATTTGCACTTTTTCTGTCCGTGGGGCTTTTTTTAACTTCTTCTTCATGGCCTCCTCTTTTTTAGAAACTCGTAGGCACTCTTTTAAGATGATAACAAGGATGCCAATCTGTTTCTACAAAATTGCAAGGTGTTTATTATTTGAAAAGAATCCAATAAAAAGTCGTCAGCGTTTTTATTGGGCATGGATGGATTCAACAGAAGCTTTACAGATACGTCGGTGTCTTCTGTGCTTTCCAAGCCAGGTGGCGTGCAATAAACAAAGTCATAGTTCTATCAGTGTGTGGCAGGAGGTCAGTTTTGTAGAGGGCTTCATTAAGTTGTGGAACAGAACAGAGTAACATAGGGGAACCTAAGTGTATGTGTTCGGCTGGGCTCGTTGACCCACTAAATAGTAAAATCCAGTCGAATTTTCAAAATGACCCAAAAATATGGAAATGATCTTTACCACATTGTCTACGCGTTTTTTTTGTTTAACCTGCGTATTTCTTCATTGTAGATAGTCTGAAAACCAAAATGGATTCTATGCTATCCAATTGTTTGACAAGGCTAGCACAATAATTCTGATTTTTAAAAGAAAGTGACATGTGCCTTTGTCTTTCAAAAGGTCTTTATTCTGAACAGAATAAGCAAAATGTTTTAAAAGAAATATAGAGTGAAAAACGTCTCTACCTGAAACCTAAGAAGCTCTCCACGCAGTCAAACCTTCATTGTTTTATGTTAAGAGTTCGGTCTAGTTCATAGTCTGGCTTTTGAATGGCCTCGCGGCACTAACTAAGTGCACTCTTTACAGATTTATATGGTGGAACCTTGAGGTAGCAACTTCTTGACCTCATGACAATAGCGTTGGTGTGTGCCAAGATACAAGTTGGGTCCACCACATGAAAGAACTTAGCACTTGAAATGCACCACATAACTAGCCTGCTACTTTGGGAGTGGCCTCCAGTTCATATTAGGGTCATCATTACAAGTTGCCCGGTGGTGCTGATGTGGCCGGTTACCCAAGTTATCAGATGCATTGGGATTATACGTGACGTGGAAATACTGCTGCTCGTGCATGTTCTCCTGGATATTTCACTTGTTCAGAGTAGTAGGTGAAATGTCCTGGGAAGGGAGCAAACCTTTCTTAAGTAATTTAAAAGTCACTGTGGAAACACAAATTCCCACTTGTCATTCTCAGTTCCAGCTACCAAACTAAGGGCCTGATTACGATCTTGGCAGATGGTAGACCCCATCCCGTACCCCGTATTACAAGTTCCATCGGATATAATGGAATTGTAATTTGGCACACAGGATATGGGAAACATCCTTTACTCCGAATGAGTTACAACGCAGGCCATTACCCCGCATTTTTTACTTCGCAAAAACTTTTACAATGCAGGGCTTTACACCGCAAACCATTACAACGCTTTCCCCATTACAATGCCCAGGTGGAGTTAGAATAATAAATTGTGTTGAAATGGACAATGCGTTGTAATGGATTGCGTTGTAAAGCCCTGCGTTGTACAAGTTTTTGCAGAGTTAAAAACGCACAGTAATGTCACGCATTGTGAATGTGTGTGGAGTAAAGTGTCCTATTCACGGGATATGCGTCATGTTTGTGACAGAACCCTGTCCACCAAGATATAACCAGGCCCTAAGACTGGCCCTGTAAAGGTGTGGTAACACCACACGGTGTCTGTGATACCAGCTGGGGTATTACTGCGCTTTACTTCCAGGCCACTGTAAATGATGTCTATCCATTCTGAAAGGCTTTCTCTTGTTAATCAATGCTTGCTGCCCCTCTTAAGCAGTGACTTAAAGCTCTCCTCAGCCTCTGTGAGGAGTTGCAGTGCTCTGCAAAAACTCCGCTCATGAAAGCAATAGAGTTTTACATCCAGGCTCTGATGGATGAAAGGACATCATATTAGCATAATTTTCTGGAGACAGATGCGCTTCCCAAAAACAACACCTGAGCCAGGCTTCACATTTATTTTTAATTGCCTAATCTCTTTCTCACACTTGATATGGAAAAATAATTAAAAAACCAAATAATTCTGAAGTTGAAGAATACACTCAAAGACTTTCTAATCAAAATAATAAACTGACGCTATCCATTTTTAGTGCTGAAAATTGCGCAGAGCGAAGTTTGCATCTATTAAATAAAATACCACAAATTCGGTTGGCAGCTTGCTGGTCCTTTTTTATGTTGGCATGCATACCACGTGCACTTATGTTTGCCACGGTGAGCAGTTATGAACATCTGTCCAAGTATAGCTGCAAGCAGCAGAGCACTGAGCACAGTGGGAGCCCAGAGATACCATTGACTACGTACAAAAATCTAGGGCCTCTCATTGCGGAGATTCCGCCCGGTTGCGTATACTCCCTCATGACTGCAGGCCTCCGCACTCGGGGCGTAGGCCCTTTGTGACTCAGACCCCTAGTATATTTGAGTGTGGTAAGTCATAATCAGGGGTGGTGTTATTAATAGCGCAGCGGGTGGAGTGGCACTGGGGCCCAAGGTCTGAGGGGCCCATGGCACTCCAATTATATCAGTTTTTTTGTGCCAAACTAGAAGATGGCAAGCTCATTTTAATTTCTTGCGTCGGAGTCCCTGGCACCCTTTCTACGCCATTGGTCACAATGCTTTGAGTTAGGTCTTCAGATCCTTTCTGAATTGCTGGATAGTAGCAGTAGCTCTAATGTTGATGGGATGGTATTCCATATTCTGGCCTGTTCTCTGGCTTTTGACTATTTAGCAGTTTTATGGTAACATTTTGGCGTTGTCCTGGCTTCTTATGTGACACTGTCCTCCTCAGGTGTTTATCTTCTCAGCCAGGGAGGCAAGTGTGCAGTTTCAGGTATCCTTATAACTGATACAGCAAGCCTTGGAGGTACTGCAGGCTGGGAAGGGGAGCCTATTTAGGGCTGTCCGTGTGGGGATTGAGGTCAGACCTCTTCAGGCCTTTGCTGAGACACGCTGCAGCATGCATGGTGTTGTCAAAGAGATCAAAGAGCAAGGAATTGCTCAGTGCTCAGGGGCTTAACTTCAGGGGAGTTGTTTGGGATGTTACATCCCCCAATGAATGTATTATTTAATAAACAGTTGGGTACAAGAACATTTCGTCGGGTACGGTAAGTTGTCTGTCGGATTTCAACTGGGATTTTTACATACTTTGTTTTCAAGGTCTTAAAACATGGTTATTTTTCAAAATACTGTGTTTTAAGTACTCCTTCCCAATCAGCACTCCTTACCCCTTTCACTGGCCTTTAAGCCCCCCTTATGCAGTGCTTGTCATATAATGATTAACATGATATGCCAGTGTGATTGTCGGAAATTCTGAAGGTCACACCCCAGAGTCTTACTGACCAAGCCATGTCCTTGGGATTGCTATCATTGTTATAGCTCCCCCACTGCCTGGGAATACCCCAAAAGGTCTAGCTATGTTCTACACATACACATTTGCACCCTTAAAGCCCACACCAGAAGGAGAGGCTAGTTTCTGTAAATATGATAAAGAAGTATTATGTTGTTGAATGTTAGCCGCGCGGAGTTTAGGTACCAAAAAAAACGTTTGCACAGAACCCTGTAAATAGTGCAAAATAACAAAATGGCTCAGGTTTTGGGGTTGGGGTAAATGACAATAACATATAGGGAGCAACTCAAGCCATCTGCCCTGTATCGAGAAAAGAAACTGAAAAGTACAAAGTGCTAAGTCTAACACGGGTAAGATAAAATCCATATTGAAAATTTGGATAGGAGTCAGATACAGTTATGAGACAGCAGCATGCCTGGGGGGGGGCGGGATGAGTGTGGGAGTTTCTTAGGGTGTTGGGGGGGAGGGGAGAGGGAGCGGAAGCAGGGCAAAGGGTGGCATTCACATGAGGGATCCTGCTGGGTTGTTCATTATGCGGAGGTGCTCTGTGATGTTTACATAAGTGCAGGCACGGGGAGGGGAGGTGGAACGGCGGGAGGGTGCTCCTGTTGTCCAACAGATGGGAGAAATTGATACTGAGTGAGGAGGGCAGACCTCATGACACTGAGCGGGGGTGTGGGGGGGAAGAGAGGGGGGTTAACGCACTGGACCTTAATTGCACCGTTTGACCATCACCTGGGCCCTCTGGGCTGTTTTTCTATGTCGTCACCTTGAAAAACCAATAAAAAAACTGTTTACAAAAAAAAAGAGTCAGATACAGTTCTGGCCCTATGGAGACACATAGGGCTGAGTGCGCCACGACAGTCTTTGGCGAATCTGCCTTTGAATTGTGCAACCTAGCCCTATATGTTAGGAATGTATTTTTTCATAATATCTTTGGGAACTGTATCTACGACCCGAGGTAACATAATACTGGGGACACCCACAAAAAAAAAAAGTATGTTTCAACTATAAAAAAACATGCCATTTGAAGTACATTAACATGGGCCAGGTAGTCGAACAAAAGAGCTTTTGAAAATTCTGAATCCGGTTGGTGCCAGATTTTATGCCACAATATAATAGGGACCAGCCCAATAAGGCCCCCCAGGTAATTCGTCCCTACTTCAGTGTGACAAATTATGTTTGATGTGGTCCTTGGTACTGCCAGGAGCTAAAGCGGTCTTGAATTCTTTGAATTAGAGGAGAGCTGATATCTCCCCAAACACTGGCTCCTTACAGGGCCACTACAGAACATTTTGCCATATAAATGTAAATAAATTCCTTCACAGGTCAATGGTGGAGTAGTGATGCAAAACTAAGGACCGCACCGACAGCTCTCTGAAATTGCAAAGACCTATCACTGAGCTAATGAGACCACTTTAGCTCTTCATCAAAGGGGATGCCCAAATAATTAAAATTTGTAACTCTATATATCAATCGCGCGTGTTTTGATCTTGGTTTCCTAGGACCTGAGACCAAGGTGTACGACTTGGTCATATTTACCGTTAAGTTAAGCAGATTCATAAAAGAGGCAAACCCATCCAGTAAAAAAGTAGCCCCTTAGCTGCTCTTGCAATAAGAATGGCAAAGTCAAACAGCCCCAGAGTAAATGTCCAAAAGAGTTTAATAATCTGACATTACTCCATTGTTGGTACACATATTCTATTTTCATTTTTTATACCTGTAATATGGTACACTTTATATAGCACACGTTTGCCATTTACATTGCTCTAGGCGCTGTTGTGCTGTGTCATTTAGCTGTGTTTCCACTGCTGGCTGGGGATTCCCTACACAGAGCCCTCAAACGGGGAGGAGGATTCTGTGTCTTGCGACCTTCCGTAAGCTCAGCTGTGTAGGCAATGTGTTCTGTGTTTCCAGTTGTCTTTATCCAGCACTGATGTGACTGTCTTTCCACAGTAGTGTCTGTATTGAATGTCAGAGAGGATGTCTGTGTCTGACCGGTGTCTGTCAGTGTTTTAGCAACCTTGTTTCTCGACTCCTATGCCGGGGTCTCCTGTCCCAGCGCCTAAGTCTCAGTGTTGGTGTTCCTGACTGCCTCTCCCAGTGTCTATGTCTCTGGGTTCCTCTGTCCTGGTGTTAGCGTCTCTTTCTCAGTGTCGTTGTTGCCTTGTATTAGTGTTCCTGACTGCCTCTCCCAGTGTATGTGTCTATGAATCATTGTCCGGTTTCCCTGTCCTGGTGTGCCTCTGTCTCAGTGTCTATGTCACCTCTCTGTGTTGGCGTCCTGTCTGCCTTTCCCTGCGTCTGTGTCTCTGCGCCTCAGTCATTGCCTGTGTTTCCCTGTCCTGGTGTATCTCTGTCTGGTTCACCTTCTCTCTGTGTTGGTGTTCCTGTCTGCCTTTCCCTGCGTCTGTGTCTCTGCGCCTCAGTCATTGCCTGTGTTTCCCTGTCATGGTGTATCTCTGTCTGGTTCACCTTCTCTCTGTGTTGGTGTTCCTGTCTGCCTTTCCCTGCGTCTGTGTCTCTGCGCCTCAGTCATTTCCTGTGTTTCCCTGTCCTGGTGTATCTCTGTCTCAGTGCCTGTGTCACCTTCTCTCCGTGTTAGTGTTCCTGTCTGCCTTTCCCTGTGTCTGTGTCTCTGCGCCTCAGTCATTGCCTGTGTTTCCCTGTCCTGGTGTATCTCTGTCTCAGTGTCTGTGTCACCTTCTCTCTGTGTTGGTGTTCCTGTCTGCCTTTCCCTGCGTCTGTGTCTCTGCTCCTCAGTCATTGCCTGTGTTTCCCTCTCCTGGTGTGCCTCTGTCTCAGTGTCTGTGTCACCTTCTCTCTGTGTTGGCGTCCTGTCTGCCTTTCCCTGCGTCTGTGACTCTGCGCCTCAGTCATTGCCTGTGTTTCCCTGTCATGGTGTATCTCTGTCTCAGTGTCTGTGTCACCTTCTCTCTGTGTTGGTGTTCCTACCTGCCTTTCCCTGTGTCTCTGCTCCTCAGTCATTGCCTGTGTTTCCCTGTCCTGGTGTATCTCTGTCTCAGTGTCTGTGTCACCTTCTCTCTGTGTTAGTGTTCCTGTCTGCCTTTCCCTGCGCCTGTGTCTCTGCGCCTCAGTCATTGCCTGTTTCCCTGTCATGGTGTTTTTCTGTCTCAGTGTCTGTGTCACCTTCTCTCTGTGTTAGTGTTCCTGTCTGCCTTTCCCTGTGTCTCTGCGTCTCATTCATTGCTTGTGTTTCCCTGTCCTGGTGTGCCTCTGTCTCAGTGTCTGTGTCACCTTCTCTCTGTGTTAGTGTTCCTGTCTGCCTTTCCCTGTTCTGTGTCTCTCCTCCTCAGTCATTTCCTGTGTTTCTCTGTCCTGGTGTGCCTCTGTCTCAGTGTCTGTGTCACCTTCTCTCTGTGTTGGTGTTCCTACCTGCCTTTCCCTGTGTCTCTGCGCCTCAGTCATTGCCTGTGTTTCCCTGTCATGGTGTATCTCTGTCTCAGAGTCTGTGTCGCCTTCTCTCTGTGTTGGTGTTCCTACCTGCCTTTCCCTGTGTCTCTGCTCCTCAGTCATTGCCTGTGTTTCCCTGTCCTGGTGTATCTCTGTCAGTGTCTGTGCCACCTTCTCTCTGTGTTAGTGTTCCTGTCTGCCTTTCCCTGCGCCTGTGTCTCTGCGCCTCAGTCATTGCCTGTTTCCCTGTCATGGTGTTTTTCTGTCTCAGTGTCTGTGTCACCTTCTCTCTGTGTTAGTGTTCCTGTCTGCCTTTCCCTGTGTCTCTGCGTCTCATTCATTGCCTGTGTTTCCCTGTCCTGGTGTGCCTCTGTCTCAGTGTCTGTGTCACCTTCTCTCTGTGTTGATGTTCCTGTCTGCCTTTCCCTGCGTCTGTGTCTCTGCGCCTCAGTCATTGCCTGTGTTTCCCTGTCCTGGTGTGCCTCTGTCTCAGTGTCTGTGTCACCTTCTCTCTGTGTTAGTGTTCCTGTCTGCCTTTCCCTGCGTCTGTGTCTCTGCGCCTCAGTCATTGCCTGTGTTTCCCTGTCCTGGTGTATCTCTGTCTCAGTGTCTGTGTCGCCTTCTCTCTGTGTTGGTGTTCCTGTTTGCCTTTCCCTGCGTCCGTGTCTCTGCTCCTCAGTCATTTCCTGTGCTTCCCTGTCCTGGTATGTCTCTGTCTCAGTGTCTGTTTCACCTTCTCTCTGTGTTGGCGTCCTGTCTGCCTTTCCCTGCGTCTGTGTCTCTGCGCCTCAGTCATTGCCTGTGTTTCCCTGTCATGGTGTATCTCTGTCTCAGTGTCTGTGTCACCTTCTCTCTGTGTTAGTGTTCCTGTCTGCCTTTCCCTGCGTCTGTGTCTCTGCGCCTCAGTCATTGCCTGTGTTTCCCTGTCCTGGTGTGCCTCTGTCTCAGTGTCTATGTCACCTTCTCTCTGTGTTGGTGTTACTGTCTGCCTTTCCCTGTTCTGTGTCTCTCCTCCTCAGTCATTTCTTGTGTTTCTCTGTCCTGGTGTGCCTCTGTCTCAGTGTCTGTGTCAGCATCTCTCTGTGTTGGTGTTCCTGTCTGCCTTTCCCTGTTCTGTGTCTCTCCTCCTCAGTCATTTCCTGTGTTTCTCTGTCCTGGTGTGCCTCTGTCTCAGTGTCTATGTCACCTTCTCTCTGTGTTGGTGTTCCTGTCTGCATTTCCCTGCGTCTGTGTCTCTGCCCCTCAGTCATTGTCTGGTTTCCCTGTCCTTGTTTTAGCGTCCCTGTCTCATTGTATGTGTAACTTAGTGTCAGTGTTAGGGCTTGGCTATTATTTGCCACTGCATTAAGCATAGATTATTTTCAACTCAACCAACAGATGTCATATGCTTTCTAATAAGACTTTATTTTATGTGCTGCACGATAATGGGAATTTAAACCTAGGGTTAGGTGATGCTGAAAGAACCGAGAGAAGTGATAGAGCATAGAATTGCACTGTTTTACGTATTGCTACCAGTAGGTATTAAGGACTTTGAAAGGTATTCTCTGTATGGGTCTGGGTTAAATCTATGACCAGTACACAGGAGATGGTGTCAGCTTTACCAGTGCATGAGAGAGGGTTTAATGAGACTATATCTTCATCAGTGCAGTGGCGTAGCAAGGTCAGGTGGTACCCGGTGTGGAATATTTCTTGTCACCCCCGGCTTGACAAAATGGCAAAAATATGTGTTTTAAACACTTATTTTTGCCATTTTGTCACCCCCCTCAGCGATGACACCCGGGGTGGCCCGCACCCCCCTTCCGACGCCACTGCATCAGTGGGAACCAAAACATGCATTGGGAAACCTTCTCCTTTGGTTGGGATGCCCTCCTGCGTTGCCCTATAGATTGCTGTTGTCCTTAGGTTCTTACAAGGGTATCTGTTCCTTGTAGATGTAGCCTGAGCACACCATGGTCTCGTGGATGGGTTGCACCCTTAGTCCTCCTGCGTGTCCCTATACGTTGCTGTTGTCCCGTGGGTCTTACAAGGGTATCAGTTCCTTGTAGATGTAGCCTGAGCACACCATGGTCCTTTGGATGGGAAGCACCCCTAGTCCTCCTGCGTGTTCCTATATGTTACTGGTGTCCTGTTGGTCTTACAAGGGTATCCTTTCCTCGTAGATGTACCATCGGTGTGTTAAGGCCTGACAAGTGCAGGTCCTATTGTCCAGTAAGGCATAGGACACTGAAACAGAGCTGGTTAATGCACCCTTTGACGTCTTCCTACATAGGACGGGCCAGGAAGTGAGGGGGAGGCATAAAAAGGAGTAGTCCAGAGTAGATTAACACAGTGTGAGATAGTGTTACACAGCGTAAGTAGACAAAGAGCTGTATCAGTGAGAAGTAAAGAGTAGGGTCAATAAGCAGGTGTCCCGGTTTTCCTGAAGATCCATCGAGACTAAAGAGTATGTTTAACCCACATCTTCAGCCTGTGAAGTTTTTAGAGACTGGTACATACAGTTCGGGTCCACGTCCCCCAAGCAATGGCTCAGAGGCCTGAAAGTCCACAGTGGGGCCATAATTAAACCTAGTATGCACTCCCTTGTGAGAGAAGGCATTTGACTCAGAGTAGCATGTCCAACTGCCCTTTCTAGTCGATTCCTGCTCCTTGCTGTCCTTGAGTGCTTATTTTATATAGTAAATTCAATTCAATTCAATTAAGAGCAATGAACTTGGTCTCAATGCACACAAACCCTAGGTACATGGATCATTCAATCTAGCTACATCAGTAAGTACGTACCATGTCATTGCTTGTAATGTACTGTAAGGTGGATTTGTAGAGCGCTGCTTGTCACCTGTGAGGGTATCCAGGTGCTGAGTTGTCAACTTGTAGGCGTGTGGTGAGGTTGGCTTTGAGTAAAGACAGCCTTGATGATCTCACAAGAACAGTAATTGAAAAGGCAGGTGGAACTTAAGAAGTGAGGAGGAGGCCCTAATGTGTTGGGGGAGGTCGTTCCAGGAAGGATTTGGGGGCTTGATAGGAGAATGATTGATCTACCAGTCTGCTTTTGTGGATTCTGGGGGGGTGCGAGTGATGCTGAACAAAGTTGTTTAGTGGCTTGGTGGAACTGAAGCCGGGGATTGAGGTAAGCGGGTCCCATGTTGTGTAATGACTTGAATGCATGTGTGGGAAGTTTGAACTGGCAGGGTTTCTGGATGGGGAGCCAGAGATCTCTGAGGAGTAGTGTGGTGTGGGTTCGGCGCAGGAGGTCAAGGGTGAGTCTGGTGGCAGCATTTTGGATGGTTTGAAGCCTGTGAAGAAGATGGGTTGGGATGCTGGTGTAGAGCTGTACCCAGTCTGCTTGTGATTAGGGCCTGCATGGCGGTACGTCTGGTGTTCAGTGGGAGCAACTTCAAGATTCTATTTAGCATGCTTTAGATGTGGAAGCATGAGGAGGTGACAGCATTGCCCTGAAGCTTCATGATGAGGTTGGTGTCCAGGGCGATGCCTAGGTTCCTAGCTTAGTCAGTTGGGGGTGGGTCCAAGTTCGGGGAGCCACCAGGTGAAGTCCCAAGGTGAGCTCTTCTTGAAGATCAATACTGCACTTTGGTCTGTGTTGAGCTTGAGGCAGTTTTGTTTCATTCAACTGGCCACACTGGTCATGCATTGGTTGAAGTTTGCCTTGGTGGTGATGGTGTCCTCGAGGCTGTAAAAAATTGGCTGGGTGTCATCATGGTAGGAGATGATGTTGAATTCAAGGGATCTGATGATGTTAGCCAGAGGAGTCATGTAATATTGAAAAGTGTGGGTCTGAGTGATGATCCTTGTGGGACTCCGCAGATTAGATCCTAGGGTTTTGATGTGTACGGTGTGAACCTGACTAGTTGAATTCTTCTTGAGAGGAAGAAAGCTATCCATTTGAGAGCTGGTCCTTGTATTCCTGCTGTGTGTAGTATGGTTTTGAGTGTGTGGTGGGAGATTGTGTAGAAGGCAGTGTAGAGATCACGGAGGATGAGGGTGGTGGTCTGTCAAAGGTCTAAGATGGTGCATATGTCATCTCTGGCAGCTATGAGGACTGTTTTGGTGCTGTGGTTGTCAGAATCCTGATTGCGAGTCACTCAGGGGTTTGTGATGTTCTAGGTGGTCAGAAAGTTACTTGAACTATGTATATCATCCTGACTCTTTTTTGCACCACAAATAGCAGTCATTAACAAATATCATTTTATGGCATCAATGGCTTGTTGGTTTGTGATAGTCCCCCTGTACTATGCCCACTCTTTGTCTGGTTGTGATAAGTAGTAGTTTAGCATATGTTTCAGGAGTTAGATTGCATCTACCATTGTTCAACAATTTTTTAACAGGTTGGACTGGATCTTAAATCCATTTTCTTTTGGCAAGCCTAAGTAGTATAGCTATACGTTTTCTAATGGGTTTTCGCCCATCGGTCACATATTCAAGTAGTGCTATTATTGGAGAGATTGGCACAGACCAGTGTATTTCTTCGAAACCACATCCATCACCTCTTCCCAAAACCTGAAGCTACGTAGACGATGCCAGGCCAGACGAATGAGACCTGCCTGTGGACAGTGACAGCTGCTGTATTCATCTGTTGTCCTACTATCTTGTGCAGCTTAGCACAAGCCTGTTAAAGAGTCTGAAATTAAGTATCTTGTGTCTGTAGTTCGTGATATGATGGCTGCACAGCTATACATCCATATGGCATAATACCATCCCTCACCCAGATATGAAGTCCACCTCTAATAGGCAGGAATGGGCACATCGACCCTATCAATGGCCATTTCAGTTAGCTTAGATACCCATTCATTACTGTATTCCGAGTTTATGATCTTGGTTAATATGGCCAATTCTGGGGGTTAATTTGGTAATTTGGTATAATGGGCTTTGACTGTTTGCCTGAGTCTGAAGTACTTAAAGATGTCACGAGACTTGGTGTCGCCCTTCTCTTTGATTCGATCTAGGTCGATAGGGCAATGTATCTTGGTTTAAGTGTCCAGTTTTGGTTATGTTTTTAAAGCAGCATTTTTTAACGCAGTCTTGACAGTTATGGGTATGGCAGGGTTATCAAACACCGGTACTTCTGAAAAGTATATTTTTGGGGTCCCTACTTATTTTCCAAGCGCATACCCTGAATGTTGGTTGAGGCTACACTGTGAGACTGTTGGTTCAACTAATTTATCTGCAGTGTGCCTGTAGTTATCAGATATGTCTCTCCTAATATATGTGGCACCAGTGGTGGAGGTAAGTACTAATACATTTTATAATATGTTTGGGGTACGGCAAAAACCTTCCTTTTCGAAGGTAGCATCATCAATTCCAATCTTAATCAGGCTTGTTGATTAGCCCAGACTAATCCTCAAAGCCGTGTTACGGAGTCACATGGAACTAAATTACCACATAGAATTGTGCTTAACCTCATTCAGACTCGATAGGGTTTTCAAGCCTTTTTTTTCCCGGGTATGGTTGAGCCATACACAATTTTACCGTCCAGTAATTCCGGCAGGAAAAATCGCATTAGGCTTTGTATGTAGCAGCAATCCAGCCTAATTCCTTTTTTTCTTTCTTTTAACAAGTGAGCATTTAATGCACTCCTCCAGAAAAAGTCTTCCTCTTCCTTCCCCTACTCACTCACCTCACTCACTTACTCCACATCCGACGTACAAGCCTCTGCATACATTTACCACCTCATCAGAGCAGGCCATTCAATCAATCAGTATTTGAGGAGCACACTAATCACCCCGAGAGGTATCCCGGTGGTAAACGTATGAGTTGAAACCCCATGTAATTGGGAATTCTGTGTCGTTTTACAACTCTAATAAATTGGGTCCCCCAGGTAAATCCAAATGTTAGGGGTTTATTTGTAGTTGCACAGTACTGATGCCAATTTACCACACTGTAAGAGTAAAATTACATAGGATTTTACTTTTAACCCAGTACAGTACAACTTGTAATAAGGCCTTGAGTAGTGTTAATAGTGTACTGAAAAAGGATTATGACAGCTTAGAAAGTATTGTAATTTTAATTAAGGTTGAGCCAACAGCTATAGATAATAGAAGGTGGAGAGTGCATCGTTTATCCATTCCTGGCCTATAGTAACCTCTGATCACAGTCTTTTTTAATGCCTGGGTATCTTACTGAATCAATACACAATGCAGGGGGTAATCTAACTCTATTGGCTATATGCTTTGTGTTACTAGAAATATTGCAGACTTATTCCAGTTTGTTTATCCCCAGAAATACATTATTCTCCTATTACTATTATTATAGTAGGACTTCATCAACACCATCAGGCTTCTAGTGGTCTAAGCTTGACCTCTGCATGAGTGGTGCTCCCTTAGTCTGCATGCTAATGTAATGGTTCCATTGCAATTGAAAACAGCAGTTGTGTCATGAGAAATCCCTATCTCATTCCCCTGATCAAGGCATTTGGTCACATTGCACTGGTAGTAATGAGTAACTGCAATGAGTGCAGTGCCCCTGCTGTGAGTGCAATCCATCCGCTACTAGTGCGGAGGCCCTTTGTGCACCGGGCCCAATGTCTCTTGATGGGACGGAGAAAAGCGACAACCTTACTTCAGTGGCTGAAAAAATGGAGGGAGGAAGACTGCGTGTCTGCCAGCATTTCCAACCCTATTCCCGGGGTGACTGATGTGACTATCTGAAAACCATACCACTACACTCGCCGACCACCCACACAACCACTGCCAAGTTCAGGGTAGATTGAATGACGAGTTCAAATCAACGAACAGGCCCAGCCGCCATATTGTTTTCTGTTTGTTGAGAATCTTTTACAAGCATATGCCAGGATCCGAGGGGAAGTCATTTGTCAAGGCAGAGGTTCAACCATGCCACACTTTGAAAGTCATGTTATGTATTTATGAAAAGATTCCTTCACCAGCATCTCTAATTTCTGCAGTGAAAGGCCAATTGTTTCCACCAACACACGGGTCTGGTTTGTAAACAAACACTTAAGTGGGTGTTTAGAGACTGAAAAGCAGATGGCTGCTGCAGCTGTCTCTCCCACTTTCCCTCTTTCACAGTTTATCAGGCTTCCTTTTCACAATCTATTTGAATGAACGTTGATTCATCGAAGAGGCTACTCCAACAGCGTCCATCTGATTTCACCTTAGGTGCATACAAAATAAGCTTGATTCACAGAGCTTTCCAGTCGCAACTGACACACACACAACTTAATGTTTCTAGTGCACGCCTTTTACAAATCATTTTGTCAAGTGACTGACGGCCCCATGCATTAACCCGAGTTGCAAATGGAAGAGGATGCACAGACAAATTAATAGAGCGAGCTGAGCGATGGGTCTGGCTGGCTGTATGGGTCCTTGGATAAGTTGAGCTATGAAAGTGTTTGGCATGTATATTGTGCAACAAACATAATGTAAAAAAATAGACACAAGCTCTTCAAAATCCCAAAAAGTGCATCCCTTTAATATGCGGAAGCATTTTGCCTTAGTACTTTTGATTATATCACTGCATAGTCAGACATTTATTAAAAGTGATAGCTTCTAGAAACATTCATGACTCGTCCGTCCACCAACAACAATGCCATTAGTAAACTAAGTGGCAGTCTGTGGTCATGTAAACCACAGATGAAGCAACATTACAGTGTATTAAATCAAACATATTAGGTTTTTGCACAGGGCACATCAAAAACTCAATTATTTAAAAGTATATGTTGTGATAATAAAGAAAAAAGAAAGCTCTGTGGAGTAAACTGTCTAGGATCACACAATTTGGACAAGCAGAGAGGCCGGTAATGTTTCCAGGTTATCAGGTCTCATATTTTAACATTCAGTCACCAGATTGGTATTTCTCTCTCTCTCTCTCTCTCTCTCTCTCTCTCTCTCTCGCTTTCCCATTTATATTAACCGTCATGTTTTGCCTTTCATAATTGACTCACAATGAAAAAACCGGCAGAGAGATAGCAGACCTGACTCAGGGTCCCCAGTCCCAACCACTAAACCAAGAATGTATTTCTTGCCACTAACTGCCGAAGGACTCCACAAAAAAAACACACTTAACATACTTTGCTTGAAGCAAAACTAGAGGACCATTAATATATCTAGTAGGGGTACTCCTACTTCGAAACACTGCACTCAAACAGCGGCCTTCTCAACACCCATATAATAAGATGTACTCTTGTGTACACTTGTGGAATAGAAGCTATGCATTTGATGGGCTTTAAGAGAAATTGTCAGCAGCTAGGTAGGGGCGTATGTCTTAGTTTACCTCTTGTTATACCATAAAACTAAAGAAGTTTCATATATTTATGATCGTGCTGTGTATAGATCTATATATAAATGCTTATATTGTGTGTGTGTGTGTGTATATATATCTATACTACTATAATAAAGTAAGAACTTTCAGGCTTTGAGGCGGGTAAACTCGGGAACCACAGCGCCAATCTACACACCCGATACACCGTTGAAATCGTCAGGGTGCGTAGATGGTTATAGGCTATATAAATTTAAAAAATAAACGTTATTTACAATATTTATATTTTTAAAAAAGTAGTCCCTCCAAAGTAGCACTGGCCGCGATGTGCGCGCTCACGTCAGGAGCACGTGGAGGAGCGGCGTGTATCCCTGCAGTCTCGAACTGAGGAGTAAGTCTCGAACTGAGGAGTAAAACGTATTAGAAAGGAGAGGCAGACTGGAGGTATGTTTGAAGGGCTGGTGGCGGGCCAAAGGTGGACTGGAGTTAGACTGGAAGCGGGAGGTGACTGAAGGTGGGCTACAGGCTGCTGTGGGCAAGGCTATTCGCCAGTGAACGCTGTCGGACACGCAGAAGTAAGCGCACTTGAGGAGAAAGACGATTCCTCTCATCAGCATGGTAACGAAGCAGGTCACGCTGAGGGGAAATAAACGGGCGCAAACCAGCGGTCGGCTTTACTAAAGCTGGAAAGGTATTTGAAAGTAGGTGCTGGGCAGAAAGGAATAGACCTCCGGGGGACAATGTCGGGGCAGGCAGGGGTCGGGGCAGGCGGGGGACGGGGCGGCCGGGGGCCCGGGCTGCTTGGCAATGTCGGGGCAGGCGGGGGTCGGGGAAGCCTGATTGCTCCCGGACAAGGTCGGGATGGGCTGCTAGTGTGTATATATATATATATATATATATATATATATATGCGTGTATATATATATATATAATATATGTATATATCGCACACAAAACAGTTCACCTTTGTGAGAACGCCTGCACACTTGGAAGAGTTCTCCTTCTTTGTTGCGGACTGCAGGGAAGTCATGCTCACACCTTCGGTAAAAGCGCCATACGCATTTCGGGTAACCTTAGCCCTTGATCACTGGCAATGCAACAAAAGTCCCGGCAGCCACGGTTAATTACCTCTTGGACCCGCCCCAGTGGGCTTTCAAATGTAAAAATTAAATTAGATGAATGAGAATTTTTTCCTGTTGTCCAAAGCAGATTCGCAAACCAACACTCTAGGGCAGAAGAGTCAAGTTTGAGCAGAAGGGTCAAGTTTGGGAACACCATGACTCCCCAGATGCTCAAAAGGATCCCGCTGGCCACAAAATTAAAAAACTAATTATTACAGTGTTCACAAACCACTTGTTGGTTTTCACAAACACAAAAGGTGACCCCATGTGTGGTTTTGAACCCAGAGTCAGATTTTGTAAACCCAATGAGTTATGGAAAGCTCAGATTTGAGAACCCAGACCCAGACTCTGTAAGGTATACGCAAACGTTCAGTGCATTTTAGGGTTTAGCAAAGGCCCTGCACCAAATTACCGTCCGCAAAGGCTCTGCACAGTAGGCTTTGGGAGTACAGGATGATGGGTGCACAGCCTAGTAGCAGGCCAGCCCCTACGGGCAATGTCCACTGTGCACAGATCCTAAAGACCAGATGCAGCAAATGTTATATGTAGGGTCTGACTGTAGGCCAGATCCAGAGGCCAACCCCTGCTGCAAGTGGTTGTAGGCGGTGCACAGCGGAGGTTGGGTTCCCACAGAGGGTTTAATGCCCCTGGAGGGTAGGCTGCTGACCAAAGACCAGGCTCTGCGACATACCCCACAGTGCTGAGGCTAAGGCCATGGACACCCAGGTTTGCTTTAATATAAGATCAAGGTAATCTATCTTTTGAAAAAAACTAAAAAAGACTGAAAAAACTTTGTTCAAAGGAAGTTATGGTTTCTTCTACTCATAACACATTAGCATATGTTTAAAAAATAATTCCCTCAAAAACCCCAGTTAAACTCCTCCTGACAGTGGCTAGTTGTGGGCAGCTGAGAAAGCAATAACTTGCACCTCAGGCATGCCGCCTATAAACTGCACCACAAATGCAACGTTCATGATTTCACAATATTTAAACCATTAAGGATCAGGCTTTACAACACATTATTAAATAACAACACATAAACAAAGAAATCATACTGTATCAATTGTGATGTCATTGCTAGGTAATTTCCCTAGTGACGTCATCAATACCATATGTGATGTATGCTGTTATCTGTCATAATTTTCTTTTTACCAAAGTGTTTTCAGCACATATATATATGTACTCTATATCAAAAGCACCTTTGTAACAGTGTATATTCAGATGCCCTCTGTATCAATAGGAATGGACACTCATGTGCCCCTACCTGGCTGTTTAGGTATAGAGAAAATAAAGGGCAACTAACTATTGACTAAACGGATATCTTGTTCTTAGTACGCTGGATTAATGTACTCAATAGAGAATGTGAAGGCTGACTCCAACCTTCTTCTTCCCTGTGAACTTCCATCAAGGTAATCGCTTAGAAATCACTCTGATTACACAATGGTAATCCATCCAGTTACATAAAACTCAGGTGCTGGTCTTGGCATTCACTCTACTTCCCTTGTGATCTTGAACAAGGACAGCATTATGAGAAAACTACTCTTACGCACAACCATGCTGTTTCCAGCTTGATAAACAGTTACATAGTGACCCTTTAGATCCAGAGTGGTAGTAGTAGATAACTTAATGATACTATTTTATCAATCTCAGATGAGTGAAAAGGTACTTCAGGGTCTTATTTAAAATTTGTGAGCGGGATATGGTATCACAAACTGGGCAGATGTCTCCTGTCTACCATATTACAAGTTTATTTATTTGTAGAGTATTATATAGCGCTAACTAGACCCGGAGGTATCAGTGTGCTTTACATAGATGTGGACATAATACTTACATTAGTTACATATGAGTAGATCGAAATAAATAGGAAAGGATGGCATACACAACAACAACAAACAGTTGGCCGGTGATGGATAATATATCAAAGAAAAATAGTAATGACGCGTTTACAGGAGAACAAAAAACAAAAAAAAAACAAATGCAGGAAAAGGTGAACAAAAAGGGTGGTGGGGATAGGGAATTTAGCCTGTCGCTGGAATTACCTGCATACCTGCTACTAAAAATTGTTAATATCAGGAGTCCCTTTCAAGACATGTAGACAGATCCTTAAACCGATTGGGGTCACAGCATCGCAGCAGGGGCCGACCTCACTCTCCGACCTGGAGTGATCTGGCTGCGGAGAGAGCCAGTAGAAGGGGACAAAATGGCTGTCACGCACTAAACCATCCCTACCGATAAGATGTCGGCGAGGTTCACCGATGGGGGAGTATGCCTTGAGGCGCAAATCAGGCTGCCGGATAGAGACAAAGACAGGCTGCATGCGGCGATCCCACACACGATCACCACAGCCGAGATGGAGGACTCCAGTCCCAGTCCCCTAGATCTCCACCATCGAATGAAGGCTTGCAGATCCTATGGAGCCCAGCCACTAATCGGGGAGAAAGCCAAACTCTGGATGCTGGTCACATGGAGGGGCAGTCACGAGAGGGAGAGGATGGTACACTGGAATTCGTCGCTCTCTCTCACCACACCAGGGAATCACTTGGGGATACAAGGACGCAGCAGCTCAGAGTTCTCTAGCTGCCTAGATTGTGGGAAGCGTCTCGAGGGCCAAGGGAGCTGCCACAGGAAGCATAGAGAGAGGCAGTCGCAGCGGTAAGCAGAGTAACCGTGGCTCAGCCCGGAAGGTAGGTGACGGCTATGGACTACATCGGAGGGGTGATCCCAAGCCAATCTCCTCTTAGCTGCTCCCAGCAGCTCAACCGTGCATTCGGCCATATTGCTAGGTTTCCATTGGAGACCGTCTCTCCCGATATTGATTGCAGCTGTAGCTGACTTCATCTCAGTCGGCGACAGCAACGGAGCGGCACTGGAAGATTGTGGGGTCGCAGCCCTCCGATCCCCGGGGGTGGTGGAGGCTAAACGGGGGCCTTTCTCCAGGATATTTCACCATAAGGTGATCCCTAGCGAGGGAGCTCGCAGCCAAAGATCCTTACCCGTTAGCCATCTTGAGCTGAGTGCATTGCAGCCTATGGCAGTTGAAATACAGCAGATGGGATATTTTAACGAAAACTTTAAATAAGGCTCCCAGTCTGGTGGGACCTGAACCTGTATCCAGATCTTTGCAGCAGATGCATATGCTAACTCTGTTATTCATTCCATTATAACCACTTTGATGTAATGATTTTAATAGCTAGCTCTTGGAAGCGTGCATAGAAGGCCTACCTGGCCGGCTCAACCTTGGAGTAGCTGAGCGATAAGACAGTTTAAGCTGAGTATATGGAATGCATGGAAAGTGTTGTTAGGTAGAACTGTGCATTGGGCTCAGGGATGGCAAAACGTTCTAGTAAATGAGTGGGCTGTTGTAGCCGTGTCATTAAAGGTCACTAGGGTTTGGGATGAGGCGCCCGGTGCAGCGGCCGACTCATTAAACAAAAGACATTGGTTATGTAACTGACAAAGAGAGGGAGAGACAAGTTAGCTGTGTCAGTCTGAAGAGATGGTGGAAATAGCCATAGTAAATGTGACAAAAGCCCCATAAAGGTTTCAAGGTCAAGCTCAATGCACAGAGGGTTGAAAAAAGCTAGCAAAAGGAATGGAGTGCTTCAGATCCTAAGCCCGGATAAAGCTGGATCTGAAAATGAGTTTGTACTCAATGACTGAAGTGTGCAGTGAACACAGCATAAAGTTTCATTGCAATAGTAGCTCAAGAATTGGTTTTCCAGGCTGACCATGAAAAGGTGAAGACCTCACCTAGGTCACAATACACAGCCTGACCCGCGCTTTGTTGTTCCTTCTGTGTCACTCTGGTCTGTGTGCCCTACTCTGACATGCCTGTACATCTTGGAACTCCCAAGAACAGCTTATGAGTATGAGCAGAGGTCTTATGGCGATTCACCAGCACTGTCAGTGCTGCCCAGCACCACCTTGGGGTTGTACGGGTGCCCTCTCTACTCCATGAATCCACCAGAGATAAAGACTGGATACTTAACAAACCAACTGCTGGGCGCCGGGACACCTGATTGTCCCTGCAGCACCTTGCCATAAAAAGACAGAAGGTTCCTCAGTGCCAGAGGGTAGTGTGTAGCTACCGTGTCGCCCCCATATACAAGTGAGTTCCAATTGTGGGGAACCAAGACCGCCCATGACCGATGGCACTGTAGTGACCATGCTGCCCATCCCCTTGCATTACCTTTTGTAATTTACCAGGAACATTAAGAGTCATTGTTTGTGCACTGCAACAATCTCTAAAAATATATTTAACAAAATGCTGGGATGTGATAGTCACCCAGCACAACATGAGAGTATCTAAGCAAATTGTTCAAGCCAGAATGACTTTTGCAAGCCAAATGACAAAAATAGTGAAAATGACAAAAGCTTATAAAACAGAAGTCTGATATTCAAATAAGAATAGAGGTCTAAATGGTATGGAGCAGGGCAGCGCCCCCGGGGCTCGCAAATGGCTAGTATTTTACCCAAGTGGCTGGTATTTGTCAACACGAGTAAAAATAATTGGTAAAAATCAGCAGAATGCAGTAGTTCCACCCTTGGAAATGTGAATTTAAGATAGAAACAAGAAAAATAAATCACCTGGAAAGTGCCTTACGGCTGCCCGCGTACTCCTAAATAATTATTAAAGCAAACAGACGCCAAATTTGGCAATTAAAGTAAAATACGGGTGGTTCTGCAAAAGTTCTCATTCAACTAACTAACTACATGCTGCTTCCGGGCTCTCAAAAAATGAACAGCCAAGTCTTTTTCTCCTCTAAAGACGCTCTAGCTAGGTGCTTGTCTCAATCGTTCGGGCCCTTGAACTGGCACGTAAACATCAAGGTGGAGAGGCATGGCGTCCATACCCGCCTGTCATTGCGCATACCGACCTCAAGGGCGTCAGTCACAAAATGGATGACGCAGGCGTCGCCGTCCATGTTGTTGGCGGAGGCAGGTGAGGCGCGAGGCGTCTGATTCCAGGAATGATTCATGCTCAGCAGCTCTGCCGTTCTCCAGGAAAAGGAGTGACGAGGAAGCTTTGCCACCGGAGCCAGATCTGATCCTGCGCGCGCGTGGCGGAGCTGCTAATGACGGAGACGCCGAAGGCTCATAAAACGACGTGTGGGGATGAGGTGGGCGGCAGGCAGACACAGAGAATGGAAGCCATATGAAACACATGTCAATAAAATGCGTCATCGTTTAGAAATAGGTGCAGATGAAGGCGTACTGGTTTATAGAGTGAAAAGGGGGGATGTAACCCTAAATTGAGTATGGCGTGGACCCAACCTTCTCCATCATCTAGGGTTAAAGCTCCTAGCTTCAGTGGCACATATAAGAAGAAAGGTCAGTACTTGAGAAAAGATCCAGCAGGCACACACGGCCGTTTGGAATTCAATGTCCTGCCTGTAGTAGTAGTTTAATTTGTGCCGGTGGTTGCAGGTGTAGGGCATATGGGGGACCTGGGACTTATTTTTCTTCATCACACTTTGACCCAAAGCACAAAAGAGAAAAGCAGAAAAAAAAGTCTAAATAAAGAAGAGAAAGATGGAAAGACAGTTACAAAAGTGAAAAGGGGGAGTGATAAATATCCTGCAGGAAGTGAGATAACAAGACAGGAAGTGTAGATGGTGAAGAAAGAAGCAGGGGGTGGAATCAAGACCAGTCAGCTTTGGCATTCGGCGCCTCCTAGTCCTAAGAAAAACTTTGGGACCCATCACCCATTTTTTTCTGCTTATTAAGCCCTGTTTTTCAGACCTTAGAGAGCTACACATTTACTGGAAATGCTGTCACACAGACATGTTCTATGACCATAAGGAGACCCTAGAGAGCTACACATTTACTGGAAATGCAGTCACACAGACATGTAGGGGGGGGGGACTTAAGCCGTTTGATTCTAATGGGTGTTGCGTGCCTGATTCTAATAGATTAAGACGTATGTCAGATAACCCTGCTGAGTATGAGAACGGGTCACCATAACATTCTTAGGAAAAACGACTCAAATTTGACTAAAAATAATATATTAATGTAATCTTAAAACATAAGAGACAAAACAGTTAAAATCAAACACATTTAAGACATCTTTTCACTGATTTATCTGGACATTTTGAAGATAGAATATACCATCAGTAGGTGAACGTATTGGGTGGAGCTCTACTAGGTATCTGTGACGCCTTCGGACCATCTTTTCTCATGGGGAGGGGGGTTGTGTGTCGTCAGAATCGCATACATTATTCACAGTTCTTCTCTTTTCTGGCTGAAACGAGTAATCCCTGCACTGCTGCCCAGGGACCTGTTTACATTCTGATTAATAAGAGGGGTGGAAGGGAGGCTTTTTGCGATTGAACGACCATCTGGGTGGGGGAAGACACAGGCTGTCACATACAGCAAACATATATACTACTTGTCGTACAAGGGAACCACAGTTAGGATGCACGTCTATGTATTTTAGTGTGCAAACAGCTTGTGCACCAAAGAGGGCTGGGGACCATCAGAAGTGTTATTAAATTGTGCACTGCCAGCCCCATGCAGAACCTATCAGCATAGCGCGAGACCGAAACGATTGTAGAGTTCTTCCCATGAGCAGAAACATAAAAAATCAGGCAAAACTCAGCATCTCACATTTAGGGCCTATCAGAACACATGAGCTTCCTTCAGATGAAATCTTGATGTTGACTGGGGTCAGTGGTCGAAGTGGGGGAAAAAAAAGTAGGGGAACTGTGGGTGGAGAATCAGGGGGCGGGAATAACCGAAGATTGGATCAGTGGGCGAAGTCAGGGGTGTGGCTAGAAGTAGCAAAACATTCCAATTTTTAGTACGTTTAGCATTTCACTGACCAGTTACAGCTTATAACGTTATTTAATTCAAACAATGGATAAACATGTTTATTTTAGGTTTAATTCAAGAAAAAGCAAACACTCATAGAGAATGCAGGTTTACGTAAAGCGTGCAACATATGCAAATCAGTCTTGATCCTGCGCCCAATGGGAACAGTCCAGTCCAAACTGCCAGGCCAGGTCCTCCCTGGACTGGAAACAAGTATCCTAGGACCGGTTTCAGGCTTTCAGCCCTCATCAGCCAGGATAGCTTGATTCTAGTGGCATGGAGAGCACGGGACCCACGTCTGGACATACCCGTCCCACTCGGGATGACAAAAGCAAAAAGAACAAGATGGACAGAATACAGAACAATGTCATACATTCACCCCAGTACAGAGATCTGGACCTAAATCCATTGGTTTTTGCTCACCATGCCATTCCAGTTTGGACCCAGCCATATGCAAATCAGTCTTGATCTTGCACCCAATGGGACCAGTCCAGCCCAAACTGCCAGGTCATATGTATTCAAGTGTCCTTTCATTCGAGAAGTGAACACAAAGCAGTACCCACTGAACTATGCACATAAAATATTGCTCTTTGATATGCATGGTACATGTTCTTTGCAGCAGGCATATTACCCCTCTGCGCTACCTTAGATGAGTAAAACAGCCACTAGACAAAACACGCTCCCATCTCTCTCCAGCAGGTACATTAATCACCAAAGTTATCTTGGCACTTGTATTGTTGACCAAAACCTGCTGAATATACAAAGAACTTTGCTGTGTTTTTAAAACTCCTGCACTTGTACAAAACCAGTCCCCCCAAACTAAACTGACCCCTACCCTTCCAGTAGCCTTGGGAAACGCCTGATGCCCGGAACAGCCAGTCCGGCATAGTTACCTTTTTCAATGCAATACTGCAGATATGTACACTTATTAGATATAAATGTCATGGATCACTGTTAGTGTAAGATACAGATTCTTCCTGAATTTCCTTTTAATTGGGTTCCTGCCTGAATGACACACATGAGCATGTTTGGTACACAAAGGAAGGTATCTGGGTAGACCTCTGAGGTAAGCACATTAATGTTATTCATAAGGACCCTCACACAGGGCCACTTACCCTTTTGATCTTCCTGTACAATTCCTGCCTGTGCTTAACTATGCATAATCTTTTGGCAGTTGTTTTAAAGTTTTCACCTTTAACATAATCTTTCTAACAAGCAATATAATGTTTTTTTAACTTCTAGCCAATTTTGTAAATTTTTTAGGGCCATGCCGAACAGAACAGAATTAAAGGCAGAATGTATTCATGGCATCTGCAGTCCTGTGACTTTGAGTTGAAGATAAGTTGTATTGTGCAGAGATGGGTTTGGGTCCAGGCCGGGGAAACTCCCAGCCGAACCCTTGCTGAGGCAGAGGTTCCTGTGTTGTGCCAGAGGCTAAGCTCTCCTCTTGCTGGTTCAGAGACACGCTTGCCATAAGTGGATTGGAAGCAGCGTGACCCAGACGGTGCTTTGTCAAGGCAGAGGATCACCCAGCTCTTTAGAATAGGAGCCGTGTGTTCTGCCTCTTCATGGCCTTTCTCCTAGTCCCAGATTTGGCGGCACTGTCTAATCCCAAGTCTCTTGTGTTATTCAATGTGTTTCCAGTTTAGGGCGCACAGGTACTCAGTTCAGTGTAGTCAGTTTGTTAAAATAAACTAGTTTGTGTGCCTGTAGATAGAAGGGAAGGGGGAAGAGGTTGTGGGCACTCCAGACTAGGGTGGCCAACTGGCATGGGTGCAAATTCAGGATGGTGAGTGTAAGAGTTCAGGACAAGGGGTCAACATTCAGGACAAAAAATTTGGGGTTACAGGTATGCTTTGCAGACACATCAGTAGATGTCATGCAATAGTATATAAATAAATAGGCAAGGAACATAAGTACAAGTCACTTCTCCTGCCCTGTCACTTTCTCCTGCCCGGTCACTTCTCCTACCCTGTCACCGCTCCTTCCCTGTCATTTCCCCTGCCCCGCCACTGCTCCTGCCCGTTCACTGCTCCTGCTCGTTCACTGCTCCCGCCCGTTCACTGCTCCTGCCCGTTCACCTCTCCTTTCCTGTCGCCTCTCCTGTCCCGTCACCGCTCCTGACCCGTCACTTCTCCTGACCCGTCACTTCTCCTGACCCGTCACTTCTCCTGCCCGGTCACCTCCCCTGCCCAGTCACCTCTCCTGCCCAGTCGCCTCTCCTGCCCAGTCGCTGACTGATATCAATGCCTGGCTAGCAGAAGATAACATATGTTTTCGGAGAGCTGCTTTCATCTCAGACTCCCAATTCACCTATTCCAGAGGAGTTGTAGGGAATGAAATACGATTCTTCTTGCTGACTGAAGCCTCTCCTCTGGAGTAGTATGTTTAGTGAAAAAAATAAATCAGGATTTTCAGGAACTGGTCTGTGATGCCTGTACACCTCCCTATCTACCTGTGAGCAGAAACAGGGTTTTGACCAAGTGCCTATCAAAAACATCCCCATCATCATCTCCCTCTTGGGGCACAGAATGAGAGCCAAAAAAGATAATTAAGCCTCTGCTGTTGTGTCCGCCTTGGCACATACACTGGTTCAGAGTCAAGCTGTATGAAGAGCTCTTTTGAAATCTTAAATTGTGACATCGGCTGAATCGAACTGGAATCAGTACAGTGTTTGACATCAGAAATAGCACCAGATTCTCTCCCGATGCTGGCCACAAAGGCACCAGAGTCGTTCATGATAGCCCGGTGCAGGTCTTGGAGAAGGATTTGATGTTTTTAATAAAGTTAGTACGTGGCTCGACGTGGCTCCCAAAATGTCAGTTGCTGCTGAAGACAAATCTGCTGACAGAAACCCAACTGGAGGCTCCTGGTGTTCCTTGGGGTCTGAATGCATACCAAACAGAGGGTGCTAAAAATCTGCAGCATAGCCTTCTTTAAGGCATCAATTTGTTGCGGCATTATCGATAGCCCAGAAAACTCGGGGCGCATCGGAATCAGCTGGGGAATCGGCTACATGACCAATTCCTTAAGGTAGACTGACTTGACATTGTGGCGCCCATGTGCCTTCTCTTTGAACAGTGGTGTGGTAGGGTTGAGTCCTACTTCGTAGATTGTTTTTGCATTTGGACTTTACATTTTTGACTTTCCGAAGGTAACCTTCTAGCAGGAACAGCCTTGGGAGCAGCACTGAGTCCATGCCGATAACTTAAGAGTTAGACATATGTGAGGGCTGCCACTTATGTTCGGCAACGTACAGATAATTTTTTAGGTCGAGGCTAGACAGCGCATGCGCTGTTGCAAGATCTGGAGTAAGCAGTATACTGGCGTGGAATCCCGCCTACCGCTTGCTGTTGGCTAACTCCTCCGATGCTCTTCTTTCTTGGCTCTGAATAGGTTGGCTGTTCCAATACATCACTTCCGTTGTATCGGAAGCAGCACCGACCAACTACGGTTTTGTTACGCAGTACAGTGTCTAGGTCTTTCGTTTGGGACTATTTATTCTGTTTTGTGCTTGCAGGATTTTATCACAACAGCGCCAAGCGCTGCACCCGGTTTCATGTTATTTTCTTTTTTTTTATCCATCAACATGTCCCCCCCTTCATGGGCCGCCATGCACATATCTAAAAAATGCACGGGCGCTGCACTTTATAGTTTAGGGCTAGCGCAGCGCCTGCTTTCATCATTATTATCGTCTGCTTCGCGTTTTTTACTTTCACAGGTATACTCTGGTTTTCCTCATGCAAATGATAAATGCGTATTAGCAGAATATTTTTTTTGCCTGTATATGTGTACCTTGAGCGTTTTTGACGAATGCAAATCGACATTATACCCACATTTAGTATTTTATTGCCATGGTCATGATGTGAGGGCATGAGAATGCTCCTAGTGTAAAAGGGAAAGCATATTACTGCAAAGAGGCATCATTGTGCTGGGAATGTATAAACAACTGAGAATAAAGGAGCGATATGCTCATAATGAAAACCAGAAATTGTCTGTCCTTCCTTGCCAAACAACGTGCCTTTTTTCTCCCCATCAATACAAAGTTATTTTTGGGAAAATTAAGTTCATTCATGCTGCGTGAAAGGGGCATTTAAGGTTGAGCCGTGCCCACACACAAAAGGGAAGGCAGTAGTGGAGCCCTGAGAGCAGAAGGAGCAAAAGTTGGTCGATGTTCATTACTCATAGCTTGATGCTGGTGAAGAGGAAGGTGGGGGCAGAAGGAGCCCCACATCATTTTGAACCGCTGTATAATGTGCTACGCACACACACAAATGCACACAATCCACACACACACACACAAAGCACAACATAAACAACGAAAATACACCCACAATAAAAACAAGAATGTGCACACATATAAACACAACACACGCAATCACGTTACACAAAATAAAAACACACACACATACAAAGGCACACAGACACACCAAGCACACACAGCATCAGCATACACACCACAGCACATATACACACAGCAGAAATTCCCAATATTTGTTCTTGGCTATGAGTTGATTTATTCCCCTTTTCACTCTCAATCTCTTGCCTGCTTACAGAGGCACTGGAAAACAGCCCTTGTTTTGGTTCCAATCAGTTGAGTGTACATTGGTATATTTGTTGCACAACGAGCCATGGCCTGCACCCAGATACCAGAGACACCTCATGCAGATCTCACTGGCATATGCTAACGGCAGGCAGCGGGGCGGGCGCATTGTCCTTCCAAAGGGGATAATCAGCCTCAATCGGAATGACAATGGGCCTGCCCTCAGTCTGTGCGAGCTCAGGGAGGGGCTGCTGCAGCCTCTGGAGTTCAACAGAGAAGTGCAAGCAGCCCCTGGAAGCTGAAAAAAAAGTTATTGTTTTAAGTAGGACTATTCTTGCCGTCCCGGGATTCTTTTTTGAAAGTAAGAAGTAGGGGAACGGACTGAAATAACTTCGGTCCCCACCCACTTCTACCGCTGACTGGGGTGGACAGTCAGTTCTCTGGGATCAAGTAGCCCACACACTCGGCCATAAATTGACAATCCCTTTCCAGGTTGGGCAATGACATCACGTGAAGCCATCACTATGCGGCCTACATTGGTGACAGCTGATGACGCTTATGAAAACCAGCCGACCATGAAGTCAGGCGCCTAGGCTGGTGGAGGAATGGGAAGGCATTTTCTAAGAAAGCCTGTATTCCGAAGCCTCCATGGTGCACAGCTTTTTGTAGGACAAGGTTCACAATATTCTCTGCAAACCACCTTGATTCATGTCCCTCGGCTTGCGTTCACTGTTACAGACGCCATTGCTTTCTAGCTTGTGGCTAGTACAAGTTCTTTCCCTACATGTATATTTTTGCAACAGAAACCGATGTTCAGCAGCCAGCTAGCAGCTGCTATTAACACCAGTGGATCCTGGTGGGTGGTTGGTTCCTTTAGCCACCCTGTGGAGAAGGTTGGTGGACACATGCAGCCATGCTTTTCTTTACTTACTCTTCTCATGCCCCCTTCAGCGTCAGTGGCGCATTTGGGTTGGAGAGGTTGCCTCCCTGGGTTCCAATATTTATATCCCAAAATCCTTTGTTTTCTGGTGGCAGAGAAGCTCTGTGTTTAGTCAAAACCAGTTCTGTCATCTCTGGTGCCGCTTCCTGGCAGGAGATGGAGACAGCATTGTCCTTGGCAGACCAGGCCCACTCAGACACTCTTTATATTTTGGTAAAACAAGAAGGGACTCACCTCAGAAACTGGAATGATGTTGATGCTTGGTGGCCATCTTGGAGTGGAATCTGTATTGTGTGGCCATCGTAGAATGAAATCTCACTGAAGGAATGCCGGGTTGTAGCTTCCTGCTTACAGCTGTGCCCATTGCTGGTCGAGAATCAGAACACAAACAACCAGAGCTTGTTTGTCAAGACATTAAAGAGAATAATTCATGTGAATCACACATATGAGACATGATTTCAATGGTTATTCTGTTGCCCAAACAACCTATGCACATTATTGCTAAACAAAAATGTTCGTTATATTAGAAAGCCTATATTTAGAAATTGTGCTTGCATATATACTTCGAAGCTTTTATAGCATAAACAACAATATTAAAATCCTATTATCACCCTAATCAAGGGGCTGGGCAAAGGTCGCTAAGTCTTTTCCAAATCTCCCTGCACTTAACAGAGAATCCAAGGGATAATGCAGAATAGAGGCAGGGGTCCACATCCTGGTACTGAACAAATGATTATTTTCCTGCATAATCAGAATACATTCACCTTACAGGATGAAGTCAGACAGTGAGAAGTAAATTGGACTGTCCAAGAAGGTGCAGCATCATATGATTACCTATATTATTTCAGTTCTGGAAAGGCCAAGGCAGCCCTGACAGCCATTTTGCATAGTGGCTGGGGATAGTAAAACACAAACACATCAGAAGGCCATACAAAATAAAGATTTAGCAACAATGGGTAGCCAAATAAATATTAAACTTGTTAATTTCCACGAAAGTTGCACAAAGCATATGGATGTATGTTTTAAATAATAAGAAGTTACATTCATACAATGGCCAGTTTGTGTCATGTGCTTGCCTGTGGTCTGTCTACAAGAGCCGAAACAGTCACAGAAAGCTGGCGAGATACACAATTCTCTCCAGTTCACTTTAAAAGCAACAGTGTTGGACCAGAACCTGCATCTTGCATATATCACTTACAGTTAACTTAGCTTAGTTTAGTTATGTCACCCGTAGGATGTGCACATGAGTGAAGGTGTAATCGTTCAGCCAGAAGTGTTTAAAGGCTGAGGCAGGTGTAAAGGACTCCCCGATTTCAGTACAATTCAAAATGATACAGAAAACAGAAATGCATATGGAGCCCCTGTGCCTCTCTGCAGGTTCCACTCCTTTCCCCAGCTCCTCTTTAAAATAATGGTTCCATCTTAGGCTTCTCCAACGAGTAGCTCGTGATCTATTGTTAGCTCTCCTACTACACCTAAGTAGCTCGTCTCTGTACAGCCAGCCTACTAAATTAGAAGATTTTTCTTGGTTGAATTAATATTTGTATACCAAAAGTGAAAAGTGTGTATATGAAAGGCAACTGTGTTTTTACCAGTACTCCTAAGTTAGTGTTTTGAGAAAAACAGTTGACTTTCCAAAATATATTTAAAGCTGGTATTTGAGTGATACATTATGAAGGTTTTTAGGAAACTTATTACTCATATTATTACTTTGGTGCCAGAGGCATTACAGATATGGCTGTTCTGTATTACCCTCGTAAAAGCATTCCAAATTGATAGAGCTTTTTTTTACATTAGTGCCGGTAATCCTGCCTGATCACTGCAGGTAATCGTGCATGTTGTGGCTACTAATGTAATCTTCTCTGATGTGGTCACTAATACAACGCTAATATCACTAGTAGCTCGGAATGCTTTTCATTGAACATAAGTAGCTCTTATTACAGAAAAGGTTGGAGACCCCTTTCATAAATCGTTTTATCTCTATTCCTGCCTGCATCGCCAGGCTAAAGTCCACTCTCATCCTTAACTAGCATCTGTAGTCATTCTTTTGCAGACAGCCCTAACAAAGGGGCCCTTCTGCTCCCTCCTTAGAGCTTTCTTTCAGGCTTTCCTGTTTTTCAGCGGTCTTTTACGTGCACCGCCCTAGTAGCCCACTGTCTTCCTTTTCTCTATCGTCCCCCTTCTACAAGCTTTTATCATTGCCGCTCCCTCCCTGCTCCCAGAGAGAACTGCCGCCTCCCTGCATAGGTCTGTCCTTGTCTCCTTACTTTGCAAGCCTTGGCCTTCTTTCAGTTGTCTTCCCTTGCTAAGGCCTGCAGCCATGTATCCATGCATGCCTGGACTCCAGGCTTCTGTCCTCATCACCGTGGCTCTGCTAGCCTGTTTCACCACCCTGCCTTTTTGCCGGTTTCTGCCCTCCCATCTGTTTCTCTATATGGCATTGTATTGTATTTGTATTTATATATTGCTTTATAATCTAGACTAAAGGTGGAATTGCTTACATGAACAGGTAACACGTTATTCTGTAGTGTGTGCTTGGTTAGAAGGATGGAAGATTGGAGCCTGGTCTGTGTTTTTGCTGCTGTACATGATTAGCAAGGTGGTATTATTGAATTGTATGTCACTGTGCTTGAGAGTGTAGTGAAGTGAGAAGGAGTGAAGGATAGAGGGAAGAGAAGTGAAGAATAGAGTGTAATGAAGTGAAGAGGAGTGATGGATAGAATGTAGTGGAGTGAAGATGAGTGGAGGATAGAATGTAGTGAGGTGAAGAGGAGTGAAGGATAGAGTGTAGTGGAGTGAAGAATGGAGAGTAGTGGAGTGAAGGATAGAGTGTAGTGGAGTGAAGAAAAGTGAAGGATGAATGTAGTGGACTGAAGAGGAGTGAATGATAGAATGGAGTGTAGTGGAGTGAAGGATAGAGTGTAGTGGAGTGAATAGGGCTGAAGGATAGAGTCTAGTGGAGTGAAGGATAGAGTGTAATGAAGTGAAGAGGAGTGAAGGATAGAGTGCAGTGTAGTGAATAGGGCTTAATGATAGAGTCTGGCAGAGTGAAGGATAGAGTGTAGTGTAGTGGAGTGAAGAGAAGTGAAGGATGGAATGTAGTGGACTGAAGAGGAGTGAATGATAGAATGGAGTGAAGGATAGAGTGCAGTGTAGTGAATAGGACTTAATGATAGAGTCTGGCGGAGTGAAGGATAGAGTGTAGTGGAGTGAAGAGGAGTGAAGGATAAGAGTGTAATGAAGTGAAGAGGAGTGAAGGATAGAGTGCAGTGGATAGTGGAGTGAAGGCTAGAGTGTAGTGGAGTGAAGGATAGAGTGTAGTGGAGTGAAGAGGGCTGAAGGATAGAGTGTAGTGGAGTGAAGGATAGAGTGTAGTGGAGTGAAGAGGAGTGATGGATAGAATGTAATGGAGTGAAGGATGGGGAGTAGTGGAGTGAAGGATAGAGGGTAGTGGAGTGAAGAGAAGTGAAGGATAGAATGTAGTGGAGTGAAGAGGAGTGAAGGATAAGAGGGTAATGAAGTGAAGAGGAGTGAAGGATAGAATGTAGTGGAGTGAAGGATAGAGTGTACTGAAGTGAAGAGGAGTGATGGATAGAATGTAGTGGAGTGAAAAGAATTGAAGGATACGGTGTAGTCGAGTGAAGAGGAGTGAAGGATAGAGTGTAGTCGAGTGAAGAGGAGTGAAGGTTAGAGTGTGGTGGAGTGAAGGATAGAATGTAGTGGACTGAAGAGTAGTGAAGGATAGAGTGCAATGGTGTGAAGAGGAGTGAAGAATAGAATGAAGTTGAGTGAAGGCTAGAGGGCAGTGGAGTGAAAGAGAATAGTGGAGTGAAGATGAGTGAAGGATAGAATATAGTGGAGTGATGAGGAGTGAAGGATAGAATGTAAAGGTGCGAAGGATAGAATGTAGTGGAGTGAAGATGAGTGGAGGATAGAATGTAGTGGAGTGATGAGGAGTGAAGGATAGAATGTAGTGGAGTGAAGGATGGAATGTAGTGGAGTGAAGAGGAGTGAAGGATAGAATGTAATGGTGTGAAGAGGAGTGAAGGATAGAATGTAGTGGAGTGAAGATGAGTGGAGGATAGAATGTAGTGGAGTGATGAGGAGTGAAGGATAGAATGTAGTGGAGTGAAGAGGAATGAAGGATAGAATGTAATGGAGTGAAGAATAGAATACTCAAGCTTTCCCGTATTGCTGCACCTGATTGGAACTGCTTAGGTTGCAAGTACTACGTTTGTGGGACGTGTTTTGCGGTTGTATGTGGTAAACATAGGAGCTTGCTTTCCTTACTTCACTTTGCATACCATCCTTGCAAGAAAGATATGCTTTGGGTTCCTGGTTGAGGGTGCTTATGGGAGATCTGCCATCCAATCCCCACCTTGGTTGTGAGATTGGTTATGGTTCCTGGTTAGCTTAATCCTTCATCATCTGTTGTGGAACAGGCAGGTCTTTGCTGTTTTTCGAAAATCCAGGGCATCGGATGTTCCCTTTGTTTGTCAAGAGGGAATTCATCAACTTAGCCACTTGTAAAGAGGAGGAGGGTTTCACCAATACCGTCCTTCTTGTAGGACGGGAAGGTCAGCGCTGCAGGGACCTCAGTCTGTGGAGAAGGGCCCTGTTTGGTGAGCACCTTGTAGGATCCTGGCCTTTAATGGCCCCATGGACCACACAGAGTGCCTTAAAGGAGCAGGGCCCGCCCTTGGGAAACCAATGTAGGCCTTTGTCCCTGTCTCCTCTCCTTGTAGGTTCCCCGTCAGCAGATCGCTACCCTACTCCGCCAGACTTCTGCACGGCCCAGACCCATCTTCACTCCTCTAGAAGCCAAAGCTCTCTGCCCTTGTCCTCTGGGGTTAGTTCATTCATGCCCCAGATTAGGCGACCCATCTCCCCCTGTGTCCTGCTGCAGGGACTGTCTCTAAACTCTCCACCGCTTTGTAGGCTCATGTGCCCCACCCCGCTGCAGAAAATGTTATAGAAATGTTCAGAAAGCTATCCTCGGATCTTCTGACATTTACGTGCACTTTTCATTTGTGTGTCTGTTCATATCACTAAGCTGCTACCTGCCTAAGCTGACTAAAATGTCGGTTACAAATTGCGTGTGGGTGGCATTGCTGAAGAAAAGGTTAAAGCAGTGTGGTGTGGAGTGCAAAAAAACGATGGATTTAGGCCCAGATCTTTGTACTGGGGTGAATGTATGACATTGTTCTACATTCTGTCCATCAACTGTGTTCTTTGCAATTTTCACCCCGAGTGGGCTGGGTATGCTCAGACGTGAGTCCCAGGCTCTCCACACCACTGGAGTCAAGCTATCCAGGCTGATGAAGGCTGATAGCCAGAAACCGGTCCTTGGATGCTTGATTCCGGTCTGGGAAAGACATGGCTTGGTAGTTCGGACTGGACTGTTCCCATGAGGCACAGGGTAAGAGCTGGTTTGCATATAGGCAGTGTCTAACCCAGGGTGGTGTGGAGTGCAAAAAAACGATGGATTTAGGCCCAGATCATTGGACTGGGGTGAATTTATGACATTGTTCTACATTCTGTCCATCAACTGTGTTTTTTGCAATTTTCACCCGAGTGGGCTGGGTATGCTCAGACGTGAGTCCCAGGCTCTCCACACCACTGGAGTCAAGCTATCCAGGCTGATGAAGGCTGATAGCCAGAAACCGGTCCTTGGATGCTTGATTCCGTTCTGGGAGAGACATGGCTTGGTAGTTCGGACTGGACTGTTCCCATGAGGCACAGGGTCAGAGCTGATTTGCATATAGCCAGTGTCTAACCCAGGGTGGTGTGGAGTGCAAAAAAAGATGGATTTAGGCCCAGATCTTTGTACTGGGGTGAATGTATGACATTGTTCTACATTCTGTCCATCAACTGTGTTTTTTGCAATTTTCACCCCGAGTGGGCTGGGTATGCTCAGACGCGAGTCCCAGGCTCTCCACACCACTGGAGTCAAGCTATCCAGGCTGATGAAGGCTGATAGCCAGAAACCGGTCCTTGGATGCTTGATTCCGGTCTGGGAAAGACATGGCTTGGTAGTTCGGACTGGACTGTCCCCATGAGGCACAGGGTCAGAGCTGATTTGCATATAGCCAGTGTCTAACCCAGGGTGGTGTGGAGTGCAAAAAAACGATGGATTTAGGCCCAGATCTTTGTACTGGGGTGAATGTATGACATTGTTCTACATTCTGTCCATAGACTGTGTTTTTTGCAATTTTCACCCCGAGTGGGCTGGGTATGCTCAGACGTGAGTCCCAGGCTCTCCACACCACTGGAGTCAAGCTATCCAGGCTGAAGAAGGCTGATAGCCAGAAACCGGTCCTTGGATGCTTGATTCCGGTCTGGGAAAGACATGGCTTGGTAGTTCGGACTGGACTGTTCCCATGAGGCACAGGGTCAGAGCTGATTTGCATGTAGCCAGTGTCTAACCCAGGGTGGTGTGGAGTGCAAAAAAACGATGGATTTAGGCCCAGATCTTTGTACTGGGGTGAATGTATGACATTGTTCTACATTCTGTCCATCAACTGTGTTTTTTGCAATTTTCACCCCGAGTGGGCTGGGTATGCTCAGACGTGAGTCCCAGGCTCTCCACACCACTGGAGTCAAGCTATCCAGGCTGGTGAAGGCTGATAGCCAGAAACCGGTCCTTGGATGCTTGATTCCGGTCTGGGAAAGACATGGCTTGGTAGTTCGGACTGGACTGTTCCCATGAGGCACAGGGTCAGAGCTGATTTGCATATAGCCATTGTCTAACCCAGGGTGGTGTGGAGTGCAAAAAAACGATGGATTTAGGCCCAGATCTTTGTACTGGGGTGAATGTATAACATTGTTCTACATTCTGTCCATCAACTGTGTTTTTTGCAATGTTCATATCACTAAGCTGCTACCTGCCTAAGCTGACTAAAATGTCGGTTACAAATTGCGTGTGGGTGGTACTGCTGAAGAAAAGGTTAATCTATTAGCAACAAAGAGTTGGCTCTAATCAGTTAGGCTGAGCACTTATATCTGAACGACAAAAGAAAGTGCCTAAACTGATGCAATTAGTCATGTATGATTTAAACTAAAGGAAGAAGTTATATTTCCACCCTAGATTTTGCTAGTTAATAGCTTTTTATTTATTATTTTTTAAGACAAAATTTTTGAAAAAAAGTTAATACATATTATGTACAATAGGACACTACACCGTTAAACTAAACAATATTATAACACTATGGATATTCATTCATACTAATCAGACATATCACAGTCGTTCAAAATTTCATACATCCATTCATACACAATCTGGAAAAAGAAAGAAAAAGAGAAAGAAACAGAAGTTGCTCAATAAATCAAAACGTCAGATGTGATACATTAATGCATATCAACCTGGAACAAAGTACACTTGGAGTTCAATATACAATCAATTATACAATGAAAAAGTATTTTATGTCAATGTGTACACAACTAAAGTGCAGTATTTGTCAACACTTCAGTTATTCAAAAACAGAGCAACATTTGATACAAGGGCCTACGCGTTTCGAATCCCAAATGAAATCAACGGGGGATTCTCCTCAGGGCCAATGGAATATCTAGAAGGAATGAATAAAGCATGAAAAATTGGTTTCTAAGTAAAAAATCCTATAACACTAAGAGAGTGAGCCACCACCAACTCAAACAGCTTACCCCACTGGTCTACAAGGCGACTTGGAAGGTGGAGTGGAGCAGAAGTTTCTGCAGAGAAGAAGGGATATTTGTATAAGATGATCGAAAGCATCAGCCAGCATGTGTGTGCAAGAGAAAGAAAGCGCTGTACCTGTCTGAAGCAGCTGGTAGTCAGTGGACAGTCAGTAATCATAGATTGAATTTTGGCAGGCGCAGACGGACGCTCTCACTGGAAAGTAAATTGAGATAAAATGGGGGATGGTAATGGCAGCCTGTGGGGGCCTGCGGTCATGACGGTTTTATGCTACGGTCTTACCGGGCTAAGTATCCAAGTGGTCCGTTGCGGGTGTACAAATTCGGAAAAAGTCGGGGACACAAAGGACCTCGTCTAATTTAATGATGAATCCTGCAAAACCAACAAACCGAACGGGTCATTACTTGTCTACCCCATCAGAATAGGGGAGGTAAGCAGAAATAGTCATATTGCGTGCGCCTCACAGTTGCGGAGAGGATTACCTTAATTCAAGCGGGCGTCTGGCCCAGTGCAGAAACGGGAATTTCGGCCACGCAAGTTAACATCACAGGGGAAGTCAATCCTAAATGTAATAAAGCAAAAGTATGTTTTAGTCGTTGAGCGACACTTGGGGACGAGGCAAGTAAGCTGAAGAGCTTACTAACAGATCTTACCTACATCACAGATTGTGGCGCGCCGCAAAGGAAAGCCGACTTGTCGTACACGGCGTCTAGGCAGAACTAATCACCCGCGCATGCGCAGGCCGGCCGTTGTCGGTCTTATAAATGAACGAGCTAGCGGGGGGAATACTACTCGCCCGCATTTGCGCAAAAACACAATAGAGTGCAAGTTGCCTATGACAAACTTATTAGCACACAAAGCAGCATGATTGATAAATAAAACCCTTCGCAATCATGAAGGCACTAAGCCAGACGCCCGCTTGAATTAAGGTAATCCTCTCCGCAACTGTGAGGCGCACGCAGTATGACTATTTCTGCTTACCTCCCCTATTCTGATGGGGTAGACAAGTAATGACCCGTTTGGTTTGTTGGTTTTGCAGGATTCATCATTAAATTAGACGAGGTCCTTTGTGTCCCCGACTTTTTCCGAATTTGTACACCCGCAACGGACCACTTGGATACTTAGCCCGGTAAGACCGTAGCATAAAACCGTCATGACCGCAGGCCCCCACAGGCTGCCATTACCATCCCCCATTTTATCTCAATTTACTTTCCAGTGAGAGCGTCCGTCTGCGCCTGCCAAAATTCAATCTATGATTACTGACTGTCCACTGACTACCAGCTGCTTCAGACAGGTACAGCGCTTTCTTTCTCTTGCACACACATGCTGGCTGATGCTTTCGATCATCTTATACAAATATCCCTTCTTCTCTGCAGAAACTTCTGCTCCACTCCACCTTCCAAGTCGCCTTGTAGACCAGTGGGGTAAGCTGTTTGAGTTGGTGGTGGCTCACTCTCTTAGTGTTATAGGATTTTTTACTTAGAAACCAATTTTTCATGCTTTATTCATTCCTTCTAGATATTCCATTGGCCCTGAGGAGAATCCCTCGTTGATTTCATTTGGGATTCGAAACGCGTAGGCCCTTGTATCAAATGTTGCTCTGTTTTTGAATAACTCAAGTGTTGACAAATACTGCACTTTAGTTGTGTACACATTGACATAAAAAACTTTTTCATTGTATAATTGATTGTATATTGAACTCCAAGTGTACTTTGTTCCAGGTTGATATGCATTAATGTATCACATCTGAGTTTTGATTTATTGAGCAACTTCTGTTTCTTTCTCTTTTTCTTTCTTTTTCCAGATTGTGTATGAATGGATGTATGAAATTTTGAACGACTGTGATATGTCTGATTAGTATGAATGAATATCCATAGTGTTATAATATTGTTTAGTTTAACGGTGTAGTGTCCTATTGTACATAATATGTATTAACTTTTTTTCAAAAATTTTGTCTAAAAAAATAATAAATAAAAAGCTATTAACTAGCAAAATCTAGGGTGGAAATATAACTTCTTCCTTTAGTTTAAATCATACATGACTAATTGCATCAGTTTAGGCACTTTCTTTTGTTGTTCAGAAGAAAAGGTTAAAGCAGTGTAACAGCGCGTGTTTTACACGTGATCCCTCGCGCCTGCCTCGCGCACATAGACACTGGAGCCTGCAGGAGTCGTTCTCTCGGGTTCCCCTGACTTCCTGGCCCTGCATCCCTCTGGGACCACAGCCCAGGCTTTGATGGCTTTGCAAATCCCCCTCTTCATGCCTTTCACACACCACACAGACAGGAACACACCATGCACTCCACAGTATCATATTGTCATTCAGCATTCAGAGCGGTGCATTACTACATCCGGGGTCTTGTATTATTAATGACCCAAAATCAATCCTAAAACCTCGGTCCAGCCCACTTTCTCTCAAAAAGAAAAGAAAACCTTGATTGCAGTCTCATTTCATTCTATAGAAGTGGGTGGATATACGAACCCCACTTATGCCTTACATATGAAGGGTTGCAATGCCCACTGTGAATGGTATAGTATGGTATTCCATGCACCTGCCGCTGGTGGGCATCTTAGCGCCTGTGACTGACTGCGTATTGTAGACTACATGGGGTTGGAAAGGCTTGTAGGTGGGTGTAGTGCTATGTGTGAAGGATTGTGTGTAGTGCGTAAGGCCAGAGATCTTCCTGAATCGTGCCGCCACGGTTTTGTCACTGAAGCTAGGCGTTCCATTATCACAGAGGTGGATTGCTGTGGGAAGGGCACCCTTTAGGCATACCTACTTAGTCTCCAAGAGGTCACAATTTAGACTGTAGGGTTCTCTTTATCATGTGCTTTTATTAAAGAAAGAGGGCCTGGTTCACAAAGGTTTACTTACACTCTACAGTCTTAAAGACCTACTTGTAAAATAACTTTATGATTAGCAAACAATCATAAATGTACACAAAAAGATTTATTGATAAATGAGCATAACAATAAAGACACTCCTTACATGTCAAATTAAGAATTTAAAGTATAGCACACATAAAAGATACATCAAAACAACTCATAAGGATAATCACGAGTATAAATAACTAAAAATTCTAAAACAGAATGCAGCTTAATAATTCGTAAACAATAGCAGCTGGCAGTATTCATACAAAGAAACTTGTGAATATCTAATACTTCCTGGACCTATATGACAGAAGTGCCCAGGGGGAGCAATGGGCGTTTGAGCCTGCTTTGTGAGCCCCCGGGGCACTTTGGTATTACAGAACGGGCCGCGGAAGCTTGGGCGGCCCCTTCTGTAATATAGATAGCACACTTTGGTATTACAGAAGGGGCCGCAGAGACTTCGGCGGCCCCTTCTGTAATACAGATAGCATTAGTGCTGGTGCAACATGTGCACCAGCGCTATCTATGGAGGGCGTTCCCTCATTTGAATGGAGGCATGGCCCCATGCAAATGAGTGAATCTCTTTATCTCTGCGCCTGTGCTGTATTATGGGTGCAGGCTCACAGGTAAAGAAGCTGTTAGGAGGCGCACTGTCAGTGCGTCCCCTGATGGCAGTCTGCTGGAGGGGGTCCTATAGGCCCCCTCAGACATCCCCTTGCAGGCGGGTGCAGTCCCTCAGTGCACCTGCCTATAAGTGCATCTCTCTCCCTTCTTTAAAGTGCCGGCGGATGCCGCTTGCACTGTGAAACACGGAGCAGCTTTGAAGCAGCAGCTCCGTATTTCACTTGAATGCCCTGTCCCCAGGGCAGTGCAAGTTTGTGGCTGTCCTGAGGGCAGTGGATTCAACTTAATAGGGCGCACTTTCTATGTTTCCTCAGAGTGCACCTGTTTGAAGGCGTACCTGTTTGATATCTGATTCTCCAGTGTAGCAGTCTGCTGTAAATAACACAAATTGTGTTTCTTTTAACGTGGGGATCTTGGAGGTTTCTTGGTGTTGTAGTTGACGGCATGTAATGCTAGTTTTCGGTCAACAGTCTTTCAGCCTGATTCATCAACGGGCCGTTTTGCGAGCCCCTAATAGCGAATCATAGCGACTCGCTATTAAGGACTCGCAAAACGGTATTCATGTAGGAATTGCTAAATAAATAGCGATTCCTACACATTCCTTATTTGCGAGTAGCAAATTGCTAATCGCAAATAAGGAATAACTCCCCATTCATTCCTATGGGCCAAAAGGCCCATAGGAATGAATGGGGAGTATTCCTTATTTGCGATTAGCAATTAGCTAATCGCAAATAAGATAGCGATTTAAAGGGTGCCAGGGGTGTCCAAAGGACACCCTGTAGCACCCCTTAAATGCAAATTGAAACAGGTGTTGCGCACACACATGTCCAAAGGACATGTGTGTGTGCAACATGCAACTTAGAAAAATGCTTTTAAAAGCATTTTTCTACGTTTTTGCTATTTACCGAGAGGTCTGACCTCTCGGTAAATAGCGGCCCAAAATTGCATTTTCGCAATTTTCAACTGCTTCATGAATTGCATTTAAGGAATCTCAAATAGAGATTCCTTAAATGTAATTCCTCGCAATTTAGCGAATTAGCAATTACCGATTTTTGCATTTGGGATGATGAATCCCAAATGCAAAAATTGCGCTCGCAAAGGGCCAGATTCTCAGAATCTGGCCCTTTGCGAGCGCAATTCGGCTTGATGAATCAGGCTGTTTGTCTTTACCATCGGTTTGAGCTATAATGTGGCCTGCACAGCAGAAGCTTTATCTCACTTAACTCAACATAAATTAAGCCTACACTACTAGTTAGGAGTGAGCTCCTGTTCCTCCCATCCTGTGTTTACACCACTGCAGATCTCTGATGTAAGTAAGAGGTAAGAAGTATAGTGTTTACCAAATTCTAAACAATCAAAAACAAATTAGTGCTTCTATTTACATATTTGGTTATTCAAGCCAGGCTTTGACCACTTGACCCATTTTACATAATTAAGCGGGACATCTTCAAAATTGGCAGTTACTTTTAAAATGGATGCACATGTAACATTTTGCAGCACAAGTAATTTTAGTGTGTAACGATGCTTTGTTTTCAAGTTTTTTAAGCGACCTATAAACTTGAATTTAATAATAATAATGAGAACACATTTACATGGACTAGTCCCGAATGGAAGTTCGGAGAGTTCCCCTTCACATGGAGCTGGACGGCTCGTAGCACACTGCCCTTTCATGGGGCGACACCACAATTCCCCCCGGTTTGCCATCATAAGTTGTAAAAGTGATTTAGGCCTTACTCTTCTCCTGTCAAAACCAAGTTGCCGGTCCAGTGGTTGAGCCTTGTAATTTTTATTAAGCATAGCAGTATTTTTTTGGGTGGATCATATGGCATCGATTATTGACACTACCCTATCACACCTCATTCGGCTGTATAATTGTGAAAATACATTTCAAAATGAACCACTACCGCCCCCACTGTCCCTCCCACTCTGCTGCAGGATATGTGGCCCATTTAGTCCATACACACTTCCGGAAGCAGTCCCAGTTCCATTTCCACATCTGCTTTGCTTTTAGTGAGCTGACGTTAAAGGCCAGCAGGCCCGCTCTGGTAATTCTTCCAGCATGACTACTTTTAAAGCGACATTAGGGGGGAGGGGTAAATGGCTTCACAAATCCTCACCGTACAATCAGTGCTTTACATGAGCCTGTACTGTCCGATACTGAGTACCTGCACCTATTTAATTTGAAAGGGAGAGTACCTACACTTCTCAGCACAGCTGCAATACTTTTAATGGGAGAGTACCTGCACTTCTCAGCACTGCTGCAATACATTTAATGGGAGAGTACCGGCACTTCTCAGACCTGCTGCAATACATTTAATGGGCGAGTACTTGCACTTCTCTGCACTGCTGCAATACATTTAATGGGAGAGTACCGGCACTTCTAAGCACTGATGCAATACATTTAATGGGAGAGTACCTGCACTTCTCAGCACTGCTGCAATACACTTAATGGGAGAGTACCTGCATGTCGCAGAAGCAAACAGGTACTCCAAATATTGAGTACCTCCACTTCTATAATTCCATTTTAAGCACTGTGTACACTGTAGTGTTTCCTGTCACAACCCTTCTGCAGGTCCCCTTAATGCATTGATCTTTCCTCCATGACACTGCTGATGGATGCGCGGGTGTCATGGCCGCCTCTACTTGCAAGACATTGCTTTGCTGGAGCACGTGACTAGCTGGGGCGCGCATCCACTAGACCATAACCCTGCCCAGTGAAGCGGCAATTAACAGAATTAAAAATGAATTACTCAGACCTTTTTATGTTTTATGTGAAGGGCTTCAAATCTATTGGGCTATTTCTGGAGCACGTAGCATCTGCTGTACAACAGCTTTTTTCCTGTAGAAAAAAAACGCACAGTAAAATCTCACCAGTTTAGAGTCTTAAATCATTTGATTATGCTCTCTATAAATTCCTCCCATCTTTCTTTTTTGTTTACCACTGCACAGGCGTGGCCTTAGACTTCCTGTCTTGGCCATCGATGCCCGGCTGACAGCCGGATCCATTGCACTGGTCTGGCGCTCTGCCCAAACGCATTTGTTTGTTCCTTTCCATGAATGAAGCAGGAGCCTTGGCCGGCTGCCCGGCCGAAGCAGAGGCTCCAAGCTTTTTTTTTTTTATCAATGAAATCAACAGTTCGTCGGATCAGCGATGAGTCACAATGATATCCCATTACGGCCTGTTGGTGCGCTGCCGCTCACTGTAGAGGTCGACTTGATCATCACTGCTGTTGCAAAGCTGCCAAGTGTCCCAGGTTCATGCATGAGCCAGTGGCGGCTGGTGATATTTGAAAGTGGCGAGGTGTAAAAGTTAGGAGTGACTTTTATGTAGAGAGCAAGCTTAATGGAGAAACATGGGATGCAGGGTGGGTTCCCCTGTCGAGAAGAAATTGAAAAAAGATTGACAAATGTCACATTTGAAAGCAAATTAATTTAGTGAGAAAGCAAGGTTTATAAAGCAATGGGAACATATAATCTTTAAATATTAAACATGTTAAAAACGACCCCAAATCTTACTGCATTAATATGTTCAACAGTTACTTTAATGTGCAAATTGTACAGTGAGACAACTTTAAGCCCTTTAAAGTCTGTGCTTGCCAAATGCATTGCACTCTGTGAACAGTCATTTAACACCATATAACTATTATTGTCTAGATGGAGAATCAAAGGTCACTTTTAGGTGGTGGGAATTTGGGTGTTTGCACGTTGTTGAACTTAGTGACATTTTTTGTGAGTTCTATGTTGTCTAGGCTCAAAACAACTGACTTGACCCTTCGTTCCAGAGCCATTGGGAAGCAATGAGAAAGGGAAGCCATATCATAACATAACTGATGCATTGTAACATTCTGCCTGGCTTCGTTAGTTCCACTGACATGCTAGACAGCCAAGAAAACAGAAACCTGCTGCCAGAGGCCTGCAGTATTGGACTCATAACATCTTTTAATGTAAACTCTTTAAAACTGTTTTTGGTGTTATCTCTGCCACAAAAGGGTCTGTGACCTTCTGTGAGTTTTCTGTGGTCTATTATTATCACTTCCCTACATTTACAATAGGGAAATAAAAAAGAAATCTTTTTTCAAAGATATAGTATCGACTAAAAGTTGAGTTTAGCACTCTCACAATGTTTCTGAGCTCCAAACCTACTACTGCCTCCTGGTGAAATCCATGAGTGCTCAACTTAACCAAGTGGAGATCAGTTGTACATGAGGCTCTGGAAAACAGACATACGTGATAGTACCTTCCACAGACACTGCGCAGTAGCCACTGACTGCCACACACCCCAGTGAAAAAGCCACACATGGCTTCCAGGCGCCAGACAACCCCCCAGAATTGTGCAAAATACTCCAGGTGGAACCTGAAGAAATGAACGCATCTCTGACCGTGGGGGATCCAGAAGTGAACACCGCATGTCCAATGTATTTTTCAGTAGTACATACAATACATCATGGTTGACCATGTTGGACCATGCCCTTTTTGCAGGGTTATTCTCAAACCTTCTGCCTTCCTCCTGTATTTTTTCCTGAACTGTTATTGTTGGCTTTAGGAATCTGCACACTTTAGCACTGTTGTTCAGTGCTAAAGTGCATGTGCTCTCTCCTTTAAACGTGGCTCACACCTGTTTGGTAAATTTAATTTACTTGTAAGTCCCTTGTGCAGTGGTTTCCGACATACCCAGGGCATGTAAATTAAATGCAACTAGTGGGCCTGCAGAGCTGCTTGCGCCACCCACAGAAGTAGCCGTTCAAACCTGTCTCAGGCCTCTGCAACTGCAGGGCCTACGTGCATAGTTTACTGCCACAGTCACTTGGCATTTAAATTTACTTGCCAAGTCTGAAACTCCCCTTTTACTGCATATAGGTCACCCCTAAGGTAAATCCCAGGTAGCCCTATGGGCAGGGTGCTGTATAGGTAAAAGGTAGGACATGTGCCTTTATTGTGTGGCATGTCCTGGTAGCGGCAAACACCCTATTTTGTTTTCACTACAGCGAGTGCTGCTTCTCTCATAGGTTAGCATTGGGAATTCCCTTATTTGTCTGTAAGTGATCATTTCTGATCTGAAAGGAGCCGCATTGCCATGTTTGGTATGTGTGGAATAGTGTTGATAAATCCTGCTTATTGGTGTAGGTGGATGTTTTATTACTATGGGAGAAATGGCACTTTTAGAAAGGGGACATTTATATGTGCTTGTGACAGTTTGTGCTTTGCAGCCTGACTCCAATCCAAGTCTAGGGCTGAGTGGCATCTACGCTTAATGCATACTTTCCAGACAGCCATCACACAGGGAGGTTTGGGTGTAACAGGGTTGCATCTGCATACTGAATGGTCTTCCTGGGCTGGAAGAGAGGGTTGCAGGGTGCACATACATTGTCTGTGTCCTGACCTCACACAAAGGGCTTGTTAACCCCCGTGTGGGGCTGGGTTGAAAGGGGGTGTTGTGCACTTCTAAGTTTCTTTTGAAGTTACCTCCACATCAAAGATATTTTGGGGATAAGTGCAGGGGCTCTGACCCCATAGTTTTAGACTGCATGGGACTTGTAACCAGACGCTGCTGTCTCTACATGCTGCACATTGCCAGGGAACTGCTGTGCTATCAAGAGAAACCCAAATTGGGACTAACTGCTTTGCTGTGTTGTCCTGCTGGGCTGCAGGAGGGACTACCAGCTAGCATCTGCCCCGTTTGTGTTGGCCTGCTTCCCTGCCCTTTGGTGCTCCTCAATGCTCTCCAGGCGCTTGCCCTTCCCCTTTCATTGTGAGGGGTTTTCGGGGGTTCAGGAGGACTCTGTTTGGACTGTCTGACAAACGGCAGTGGGACTTGTGAGTCAAGCCTACCACAGCTGTTAGACCCCCTCAGCGCATGGTGATCGCTTTATTATCCAGATCATTTTCAGCACATGTGAGAGCTTTGTCTCCAGCACCTAAGGGACATTTTGTTTGACTCATATCTGACGTTTGTGGTGAGAGCGTCCTTGTTTGTTCCAAGACCAAGGGAATGTTCAGTGTGTGGTGAGTACTGTTGGAGGATGCTTGTGTTTGCACCCCACTCGGCGCAGGGTTCTCTTATACTGCCATGGTAAGGCTCTGAAGGCTCGCACTCTTCAGAGGTGCCCTCCAACTTGGCAACCTCATCTGGGTCACATCTTCACTGCTTGCGAGGTGGGCACCTCAACCCCCATCCGCGGCACAAACCAAAATCGGCCTGTCTTACGTCTGCAGCAGCGGTGTTGGTAAGGAACCAGGCGGGGCTGTGGGCCGGGCTGATCCTCCAGCTCCACGCTGCTGCTTCCCCCGCCTGGTGGGGCTCCTCGTCTTCCGGTGATGGTGTTCTAAGCAGGCGAACCAGTCCGCCTTGATACGGAAGGCGCGCTCGTGGGCAGCCGCCTTATACTACGTTGCAAGCAGGGGACCAAGAGAGGTCTTCCCACCAAAATCAGCATTGTGTGGAATCCCAACACCCCTTTGACATACCTGAGGACACTTATCTGCGTTAGATGCAACTCTGGGGGGAAACCTCGATATGGTCCTCGGTTTTGTTGATCTTTGCTATCAAAATTACTGTATTGTCACTAGTAGGCCACAGGTGTTCTTGCAGCCTACAGTTCATATCTGCATTTGTCCCCAGAAGGACTCCGCTTTTACTGCATGTACCGCATAACATGTCATAGAAGAGCAGGTGCACTTTCTCTATGTGTTGATGATGGTAATTAGTGAGCTGTGTAATACTGGTGAAACTCGATAATGGTATTTGGTGGTCCATGCATTTATTGTGATATATGATGCTTTATGGGTTTTTCACAGTACTTGCACTAATGTGGTGATTCATGTTCTCTCCCTAACCTAACTGCTGCATTTCATGCCCTGATGTTATGAGATGTGTTGCTTTTACCTTGCATTGTCGGGATAACAAGTATTATTTTAGGATGTACATTGTATGCGCAGTGAGGATGTTTTAATGACGTGCAACCTAGGAACCTTTCTCTTGTTGCACTCATTGTGATGTTATGACAGTTGGGAGGTTGGCAAAGTTCATCATTGGATTAACTTTTCCCCTATGCTCCTGAGGAAGGACCACCCCTGGGCAAGACTTTTTTTCCCAATGTCATTAGAGAGCTTTATATGAGCCCTAGATGACACTACACAAGGTCAGATTTTTTATTTTTAGGCACGAAGAGACTTTGGGCCTGTTGTACAAAGAAATTGAAATTGCATCAAATAACGATTTGCAATTTGCGATTTCCACTAACAATGGATCTGGTAGAAGTTGGTGCAGTTTGCACAGCGCCTTCTACCGAATGTATTGCTATTTTGTGAACCAACCTATGCATTGATAGGTTGAATCACAAAATACTGAGTTGTAGTCGGGCACAATTCCATCTACCTCATCAATATACATGAGGTAGGTCACAAATTGAGACCCACTACGATTGGATAGAGTCACAGGCATGGTGGCCTCTTGTTGTCAGCAGACCACTAAGTCTGTGACTACTTTTAAAATAAAGATTTTTTTAAAATGCAGGCCATTTTCCAAAAGGAAAACAGGATGCGTTTAACAAAGAAAATGAATACTTTTACAAAGACTTTTTAGGAGTAGGCGGTGAAATGGCCCCCGGACCACTGACTGCTCCTAAAATATGTTTTTGTCCACAATCACAAAGAGGAAGGGGTCCCTAAGGGATCCCTTTCTGTTTACCAATGGATACCACCAGTTTGGATTTGGTGGCAAAATATGATTTTTTTTTAGACTGGATTTTTATCTCAAAACATTAATACATCAGTTAAGGAATCAGTATGTGGAAGGGATGCTCTTGACACGCCCCTTCCAAATACCGATTCTATATTTTGTGTGGAACCCTAGTTGTGATTCGCTATTGTGTTACTGAATCGCAATTTGGGTTTTGTAAATTTAAAGACCATTTTGCAGTCACAAAGGCTCAAATTTGACCTTTGTGTCCATAAAATTACTTAGTACATCTGGCCCTCGGTGATTTGCCCAAAATCACAGCATGTTGAACCAACACCAGGGGTCGAACCTGGTTTCCCAGTTCCAAAGTTGGCAGCTCTGAGACTGAACTAATTAGTAGTGCATGGACCTAGGAAACATGGCATGATGTGCGTGCTGGAATTTCACCCATTTTGTACCAACCCAGGTTACAGAAACCGACAGCCGTTTTCTGACCCTAACCAGTATTTTCCCAGAAACCACGGCCTGATACTGTCTCACAAAATGGCCAGCTCACAAAACATATGTGCAGTGTTTGTGATGTCCAAAATATGTGCAAGAGGGCTCGATTTATTCCACAGATCTAGGAAGTTCACACTTTTTTTGAGTGAAAAACCACATTTGGTATTCTCAAAATGAGTTTTTGCATTAGTAATAATAATTATCCACTCATACTTTTTCAGATTTTCTTCAGGGACGGTAAGTAAATAACCAGCATATGTAATTATTAGAGGGTAATAACAAACTTCATCACGACCCATTGTCACTCTGTCTAGGGCAGAAGAAAGCTTGCTTTCAGGGTGAGAATGGAAAGGGAACAGCTGCAAAATTGGTGAAGGTTTATTGGACGAAAGTGCATTTCCACATAATGGAGAAAAACACAAAAGCAAGTTTTAATTAGCAATTGTCCTAATGTGAGATTTTTTTCCCATGAATTCTGTACCCTATGTGCATTCAACACTGTACATTTACATAAGCAGAAATTGCATTGTAAATGGGAAAACACAAAGTTTTCAATGAGAACTATTGGAAACCTGGGACCATTGCTTTTATGAAATCCCCAAAAAGTTATATTTACTCCAAATGTAGGAGCAAACATACAAGGGGTATATTTTTGTTTTTTATGAACCAAGTCTAAGAATCAAATTGGACTATTATGCAGAGGAAATGGTTATCTTGAAATTTAGCAATAGATTGGGTTGTCCTGGACTTTTTTTGAAGACCCAGGGCTAGGGTGGGTATTATGTGCTATCGCAGTTTCTTCAGCACCCAAAAAAATGACCACCCGATGAAGGTACAATGATGTATAACTTTTCATGCACGTTTAAACGACAGGCCCTGAATGTTACGCATTGCTACTCTGGTTCGGTGTTTGCATGCGGTAACTCCCATAAATCACCTTCACCATCCATGGAATTGGCAGGCTATTGGTCAAGGGTTTGCCAGTAGGGCAATCCAAACAGGCCACTCGTGAGTCAGAAGTTGCTGTTTTCCTGATCTACACAGCGGTGCTTTGCCTGCCTTATACTTGGAGCCTGTGAAGCAGTTTTATCTGCTAACTCGTCGTTGGAATCTTGTTAACTCAACTTGTGGCCGCAGAGGAGCGAGAGGCGCCGGCCCCGGGACTGCGAGGACCAGCATTCAACACCTCCCAGCTGGTCCTCTTCCCGCGTGAGCCGCGCCCCCTCCCAGTGCCACACCCCCAGCCAGCCTGTTAACTTCTCGCGGCCCCCGCTTCGCGGGTGCCGCTCGTGAGTCAGAAGTTGCTGTTTTCCTGATCTACACTGCGGTGCTTTGCCTGCCTTATACTTGGAGCCTGTGAAGCAGTTTTATCTGCTAACTCGTCGTTGGAATCTTGTTAACTCAACTTGTGGCCGCAGAGGAGAGAGAGGCGCCGGCCCCGGGACTGCGAGGACCAGCATTCAACACCTCCCAGCTGGTCCTCTTCCTGCGTGAGCCGCGCCCCCTCCCAGTGCCACACCCCAACAATTAGTCACATCAATACCATTTAAACAAGTCTAGTTACGCGCATCGCGGGACGCGCGCGGGTCGAAGCCCGGGGCGAAGCCCGGGCAAAGGGCGGGCCGTCTGTGGCCGTCCGGGGACGGACGAGGGCGGGACGGGCCATTCTATTTACATCTATTGCCTAAATCCCAAAACCATCGAGACTTCACAACAGTTCGATCCTCTCCGGAAATCAAATAATCTCAGAAATCTGCATAAAATCGTTACCTCCACTAACGCGAGGTGCGATATAGGAGCGCCAGGAATCTACCTCCTTTAACAGAAAATTGAAACCCTGACGAAACTAGATACTAAGAGATAATATCAATCCGAAAAAGTCCTGAAATGGGTTTTAAAAAATTGCGTTCACGTACAGTTTACATGAAAAGAATGGGTACTGAGAACGCAGTGCGGAACTCTTCAGATAAAGCGATAAAACAAGGTCGGTTAACTTACACTCCGGCAATTAGCACATATTTCTCTGCCCTTACAAATAAAGAGGAACCTGAAACACAAATCTCGGAAAAGGAAATTATTCTCAATTTATCAGTAACTACTGGGGCAGTAGAAAATACCTTAACGAAACTCCAAGCTCAACTAGAATCACCCCTCCTAGACTCTGTGTTAAGCAAAAAACTAATCGGCACTCCAAAAGTCCTTCAATCCTCGGATCAAGAGGCAATTCATCTTAAAACCTCAACTCCTGTAAAATGCTGCAAGAGTTTATCGTTACTAGAGGAATTATGCACTAATAAATCAAATCTAACGAACCAAAAGTCAGAGCTTAGGTTAAGCAACAGTCCTTTAAAACAATCGTTTTTTCAAGCTCTTTCACTTGACTCCTCATTGGACCCTTTCAACTTCAAAAATGATAATAACATTAATACAGTTACACCAATGTCAAAGGCCCTTTTTTCGCTCCAAGAAATTTTGGAATCTGTTTTATCCTTTCTGGGAAACATCTTAGAAAATTCTGACCAAACCCTGGACGTTCAAATAGGCATATTAAAACATCTAGTTGAAGAAAAAAGGAAAAAAGAATTACCCGAAACAGAGAAAAGTAATTCGAAACCAAAAATCAAACATGCGCAACAGACTTCTTCAAATAGAAACAACAACGATAAGGAGGAATTAAAACGGGATTTTGGTACTCAGACGTCGGAAATCCAAACAAAACAAAAACAAAAATCGGACAAACAAAACGATTCAGTAATATATTCTATAAAAAATGTATTCAAAGAAAAACATCAACAAAAAAATCAATATCCAATTTTCTCAAAAAGAGGTTTAATAGATAAACAAAATAATGACTGTATCAGATGACCAGAATACATGCACCAATAATACATCAAATAATGAAAATGGAGAAATAATTGTGAATAAAAAAACAGAAAATGATCAAAATGGAGGAAAAAGAAAGAGGAAAAAAACAATCAGAAGGATTCAAAAAAAGAATACTCGCAAACTAAAATTCCAAAAACTTACTATCACCCATAAATCACAAGAGAAACAATCTGATGATAACATAAAGTCTCAACCTTCTGAAAAACAGGAAACCGGAAACAGAAATCATGAAGAATTGGATCCAAGAGCACAAGAGTACCTTCCACTTAGATCATCAATACAAACATGCCAAAGAAACATAAAACCAAGTGAAGAAATTATCAGGTACAGACAAAAGGGCGAAGAGTTACAATCTAAAACTCTACAATTCGAGGAACTTTTTCCCACCGACTCAGCTCCACTTAATAGAGGAAGGATTATTAATCTTCTACAACACATAAGGCCCTTACAATCTCTGACCAGCAATGAACTTGACTTAGTGATCTTTCCCAAAAAAGATAATATTAAATTAGTGACGGTAACATTCTGGTCATCAGTTATACCAGGGATCATACTTAACGAAAAGGAGATATTACACAAACATGGATATGACGTAGTTGAAAAAGAGGACCCACTAGTAAATAAAAATCCAATACGGTATAATGACCAAATACGATCAATCTCCGACTCTCACGTCAAAAAATTCCATAGAAATGGAAACATTACAGAAGATCTAGGTATACTACATTCAGGAACAACCTGTTTTGGGAAAGATATCCTAAAAATTCAGGTGGATAATGGAGAAAGGGCAGTATGGTGCTACGATTCAAAAGAAAACGAATATAAGAATAGTATAAAATCTTGGTCCTGGGTCTCGGAGACCTTAAATAGCCACAAAGTCACGACCATTCTACGACAACCTGTTTAGCACTGGATTAAACATCATATCCTGGAATATCGCTGGCAGAACTATGAATAAAATGTCTGAAGTTTCGATCAACCAGCCTGATATCTTGTTTTTACAAGAAACCTGGGCGACTGACCCCTTTTTCGAAAAAGGCTACTACGTCTATAACATTCCAGCAATACCCGCCAAACGTGGTCACGCAAAAGGTGGATTGGCTATTCTATTGAGGGAAGAATATTCGTGGATGCAGGAAATAGTGGACACAAAACTAGACAATTTACAGTGCATTAAAATCTCCCTAAAAATACATAGTACAGTCGCCGAAAAGGCAATCTTGCTCTTCAACGTATATGCCCCTCCAGGCAAAAAACTAGACATCTTATTTCTTAATATCATGGAAAATATTACGAAAATAATAGAAGACCAACATTATCTGCCTTACTTAATAGTGGGAGATTTCAATGGGAAAATATCCAATTCCGAAATCAACAGGTGGACAAAATTATACATAGAAGAATCAATGGAACTTACGGTCCCAAATTTTCCTAAAGGAAAGGAATATCAACTGACAAAAGAGGCAAATTGTTATTATCATCACTGCCAAATCTAAATGGGGTAATACTGAATGGCAATATGGAAGGAGACATCCCGGCAAATTACACCAGGCGGGGTAAGGGGACACTCTCCATTATCGACTACATCATTAGTAGTATGGATCTACTGGAAACAAGTACAAATCTTAATATCCAGTTTACTCTTGAGAGTGATCATGCTCAACTACACCTAACCACAGACTGGATACCCAAATCTATTCCAGCCTGTCATATCATCTATCATAAAAGTACTATAATGATAAAAAGTGAACAGAGACGTATATTCTGGAACTCTTCGACGCTGGATAAAATCTCTGCATTAATTGATCACTCTCAATTCCTAGCAAAAAGATACTCGGACAACCCAATAGAAAATTTTGACCTTATCATCAAGGATATCAAAATTTTTATTTTAAACGTGATACAACAGGGAACAACAGGAAAAAACGAGAGGAAAAATAAAATCAAAAATAATACTCAGAATTCAGGTTTAAAGAAAAAGCTCAACAAACTTATTCGAGCTCAATACTTGAACTCCTCTCTATCAACAAAGAAGGAAATAAATCAACTAAAAAATCAAGTGAGACGTGAGAATCAAAGTCATAAAAAAGCAACGCAGGACCAAAATTGGGTCAATCTTCAAATAGCAGCTAAAAAATGCAATCAGCGCAAATATTGGTCTTTAATTGCAAAAATAACAGGAACAAAAAAGATAATTCAATCCATACCGGTCCCACCTAATGATTGGGAAACTTACTTGACAGATCTTTATAAAGCAAATCTTTTAAAACCTGATGAAAAGAACGAAGAATACAACGAAGAAAAAGCTAATCGACCAATAATCAAAACTACAGCAATTTCTGTTGAAATTAACATCCGAAAAGCAAGAAGCACAGGCGCCTCTGGCCCTGATCAGATCCCGATCAAGGTGTTGCAAGCAGACCCAAAGGAGTGGAGTCAGCTGCTATGTCCCCTATTTAACCATATTTTTAATATCGGCCAAGTACCTAAATCATGGCAGGGGAGCATCATTATCCCCATACATAAAAAGGGGAGCAGGACCCAAGCAGGAAACTACAGACAAATAGCTCTTATGGATGCGGCAGGAAAAATATTTGCAGCAGAAGTATTATATCGCTTGAAAGAATGGGCTTTTTCGTTGGGTCTGATACCAATGTTTCAAGCGGGCTTCAGACCGAAACACTCTGTTACAGATAACATTGCGATTATTCAGGCCACTCTAGATAAATACGTAACTCGAAAAACCCAGGTTGTATATGCAGCATTTATCGATTATTCTACGGCGTTCGACCGTGTTGATCGCCCAACACTATGGAAAAAACTAAGGAAGTTTGGAATTCAAGAACAACTGTTGCAAACCATAGTAAACCTTCACACTAATACTTGGTGTCAAGTCCAAATGGGGGGAGAAAAAGGCCTAACAAAAATAATTAAAACTGATAACGGACTGAAACAAGGGTGCCTTTTAGCCCCGATGCTATTCTCCCTATATCTAAGTGACTTGCCACATCACCTGCAACAGGGCACCAGCTTGCCTCCAAAAATCGCTAAACAAAACATACATGCATTGCTTTATGCCGATGACATAGTGCTGTTAGACTTAACACCTTTCGGACTACAAAGATCCTTGGATATTTTGCACATATACTCCAAAGAAAATTTCTTAATTCCAAATATAAATAAAACAAAAGTTGTAGCTTTCTCGGGGAGGAAACATAGCGCGAAATACAGTTGGAGGCTTGGAGGAGAAAAGATCGAAGAGGTTAACGAATATCCTTATCTTGGCAGGATCCTTTCGAAGAATCTAACAAATACAATCCAGATAAAAAAACTTCAAAGAAAATCCGAAATACATGCCATAGCCCTCTCAAAACTCTACAGTGCCACCGGCAACAGGCATTTTTCCTCAATGCTAAAAATGTACAGAGTAAAAATACCGCCTGTATTATCTTATGCAACAGAGTATATCCAAATAAAGCAATGGGGCTTTATGGACCGCAAAGAAGGAAAAATCTTAAGAAGGATCATGAAGGTCTCAGTCTCTGTACCTGTTCAAGCACTGAGACTAGAATTATCCATCACAAGCGCTTACGCTACAGCTGTGGCCAACGTAATTAGGTGGGCTTACAACCTATTGCACGCTAAAGAGGATACTCTAAGATCATTGCTGAAAAAAGAGACCTTTGGGCTTGAAGCAAAAAAACAAACCTTTCAAGAGAATATGATTACTGCATTCCAAATGGCAAAAATCAGTTCAGATATTCTGCTCACCTGGTCACCAGCGCAAATGAAACTTTTCCTAAAATGTTTCACTCCAAAACTGAGCTATGATCTGGACATCGAACATTGTAAAAAACTATCTACTTACAAACCCTTTGCAGACTCACTGGAATACAAACAAATCCAGCCATACACTGGGTTTACCTTAACGCATGGCGCAAGGAGGGTGATCACTATGCTTCGATTGGGCATCCTACCTGTATTAGCATTTACATCGAGATGGCTACCTGGAGGATCGCCTAAATGTACACTGTGCGAAGGGGGTGTTCAGAATGTTGAGCACTTATTATTTGTATGTCCTAATCTTAAAGTAACCATAGCTCGCGCAAGATACATAGACCCTATCTATCGTTCATGTAGAATAACAACGGTGAGAGAACTTTTGATATTGTGTATGAATTTGTATGCTATAATTTTTATAAATTTTTAAAATCTTTTTTACCTCTATATTAAAATACGATCCTGAAATTTGTAAATATTGAATGTGCAAAAATGTATAATTTGTGGTCCTCTGTCGAGTACCAATACAAATAAACTTTTTGACTTTGACTTTGGAAGGCCTGTTGAAGGGGTCTTGTGTTTAGCAACCTCTTACTTTTTGATGTATACTGGACTGCTATCCGCGTTACAGCTGATGCAGTAAGTTGTTACCCTCTAGAATGCAGTGAATGATTGTACTGTGTACCTTGAAGCTGCTGGCAGCTCGAGACAGAGGCTGCACCACTGAAGATCAGCAGTCATGGCTAGCTACAAGCCAAGAGGCAAGAGCTTGAAGAAGGTCAACTGCATTTAGATTCCAATTGACTACAAGGGAAACTTCTGCACTCTTGTGATAATTAATTTCCCAGAGCTAGTAAGCCGAATGGTGCAGGGATCAGAGAAATAATGAATATTTGAATAGTTGTGATAGGCTGGATTTCACTATTGATTTCATGTAGATTTTCCCAAGTAGGCCTATTGATCTGACCTCGAGCAGGAGGTGCAGTCTGGGGCTCCAGGCAGATAGTGGATTGCAGCACAAGCATAATCTAAGATCTCTGGGGACTTGGACTCCATTTTATATCCGAAACAGAAGGCGGCTGGGTTAAAAATACCCACTGTGACATGCTATCACGGCCGTCTGTCTGCTCTCAGATGTCAAATGGTGGTACGATGAGCTATATGGCTGGAAGTGGCTGTGAGAGAACACATTCATAAATAAATTCAGGACAAAGGGCAGGGATTTTCCACCTATGAGGTTGAGGATTTAATGTGTCCTTCAGTTGCTTACACCGTTGTAGCCTTTATTAATTGCTAGCACAATAAGAAGGTGCATTAGCGGTGTGGCGAAGAGTGCTGTAGAGTTAGCGTAATGCGCAAAATGGCATCCATACATCATTGAGCCATCTTCCAATAGATGTCGGATTTCGTGTTAAAATACATTGCTTCCGCAGAGGATGCTGTGTAGGCTTTGCTACCCTGTGAGGTGTAGATCACATTGACCATCAGGGGAACGGTGACAGTGGATTCACCAAGCTTCTTCCATCCTGGGCTGAAAGATAGTCATTGCGAACGCCAGTCAAGAACTTTAAACATCCTTATTTGTTTATGGATTCTTTGAAGACCACTTTTGCTATGTAATGTATAATTCATGATTTTGCCCTAGTAGGGCGTCACTGCACCCACGAGGACACCCCTTTGCCCTTTGGAGTTTCGTTCAGTGCTCAGTTTCCACTGGAAAAGACCCATCCATGCATTTTGCAAGTTCAACTGGTGCAGCAAAAACCAAGCCAGCAGCACATTAGTGACTTTTTTTACCTGACTGCACACAACAGTCAGATCCGCGTGAAATGTGCCAGGTGTCAGGAGTGCCAAGAGCAGAGTGCGCTCCCAGCATCAGCACGTTCCTGAAAGGCTTTGCAGCCCCCTCTGCAGAGAATACCTGATGAACCGGAAGAAATTACATCTGTTGGAAGTAAATTGAGCAGAACAAAGCATGCCTGTTATAGCTCTGGAAACCATGTAACTACTGTAATGACAGCCAGCCCACCCGTCTTATATCTCTGCTGTACGTCCATCATGTTATATAAACGTGTGTGTGTCTGTCTGTGTCAAAAGCAACAGCCGATGTACAGTGGGATATATATATATATATATATATATATATATCTATCTATATATATATATAGATATATATATATCTATATATCTATATACATATATAGATAGATATATATCTATATATATATAGATATATATCTATCTATATATGTATATAGATATATAGATATATATATATCTATATATATGTAGATAGACAGACAGAGAGACAGATAGATAGATCGACCAAGAGTCACATCGAAAGAGTGACATATTCAGACCATATTTTTATGATCACCGGTGACTTGGAGCTATCACAGGGAGGAAGATAGACCTGTGAGTCTGTGAGTTACAGTGATCCGAAGGAAGATAGCTAGAAAGACAGAACACCTGTGAATATAAAGAATGCCAGAGCCAAGCTCAAGCATGGTTTATAATTGGGTACTAATTTGAAATCCAATGGATTTAAGTGGCATCAGATGGAAAGTCCGGCTTCCGGAATCGCATCTCAGAAGATTCTTCAGGCAAGGGGTGACACAGTGCAGGTCATGGTTAACGGTGATGTCTTGGCGATTTTGTCTTGTGCCACAGTCGGTGCCAATAGTGTTTGGGCTTTGGTGGCTACGATCGAAGCTGGGAAGCTTCCAACCTCTGTACTGAATCCAGGGATCACAGCAGGAAAGTACCACTTGGTAGTCCTCAGAGTGAGTAGATTGCTGTTAACACATTTTACTGAAGATATATTTTGGCCTCTGTCCACATAAGCTCCCTACATGACAGGAGTTTGTGTTGCACAGTGTAAACTATTCATTTGCTTGCCATGTAGTGGAGCCCCTGAGTATGTGACCCTAGCAACACAACAGATGTAGCATTATCTCCTCTACGATACTTTTTAAGAAAGAAGTAAAAGCTATCCTCATGGCGAAATACACTTGAACTACTAGTGGGGATGTTATTGACAGACGCTGCATCATTCAGTTTCACTGACCTGTTTTGCATTTTTGTATGGCTCGTTTTATGACCTGCCTGAGTGCTTACGCTATCAATTATTTGGACTTGTATTTGTACTTGTATCATCACTAATGTATCTGGTGGTCTATGCTCCCACATGTACCTTCCCCACCCCAATATTATTTGCTCACACGTTGTTCCTTTCGTCTGTAAAGCGCTCTGATATCTGCAAAGATCTTGTTCGTGCTATATAAAACTTTCAAAATAAATAAATAAATTGACAGGGCCAGGTAGGCCCGGGAGATCTCTAGCTAAGGGATTTTGCAGGAAGGGTTTTTACTCTCTCTGCCAACCTGAAGTGAGTATACTGTATGTTTGAACTAATCTGACCATGTCTAAGAGGTATGTAGGAAGTGTGTGACTCGCTCCCCAAAACGAAAGAATGTATACGGTCTGTTTGAACCAATTACGTTCTGGAAATCTCTCTTGGAAATTATACTAATTCAATACTAACCCTTCTTTGGTTCTGTAGTAGCGTGCTACTCGCCAAAAAAGCGCTTTGACGCCTCGTCAGGGGTAGTAAGCGCTATATAAATGCAATTACAATACAATACAATAATAGGAAAATTATTGCAGAGCCTTCAGTCTGTAGTTGAAGCCCGGTCTTTGGGGCAGGAATCTGCTGAAATGTACCTAGTGAAAAGACGTGAGGCCTAAACGTCACTGGTTTGATTGTGGACAGAGATGACTCAGTCTTCCATCATTCTGACGTTGATAAAACAAGCAGAATTGTGTTGAATAACTGAAAAATCCAATATTGAAAGTGACAATTCAGTTTAATCAATATACTTCACCTCTTCTTCCTGTGACTGCCATTTGTTCAGTGGCGTAGCAACATCAGGTGGTACCCGGTGCGAACAATTTCTTGTCACCCCCGGCTTGACAAGTGTCATCACTGACGGGGGGGGGGGGCAAAAAGGCAAAAATATGTGTTTAAAACACATATTTCTGTCATTTTGTAAGCCCCCCCAGTGATGACACCCAGTGCGGCCCGCACCCACCGCACCCCCCTTCCTACGCCACTGCATTTGATGAAACTTCGCTTTAGGCTGATTCGCCTGCTGCAGACATATGGGTGCAAACTCATTTCACTGCTACAAGTTTGGCCAGTGCTGACAAAGACTGCTATTTCTTTGAACATGGATACAATGAGTACCATCCAGTACTATAATGGACATCCGTTGGTGAAATACACCAAGCTACATGTTAGTTGATGACCAGGAATTCATATTTCTAGCCTGCAGGTAACGCAAAGATATTTGCATGATGATCAACCCAACAAGCTCTTCTTTAAATTTCCTATGTGGCTTAAAGTAAATCATAACAGCTTTTGAAAAGCAAAGTATCCAGGTGCAGAAATTGATAGGCATTTTGCAAACTCTGAATTTGACACACACTTTGCAGTGGAAGAAACTGATCCCACCTCTAATCAAGCCCAGGACTGGTGCCTATCTAGCTGACAAGCTACCCTGCCCCGGGGCTCTCAGCGCACCTCCGGTGAGATCGAGCGCCATCAGACTGGAATAAAAAATTGCACTGTCCTTTATTTTATCTCTACACCCAGGATCTGGAATCACATCCTGGTATCCCTCAGTTCTGTTCCAACCATGCGCCACTTTAGGACGCTCCTCTTTATAAGGCGATACATCATGGCGCAGTCAGGTCCACTTTCAGAAACCAGCTTGACTGTATCATTGCCCTTACCTACGTAGCACTCCACTGCCTTTGGCTTGGTGTATGCTATAGAAATATTGCATCCATACATAAATCCTGCTTTTGTCAAGTCAACCGATAAGCAGGGGCGGCTCCCCGTAATGGCGGAGGAGCATCTCCTCACAGCCGTTGCCAGCAGACAATAAATTAAATGATGACAAAAATATCGTTTTATTTATGCTGTCTGAGCCCCACAATACAATAAGCATAGGGCGGGCCAGGCATGGCAGGGAGGAAGAGCAGTGTGCACTCATAAGTGCGCATGTGTGTTTGGCCCGCCGTCCTAGGCTGGCCAAACACATGCGCACGTGTTTCTTCAACCCTGGCTGTGTGGAGAAAAGCCACAGGCTCCAATTTACTGTCTGAGCGGCAAACGAGGACGGACAGACCAATCTTGGTGCTGCGCTCATGTGAGAGCAGCATCTGGTTCGGGTGTGTAGCCTGTGCCCTGAGGGCCCTTACTCTTCCGGCCGATGAGAGGATCCATGAGATCGGAGCAGCAGGTTAGTCTTTATTTTTTTTCTTATATTTTTTCTTCCCCCCCGCAAACCCGCTGCCCTCTCCACAAGCGGCCGCCCTACCACTTTAGGTAGGCGGCAGCCGCTACTGCAGAGAAGTTAAACCAAAATTTCAAATCATTTCATGAAGACCAAGAAGGCTCAGATTGTACCTACATCGATTATGGCCAGGCCTGCCTACTTTTTTACTCCTCGGTTACCTAGATGGATGCGTGCCTTACAAACTCATTCTGATGTGAATGCTCAGTGTGCAACATCACTCTTAATGTGTTATTGCTATTTCTTGGAAATTGATGAACCTCCATTGGAAGGAGCTCTTCAAATGCCACACAAGGACTATCGGCAACCGCTGGCCCTTAAAAGTTGGGTTCAGAAAAGCTTTGGTATAGTAGGCATCTGAAAGACAAAACAATAGATAGATCAAAAACATTTGTTCTACGCACAGATGATCCAAACATCCTTTTTGAGCCGAAGCTGCAAGTTAGGATGTGTCAGTCCAAGCCATGCACAATTTCATGCTGGATTGACTTTTCTGTACTCAGTTATAAGCCTGAAAGAATGTCAGCTAATAATAGAAGTGACATTTAAACCTACAGCTTGGCAGCAGCTCTGCCCGGGGCCAGAAACATTAACTCTCCAGATCTCTGAACATTTCGTCAGCCGAGGGTATTACTTGTAAGATCCAAGCACCAGGGAGACCTTTTCCACTGACTCTTCATTGGAAGCCATTGCGTGATTTCATGAAGTGAAAGGATAGGGCTTGATACACAAAGATTCTGATGTGACTTACGCTTGTAGTTCTCCTGATTTTCAGGAGCATTCCTGCCTTACTCCTGGAATGTCCATTATGGACCATACAGTAAGAGTTGAAGAAGGCTGAATAATTTGCTTTGGCATGTGGTAAATGTTTGGCCATCCTATCTGCAGTCATTGGCGATTGGTGTAGCAACATGCCACAGTGGCAAGCTATAAAGCCCAATGAAGGTTCCGCAGCATGGATTTTGTAGCATGTTTGTTGTACTGGAATGACACTCGGAAGTATTTACTCAGGGTCCCTTTTGTAAACATCTGTTCTCTGAAGGACGAATCTCTGCTCTCATCTTGCTTTGTTGGCTCTATTCCAAATCTGATGGCATGGCGGCTGACCATAGGTGTGATTTCCTGCTTATATGCAAGCAGCCAGCCAAACTAATAATACGCACAGCACTTTCAACGTGGTGAACTTTGGGTGCAGTTGGTCACCTGAAAAACGTCATTTTCACAGCATATAAGGTATGGTGATCATATTGCTCAGGCAAATGCTATGGATCGCCAGATTTACTGTTTATATAACTGGGTGGAAATCGCAATATACTATAGAAATCTCCAATATTAACCCTCTGAAGCTAAGAGAAAGAAACATTGATCTGCGAGTCATTGGCGCCCTGATGATGTTTCCTAATGGTTACAGAGTACTATCCTGGCTAACTTAGGAGTCAGGGCTGACACTTGAGCCATCCATAGCTTCCTACCCCAAGACATGACAGTCCTAAACCACTGTTATCATATACAATACTCTCCACTGCTGTGAAATCATCCACAAGCCCTGTAAAGGAGTTACGCCAATTGCAGTGAAGACCCAAAAGAAGATTAATTGTTTAAACAACCTATCCAAAATGATCCAGCGTGATAGGGGCAGAAATTTAATTTCAGACCATATCAATCTGATACTTGATCCATGGGCCACAGGAGAGGGCAATCTGATCCCTCAGTACTCATCCATGACCACAAGAGATATGAGCCTCAATCTCCAGTCTATGAACCACAATAGATAACTTATTCCCTGATTGCTGACCCATGGGCTACAGGGGATGGTCTGACCCCTGATCGCTCTTCCACGAACAACATGGGATAATGTAATGCCTCAACTCTGGAGCAGCAAAGATAACTTGATGCTTGATCCACTGACCACAGGAGATAATCTTATCTGTGATCCATGGACCATTGGAGATCATTTAATCTGTGACTAGCAGGAGGCAGTGGTGTCCGGTGCTCGGCACCGGCCCTTCATTATTGACACCGGCACTTACTTATCAGCACCGGCACTTATGAGAGCTGCCACACGGTGGCCCTGTTTGTGTAATTCGGGGATAGTCAGAACAACAGTTGTTAATTATTCAATATATGTTAAAAACAATTAATACCTGCACCAAAGTCCTTCTTATAGCTTTGGGGGCCTCGAACAGTCTGAATTGTAACACATGTAGCAGTGTGATGGTTAGTAGTTGTGTTGGTACTGTAATTTGCAGTGCAACCAGGGGCATTAGGTGATCCACGCTGGGGTGGCCTCTTGTCGAGATCCCTGACACTTACTTTTTTTTAATGAATGAAGCATTTACAGGAGGTAATTTGCTACTAACAGCAGTGTGTATTTCATATCTGTCTCCAAAAACATACGGAGCATCACTGTTGCAGCCCCATTGATCAAAACATTTTAACTGATGCAACCTACTCATCTGAGATGTTGATCTATCTATCTATCTAGCTATCTATTATCTATCTATCTAATCTGCTTAAATATATATTTACATATTGTATTTAATTTTCAAAGAAAGTAACATGGAAAGCAAAGCATTAGTGGTATAATACTGGATGGGAGCATAGCACAAGACGTGTATACAGCAATCAAAAATCTCAGATATGTCTTTAAATGATATCATTCTGTTACCTCTCATGGAGCACCCTCCAGCTCACATCTACAATGCATATCAGTGCCTAATATACAAGCGTGGTTAGATCTCACATGTCGTTTTCATGTCCGAGTTTACAACAATCACAGGTATCAGCATTCCTCTTTAGCCCGTCCTCCTTCTCTAAGGTTCATCCTCTGCTCCTGGAGTTAGGTAATTGTTAAAGGGTCCCCAAATACCTTTATGACGAGATTGAGTAGGCATCAGGTCCCTGTGTACATCAAGTTGCTCTTGGCAAAATGCAATATCACGTATCCAGCCTTCCTCCAGAGGAGGAGGTTGAGGAGGAGGAGGAGGAGGAGGACCCTGGCCCCAATATATAGCTACTCTGCACTTTGCTAACAGGAGCATCTGGGCGGTGAGTCTCACCGCAGCCAGGGTGTCTTTTACATATTCCAGCAAGGCAGTAAACAGTAGTAGGCGGTGTGTTGATAGAATGGCCGGGCAGGGGGGATGGGATGGGGGAGTTCGGGTGACGGGGGAACAGATGAGAGAAATAAAAAAATAAATATTTAAAAGCCACTTACCCGTCGCATTGCCCCCTCTCTTTTGCAGGCACAGGCTCCCCGAGTGCACTGCAGACAATCCTGACGCTCCTTTCAGTGCTGGCGATTTGTGCTCCAATTTAGACTGGGAGCCTGTGCCTGCTCTCTCCAACCCGGCAACGCAGCTCGGGTTGGAGAGAGCTTCAGTGCGCATGGCGGTTTGGCTGGCCTGAGATGGCTCATGGGAACTGAACAGCTGTGCAACCAGTCCTCCACCAGGCTATCATCACACTGGCCCCAACCCCAAGCCTCGGCTCCAAGAGAAAAATAAAACGATAAAAAACTCTTGTTTATTATCATTTTCTTTTTTGGGGCTGCTGGCAGGTGGAGCGACGCTCCTCCCCCATAGTGGAGGAGCCGCCTCTGGCAGTAAGTGATGTTCCTTGAACCTGGAAGCTAGATACTTAATCTATTATATCAAACATTGAAGCATAATATTCAGCACCTTCAGACGCAAACACGCCAAATGCAAGAAGTCTGCATCCTGGGCACTTCACCAAGCGCAACATGAGTTCTCTGTAAGGCCCTTCGTATTTAGCGAGGCTGGGGTGTGATACATTTTGAGGAGCAAATTAATGCGTACTACTCGTAACCGGTAGGTAGTTGACAGCGTGGTAGGATCTAAATCAGGCAACCACCTAGCACATGCCCTTTGGATGCATACAGGAGTCTTAATGGTGGTGTATAATCGGGTAATTATTTTTTATGGGAGGGTGAACCTTAAAACGCGCATAACATATGAAGCAATAGAGGTGTCATCTGCAATGTAGTGTGTATGGCTCTTAAAGTGGCATGGAGTCTGTATTATTGGAATAAGTCAAGTGGTGTGCATTAGGATCTGTTCTTAATGGACTGTAGAGAAATGAGTAGCTGTTAGGGTACAGATCTCCCAATCTGACTAACTGCATGAGGTCCACCTGAAGGCACACATTTTGATCGGATATAAGAAGCAATGCTGGATTGCCAGCAAGGGGCATCTTGTGTATAGATGCAGTCTAGATGCGCCTGTCGGTAGAGACAGTCCCAGGCGCAAGTCATATATCCAACTGTGTGGATCTCAGCCCTAGGATGATATATTAGGAAGCAGAGAACAGCATTTATGGGCAGGGGCGGGCTACATTATCTGCCTCAATTGCAGTATATGGCTGGAAAGGCGTACAGTGATGCATATATTGTACATATTGGGTCTGTGTGCACATATCCCACACTGCACAGATTGCAAAGTAAGCACCTCCTACATCACTCTAAGTTGTCTACTAGCCAAATTCAGCACAATTAGATTGGACCTGATGTTATACTTAGCTTGGGTGACTTCCCTGCTGCTCAGCTGGTGTGGGTCTTGGAATGCCCGATGTCATCATAGAATCTGGGGTGCCTGGCTGGTGTGTGGAGTGGCAGTTGATGGCAGGCGGCTGAGTGGCAGGGAGGCCACTCCTGGTGGGGTTATTGTAATCTTATCTCTTTTACTTGAAACTGCAACTTGGAACTAAGCTTTATTAAATCCAGCTAGTTTAATACCTGGCTCTAGGACTTATTTAATTACAACATTTTTGGCGACGTTTGGAGAACCTACAGTCTACTGGAAACAACCAATAGGAAAAGAATCTACAGCGTGCCAGAAAGGAACCTACAGAAGAGAAGTCTGTGATTATAGTACCCATACAAGAAGGAATGAGTTTGGGTTTGTGAATAAAAGAACCTACAGCGTAAAGAAAAGAGAAAGAATTAAGGAAACTACAAAAGAGAAGTGACTGTCTATGTAAAACCATTGTATTACATCGAAACTAGACAAGTAAGTTATAACACCTGATCCTTTTAAAGAATTGTCTCCATCGTGGTAGTTGTATATTAACAAACTGAGACAGGAAATTAGGAAGGATTACCATTATGGCAATGGCTATTCTACCTGCCATGGACAGTGGCATTTTGGCCCACACAGGCACATGCTCCTACCACACAACTGCCCTGCCATAGTTCCCATGCCAGAGTACATCAATGTTCCTGCTAATCTAAATGCCAAGGTATTTAACCGCGGCTAACGACCACCTCAATAAATATATTTTAAGTTGAATTCACTTGTGTCTGGGGTTAAGGGAAACATAACCGATTTCGACCAATTCATAGTAACACCAGTGAGGTAACTGAATTTGATGAACTCTTTAAGCATAGGCAGTACATTAGATTTTGGTCCCCTATAGACAGTGTGACGTCATCTGCTTACAATGACACCACCAGAGCCTAGCCGTATACCTGAGACCTCTATCGGAATGGTGCCGACATTATCTGGCCACAATCGGCTCCATAACAATTGCAAACAATGTGGGGGATAAGGGGTTCCCCTATAGTGTACCTCTGGCTATATGGAAAAGGGGAGGCTATAGCACCTTAACCTTGTACCCGCGAAGTTGGTTGTTTTTTAACAGTTGTATCCACTGAATGAGTTGTCTGCTGCAACCAAAATGTTCCAGTAACATGAATAGATGTTTCCATTACAATGAGTCAAACACTTTAGTGGCATCTAAAAAATTGTCCTCGGCTTTCAACTGTGGATTTAATGAGTGCAATAATGCAAAAATGGTGCGTTTAGAAACTGCTTACATTTTTCAGGTATTCATCTCCTTTATTTTTAAACCTCTCAGCTATACTACATTGCTGGGTTTTCTCACAAGTGCGTAATGTATTTTTCCTTATCCGAGTTGTAAAGCACTTTGAGTAATTGATTGAAAATATTATAGAGTGTGGAAACACATATGAAGGTGTCCTGGTGCTAAAGACAGCTGAAAGCTATGGAGAGGCAAATGAGCAGAGGTGGCCACTAACTTGCGAACAGCAAAGTCGTGAGGAGTTTCCTCAATGTCATTAACTGATCAGACGGACTTATAAGGGGAAGTAGCTGATACCAATACTGAGTAGCAAAACTGACAAAGCCCTCCTAGCGGATCATGCGATACTTAGGAATGCTAACAGGCGATTGTTGCTGAATCTCAGCTATCCTATCGAGGAGGAGAATAGGGAATACATTTGCATCTTAAATAGATGGGATGCAGGGGGTGGTAAGCTTCAAAAGTAATGCAGATGTCTGTCTTAAAATGATTCTCTTGAAGATGGGCAACCAGTGCAACAGTTTCAAACAAGCCAATGCACAGGCAGTAAGTGGCACCAACCTGGCAGGAAAATTCTGAATTGTTTGAGAAAATAAAGAAGTGAACTAAGAAGCAACGTACTTTGGTAATCCAGGTGACTCAATAATTATGAGTAGCAACATGAATCAAGAGGTAAAAATAATAATAATTGTCCATACAACTTTTAGCTGAAAGCAGCAGGAAGAAGGCAGCGCCGGAACACCCCTTTGGGGTCTGTTTTGGCCTAAGAAGATTGTTACCCTGGTTTTGTCCGTGTTTCAGGCAGTTCTACCTCATCCAGTCAACCACAGCAATCATATAATCATGGAAGGCAGTACTGTGGTTCTGCAGCTGGTCACCAAAAGAGACAAGAAGTGTGTGTGCCCTCAGCATACCGCATCAGTGAGAGACCAGCTGAAGTTTAAGGAGAGGACAAACCCAGGTTATAAAGGGCCAGGGGGAGGGAGAACCCTTAAGGAACACTAAGAGCAAAATCCTTGAATTCAGATTGATACAGAGAGGTAAACTGCTTAAGAGGGTTTTGTGAGGTAGGACTTAATCCAGCCCAAAGTAGCATTATAAAATTAATGTCAGCTTCTAAAAGATACTTAATAAGAATATCTTGGTACACCCTATCAAAAGCAACAGACAAATCTAATAACACCAGAGCTGAAGAATTGCCCCCGTTTGCCAGCATGCACAGACCATCAAGTCCTGATATCAGTATGATCTCAGTGCTATGAAAAGACCTGAAGCCAGATTGGGCAATTAGATTCCAAAAAAGAAGAAGGTTGTTTCTTCACAGCTCTTTCTAGAATCTTGATGGGGAATGTAACAGTGAGATCGGACGAAAATTGCTCCAAACTGTCAGATCAGCAGAAGGTTTCTTAAAAAGTGGCAGTACTAAAGCCTCCCTCCAAGGTTGAGGAACCAAAAAAGTGACTAGTGGACTCACCCTCTTAGCGCAGGTACGAGGCTGGGGAACCTGAAATGTGCTGGCCATATGGGAGCTGCTAAGTCTTAGTTTCATTGGTAGACAAGGATCAAGGGGGAATATAGATGAAATATTGACAATCCCTTAATAAAGTCCAGCGACAGAGGTTCATAAGCAGACAGGGACGGCATAATGCCTGAAAAAGTATGGAGTACCTCCAAGGGAGCCATCTTGAGACATGGAGCACATGACTCTAATGAATTGCAAATAGAAATGCTGTGAGCAGTAACAGTTGTGTCTCTCTAGACTAAAGCTGCAAATTATAAGTGGTCATTTCTGAGAATTCCAGGTGGGGACTCTTTTTTTCACAGATGGATTTAAACTTCGTGACAGTCTAGTCGACCAACCGCAGTAAAATTCAGTCTATGTTTCAGAATGCCAATAGCTTAAACTCACATAAATGCGAGACCTATTGCATTGGAAATACTTGTTATGTGTTTCTGTTCAAGGCTACCAGCCTCGAAATGGGGTGGATAGTCTGATTGTACTACTAAATATCGACATGCAAGAATATTGTGGACAAAATATCAAAGGGAATTATAATACAGGAAGTATAGATTTACTATTCCTAACTCTGCGTCTACTTTCCTTGAAGATATATATACATTGTCATGGTACATGTATGTGGAGTTATGTATACAAAATCTACACTTAATCACCTTTCGATATTTTGGCTTTGATATTTTGTCCTTGATATTTATATACCTCTATAATCTAGCTTCAATATTCAGGAGGCTTTCTGGATGGTGTGAGATACTTAGGCCCAGACTCTCCAAGGTTTAGCCTCCGGTTAGCATTACTTTTTTTTAACTCTAATCGGATGCTAAACCCACTTTGAGATTCATAAAGTCACGCAAATTGGTATTGAAATTGGTTTGTATGGTAAAGTAACGCAAAACAGCGTGAAGCGCTGCTTTGAATTACTTTGCGTTAAGAGGGTGTTACAGAGGTGGTACATGGGCGTTCCCATGCAACCCCACATGCTTTTTTACGCTAAACCTTATTCACTTACATTAGTGGAAAAGGTTTAGGACCAAAAAGTAACGCCGCTAAAAAGCAGGCCTTAAATGGAGAACTATTTATATTCCTCCATGCTTTTCTGACTTTGCATGCGTGCTGCACTGTGCAGCACCCATACAAAGTAGAAAATGCTTTTGGACATGTCTAATGCAAAAAAACTATTGATGGACAGAATGTTGAACAATGTCAAACATTCACCCCAGTACAGAGATCTGGGCCTAAATCCATCATTTTTTTGCTCCTCGTGCCATTCCAGTTTGAACCCAGCCTTATGCAAATCAGTCTTGGTCCTGTTCCCCATGGGAACAGTCCAGCCCTAACTGCCGGGCCAGGTTCTCCCTGGACTAAAAACAAGCATCCTAGGACCGGTTTTGGTGTTTCACCCCTCATCTGCCAGGCCAGCTTGACTCCAGTGGCATGTACAGCACGGGGCCCACACCTGGACATACCTGTCCCACCCGAAGTGACAAATGCAAAAAGAACAATTGATGGACAGAAAGTTGAACAATGTCGAACATTCACCCCAGTACAGAGATCTGGGTCTAACGCCATCGTTTGTTTGCTCCCCATGCCATTCCAGTTTAAACCAAGCCATATGCAAACCAGGATTGACCCTGTTCCCCATGGGAACAGTCCAGCCCGAACTGCCGGGCCAGGTTCTCCCTGGACAGGAAACAAGCATCCTAGGACCGATGTCTAGATAAAGTATTTTGTACAGGATGGTGGCATGCACCCTTGTGCTACGGTACTAAGGTATGTGCCTGGCGCATGGCTGCTGAAATCAGCACTGGCACTAGAGAAAGTGGAGGAGAGTGCAATTTCTCTGTGGATGTGGCACTCTCCTGCTCACTCCTTGTCAAGCAATGCAGCATTGCGTGACAGAGTTCAGAATCTCGGCCTTAGACTGATGGCCCATCTCCAGCGGGACATCCATCTGAGATTTCTACTGGCAGAGTCAGCAGCGATACCACTAAAGCATACATATTTGAGTGCCCAGCGGACCGTCACGTTGGCATGCAGGTAACTTCACGACATCTGTGGCGGAGTGCCACATTCACTAAACTGTAAATAACTCCATTGTCCAGCCAAAACATCTCCCCAGAGCATTCTAGTGCTTTATAGCTACATTTGCAGTATACAAATTCACTTACATGTATAAACAATGACATGAGACAAAAGTAAGTGAATATCTGCCCATTTGTTCTATTGATGCCTGTCTGTCTGCCTTTCTACCTAACTACCTGGTCTATTTATAAAGATCAACATGTATCAAAGAACCCTTCACGGCTCATTGGTTGGCGTTTTCTCTATGTATCAGCCTGCAACAGCAAACAGTGCGAAGTGTGCCCACTCTGTTGTAGCAGGAATGGGCATGAATCCAGATGTGTGTGGCAGGCAGCAGCACACAAGTATTCAGAAGCAGCCTCTTGCATTTATACTGCTGGGGGTGCCTGCTTGCAGCAGCACACCTGGCTGGAGCCGTTGTCCCAGGGAATGGGTTATAAACTGGGCACAATAAGAATAAGAGAGGCAAAGTGATGTAAAGACTGGCAGAGAGAGCATGTGTTTGCACATGCGACAGAAGCAATTCCACCAGTTTACCGACATGAGCAGAAGAGGATGAGCAATCATCTGCATTGAAAGAACAGATCAACAGTGTGCGGGTGGTCGTCTGTCATGCGACAACTAGCGACAGACAGCCAATGAAAACCTGGCAGCCTGCGCTGCATCTTCTGCCATGAATCTCCAGACTCTTGGCACAAGAGTCTAGCAGCGCGGCAATAGCACAAACATGGGCCAAGCAACGCTAGACACAACTCGGCTGATTCGACCAACGCTGTTACTCGCGCAAACCCAACCATCGACTCAACTACAAAGATCACTAGAAGACTGAAGGCACTAAAATTTATAATTAATTCCCATCTTTCCGGAAGAGAACCCAAGTAAGATTTGTATTGATTTGGTACTAAAAGCATCTCTGCTATAAATTCGGTACTTTGATCAACAGTGCAATCAATGGGACTGAAAAGAATGAATTAAGATATGAACAGAGATGGGGAATCCTCCATTTATTCTGCCCCCCCTTTGGGCGTTGGGGGGGCCTCTTCCGCCTTGCCCCACCCTTTCCCTGATCCCCTCTAGCCTTTTGCCCCTCCCCTCCACCAGTGGCCGGTGCTTATCCCCAGTTCAATAAATGTCCTTAACCCACCCTCTAATACCCCTACCCTTGCTTTTGCTGGTTTCCATCCGAGCTGGGACCTACACACCAACTGATGACCTAACAAAGGAGTACCCCCACAACTGCCCAGTGAGAGCCCTGCTCAATGTTAGCGTATTTTATGTTGTTATGGCAAGCCGAGGGGTATGACGAGTCATGGTATGGGTGGACTTGTTTTAGTCACTGTTTGCATTTCTGATAAAATGCAATAAAAAGCATTTAAAAAAAAAAATATATATATATATGAGTAGAGATGGTGGGAAATGGAAGTAAGGAGACGTAAATGTGAAATTGACAGCAGCCTACCCTACAAATTTACAGGAAGGAAAGGAACCAGCAGATATTTAATAATAATAATAATAATAATAAATGAGTTTCTAAAGCGCATGGTTATACTACACAGTATGTCCCCGCGCTGCAGCTAGTTACCCATCCCGGACAGATTGCGCAGGATGCAAAAGTCGTCCCTTACAGAGGCATTATTTTTGGACGAGTTTTTAGTCTTTTTCGGAAGATCCCCTCCGATGGTTCAGACTTGAGTGACTGCGGAAGGTCATTCCAGAGTTTGGCGGCCAGCCATCTGAAAGATCTTCCCCCCATCCGCGCTCTTTTGATTACTGGTAGTTCTACCCTTCCTGTTCCCACATATCTCAGAGCCCTGGTAGGTATGTAAGGGATCAGTAGATTGTGGAGGTAGCTCGGGCCCTCTCCCTGCAGGATACGGTGACTAATGCATAATGTTTTGAACACAATTCTCTCCCTAACCGGGAGCCAGTGTAGCGTTGCAAGAGCGTTCTAGGATGGAGCTCTTCTGGGGAGCCTTAGAACAAGGCGAGCTGCTGCATTTTGAATGCCCTGCAGTCTTTGAACACACCTCCTATTTGCCCCCAGGTACAGCGCATTCCCATAGTCCAGGAGCGATGTCACCAGATCATGGACCAGCGTTTTTCTGGCGGCTGCAGGGAGCACATATAGTGTCTTCCGGAGGACCTTCATTATTCCGAAAATGTTTCCAGCAACCACACTGGTGTGGTGGTCGAAGGAAAGTTTCGGGTCCAACCATATCCCCAAGTTCTTAACCTGTTCTTTGGGAATGGGGGTGGAGCCCAGGGACTGGGGCCACCACCTTGAGGTCCATATAGACGGCGTCCTGCCAACTATTAGCACCTCCGTCTTGTTTCCATTCAATTTAAGGCAATTGCTACCCATCCAGAACTCTAGCTCCTTAAGCAAGTGGAGAAATTGATGGCTGCCTTGTCATGGGCTTGGGATAGGGTTACCACTAATTGCGTGTCATCCGCATATGACACGACACTGATGTCATAATTTGCAATTAGGTCTGCTAAGGGGGACATATATAAATTAAAAAGGGTGGGACTAAGGATGGACCCCTGGGGTACTCCTTGTGTCAGCCTAATGCTTTTCGAGTAGAGCGGTCTCTGCAACACTTGGAGGCTCCGACCTTGTAAGAAGGATCTCATCCATTCTAAGGTCCATTTGCCCAGCCCTCCCTTTTAAGGTGTTGCAGGAGCAAAGAATGGTTGACAATATCGAAAGCGGCACTGAGGTCAAGTAGCACCAGCGCCACCGTCTTGCTGTCATCTGCATGCCTTCATATTGTTTCCGTGGATATCAACCGAGCTGACTCTGTTGAATATTAGGCCCGAAAGCCTGACTGAGTGGGATGTAGTAGGTTGTGCTTATTCATATATGAGGTTAGTTGTATGTTAACCACCTTCTCTGCGATTTTGGCAAAGTATGGAACGAGCGAGACTGGTCGGTAATTATCCAACTGGCTTGCCTTCACCCCTGTTTTTTTCTTAATTGGGATGACGACCGCCTCCTTCCATTGCCTAGGGACCGCCCCTGATTCATAGGACAGTTTCAGGAGGTGACCAATATAGGGAGCCAAGATTTCCATACTCTCTCTTAGGGGCTTAGGTTTCATAGGGTCTTTGGGTGAACCAGACTTGATACTTAAGGCAATGTTTTTAAGCTCCTCCAATGATGGGGGGACAAATCTAGAGAGGCTCAGGGCCTTCTCTGTGCTGGGTTCCTCATCTCCCACCCCCCCTCCGCTCCTTGCCTCTTCCGGGAAGGTGGAATACATTTTTGCTACCAGACATTTACAAACACAATGCAGATTAGTACATAAATTACAAAGACAATGGACAGCAGTACTGGTTCACTAAGACAACAGAGGCCTGTACTTGTTTACAGAGACATTAGATAACTTTACCTATTTTTAAATCACTAGTCCTACAGAACCTAGTTCACCCAGTTACAGAATAGTCCCTCCTTGATTTTAGTGCCCAATGTGAATTGCCTTTTGGAAAATACAACAAAGAAGGAAACAAAATGAGGGTCGGATTGGCAACGAAAATGGAAAAATATACAAATATGTCGCTCACATAAGTGGAACAAAAACATTTTTGGGTCATAAATGTAAATAGGTCTCCGATCGGACTAATATAACCGGTAAATGAACATACATAAACTTTATATATTTATAGAGACAATCGTCAATGCCGAAACAATTTACACCAGACCATATTCTCAGAGTAGAGAAAATTATAATACAGAGCTAATAGACACAAGTAAACATTAAGAGACCAGTACATTTTTACAGAGGCAATAACAATAAGGACCGTTAATAGTTACAGAGACAAAAAAGACATTTGTATATGCCAGACATTTTACGCACAATAGATGGGGTCTACAGACCCGAATTCATATGAATCGCAACAAAATAATTTTCGAATCAATCATGTGAAATAACATTTCTGAATTTGGGAGCCATTTTAAAATTTAAAACAAAATGAAGCTTAAAAAATCTACATGTTGATTATACAAGTCTATGCTAGACTTTTAGGAATTGTGTTTGGATCATCGAACTTAACTCCGGTGCTGAGGAGACTGGGGGAGACTTCTGCGAAACAAAGTTTTGTGTGCTAGTATAACATTGTGGCTGTGATACATGATGTACAAGTATTGAAAAAAGGACCGCCTGAATGGACTGCTGGGCATAGAGACACCATATAATGATTAAATAAAGAAAAGATGGATGACTTTGGACACTGACTATTGTGCGAGGTCTTATTGTGGGTCTTTTTTGTAATGTAAATAAACGTAATGTACATTTTTTCATTAAATATTTAGAGATCTTGAATTGTATATTATATTGACTTATAACTGACACACATAAACATTCATTCTATGATTCACTAGTGTATAAAAATACCAACTGGTACCAGTAGCCATGTAATGTTTGGACTTTTTTCCACATACTATCTACGTAGGTTCCAGTCAATGCAGGGCAATTGAGTAGTCCCGCTCATGCCCTATTTTTTATTCTGTCCTATTTAGCTATATTTTAAACAGGTATATATTTAAACAGAAAATGCAACGAACACTGACATGGCAATAGTCACCAGTACATATTTACAAATACATTTAACCAGTATATATTTGAATGAATAATGATATTTATAGAGCGCAAAGTTCACTCCGGGGAGCATCTTGGCGCTATCGGAACAGCATATGCAGTGCATAAGTACCAGTGCAGCAGGTACCAGTAACATTTACAAAGCCAATACATAAGTGCATTAAAGAGAGACTCATGTACCTAGGGATCTTCCCACAATGCACCGAATCTCATGGGTTTGAACAAAACCTGCTTTGAGAGGGTGATTGAGGTGGCTAATCGGATCACTGACATAATATAGAATGACAAAATATAGACTTACCAAAATATAGTCACCAAAATATAGAATGCCAAAATATCGAATTCCTATCTACAAACAGGTAAGTACAAAAATATCGAATCCAAAATATAGTCTGTAAAAAATAGTCAGTCGAAATATCGATTTTTTTTAAATGTCTTAAAAGTAATTTAAAATTAATGAAATAATAAATATAATTAACTAAAACATACCTAAAAATACTCAAATAACCTTAAAATTAAGATATAATTAATTTAAGTTATTAATAAAAAATGTACAATATTTTACCGTAGGATAGCAGGAGGGTAACATTTAATATTACCACTCCAGTGAGTGCAACAGTAGGGAAAGGGTTGGATAGCGTAGGGGTAAAAAATACTATTCCCACTCCAGTGAGTGCAACAGTAGGGGAAGCGTTGGATAGCGTAAGGGTAAAAATTACTATTCCCACTCCAGAGAGTGCAACAGTAGGGAAAGCGTTGGATAGCGGGAGGGTAAAAAATACTATTCCCACTCCAGTGAGTGCAACAGTAGGGAAAGCGTTGGATAGCGTAGGGGTAAAAAATACTATTCCCACTCCAGAGAGTGCAACAGTAGGGAAAGCGTTGGATAGCGTAGGGGTAAAAATGACTATTCCCACTCCAGAGAGTGCAACAGTAGGGAAAGTGTTGGATAGCGTAGGGGTAAAAAATACTATTCCCACTCCAGTGAGTGCAACAGTAGGGAAAGCGTTGGATAGCATAAGGGTAAAAATTACTATTCCCACTCCAGAGAGTCCAACAGTAGGGAAAGCGTTGGATAGCGGCAGGGTAAAAATTACTATTCCAACTCCAGAGCGTGCAACAGTAGGGAAAGCGTTGGATAGCGTAGGGGTAAAAATTACTATTCCCACTCCAGAGAGTGCAACAGTAGGGAAAGCGTTGGATATTGTAAGGGTAAAAATTACTATTTCCACTCCAGAGAGTACGACAGTAGGGAAAGCATTGGATAGCGTAGGGGTAAAAATTACTATTCCCACTCCTGAGAGTGCAACAGTAGGGAAAGCGTTGGATAGCGTAGGGGTAAAAAATACTATTCCCACTCCAGAGAGTGCAACAGTAGGGAAAGCGTTGGATAGCGGGAGTGTGAAAATTACTATTCCCACTCCAGATAGTGCAACAGTAGGGAAAGCTTTGGATAGCGTAGGGGTAAAAATTACTGAGAGTGCAACAGTAGGGAAAGCGTTGGATAGCGTAGGGGTAAAAAATACTATTCCCACTCCAGAGAGTGCAACAGTAGGGAAAGCGTTGGATAGCGGGAGGGTGAAAATTACTATTCCCACTCCAGTGAGTTTAACAGTAGGGAAAGTAATGATTTAATATATTATTAAAAATAAATTAAATATCAATACCAATAAAACATTAATTGAAATGAATAACCAATTTAATATTATGTAATAATTAATTAGAAATACAACTACATATTAGTTATTAAAAATTAATAACCTATTCATAATTATTTAACAACTAATTAATTTTCAATAACAAAAACTAATAATAATAAAAATTAATACCAATTAAAAATTAACAGTAAATTAATTATCAATACACAAAAAGTATTTTTAATATGTAATTAATTACAATGCCATTACTTCCTACCCTATTCCCCTATAAACCCACAGCCCACTACAGAAAATACATTAATACAATTATCATAATTATCAAATATTTAATTAATACAAAATAATTACCAATTAATAAAAATTAATTACCAATTAAAAAATAACAATAAATTCAAAATGAATACCAATAAATAAATAAAAATATTTAATTAATTACAATTAAATTACTTCCCACCCTATTCCCCTATAAACCCACAACCCGCTACAGAACTAGAAAGCAAAATGTAATTAAAAATTATTAATAATTGCTAAAAATTAATATTTAATTTAATATAATTAAATTACTTCCCACCCTATTCCCCTATAAACCCACAACCCGCTACAGAATTAAATTACGCAAAAATTAAATAACATAAAATTCATTACTTAAAATACATTAAACATACATTACAAAAATTAATATACACTTTTCACACATATACTAACATACAAAACACTTAAAAAAAATTGATATTATTAAAAAATCAATATATTTAATGCCTATATTGTATACTTCGATATTTTGACTTCTATATTTTGAAAATCGATATTACTTACCTTAAATTCGATATTTTTAACCACTATATTGTGTCCATTCGATATTTTTCCATTCTATATTTTTACTTCGATATTGTGTCCATTCTATATTTTGGAATCGATATTATGACTGTTTACCGGCTAATCAAGTGGTGTGGAAGCATCAGCGATGTGAAATAGGCTGCAGTGGGGTTGTCTGCCGCCCCATTTTCGACCATCTGACTGGAATCAAAATGAGGGATTTTGCGCTGGTGGCATGTGATCTGTTTCCTTTAGCCCAAGGATAAGATTATCAGCATAATGTTGTGCCTGTTGAAGCATCCTTCTTGTACTGATTATATGAATGCATTGTATCATACATAAAAAAAATCTTGCTAGGAGTTTATGGAACATTCTCCTGGTTTGCATGGTTGGCCTCTCTAGAAAGCAGTGCTTCTATATATCCAGAGATTCATGGGCTATGCATTTGGTGCACCAATAGCAGATGGAGTATTCCACGTAGTTGGTGGAGTCACACCTTCACAGATGGGTCGAATGGAACCTAGAGTTGAACGTGCCACCAGAACTGCTAATCGACATGTTTAAAATTGGTGGGGGGCACTGGAACAGAGGGCAGGCAAGTAGAGCCATTGGCGGGTTGGGGGGGGGGGGTCACTGATGCTAAGTGACTTCCTCCCTTTTTAAAGCAGAGCTATTTGAGGCTCATAAATTGTTGGGCGTTTGTGAGGCACTCCACTAGCATTTGACAATTAGCCACTCTATCATGTGTTCGTTCCAGATACATGCTACTTTTACTACGAAAACTCTTGCACCTACTATGTTATGTATAAGTGGGAATGGTGAGCCTATTTCTTGATTGTTTGATGTGATATATTGTCAGCAGTTTCCAGGTGGCACCTTGTGTGATATATGAGGATTTGCTATAATTACTGTTGTCTTGTTACTGGTTGAGGGGGGTGAAATCCTACTAAAGCACCAACCATAATCCTTGCCAGGGTGAAGCCACAAGCAAAACCCAAATTAACCTGTGCTCATCCCTCTCGGAGCTTGGCACAGAGCAGTCAGGTTTAATTTAGAGGCAAATTGTAAAGTATTTGTGTAACACTTCAAACAGTAATAATGTGAAAAGACAACACATTAACAATCCCACACCAAATTAGAAACATAGAGTACATTTTAATAAATAAAACTAGACAAAAAATGGCAAACATCCAATCAGTATAATTAAAGATAAGCAATTTTAAAGATGTCTGTAAAAATAGCATCATAAAGTACTGTGGTTATCTGGCCACACTGGATCAGTACAAAGTCACAAGTTCAGGCCAATTGTGATAGATCATGGGCCGTCTACAGGGACCCAGTTAGGGCCACCTAAATACTGGTTGCAGAGCGATGCGAAGGCCTGCATTGAGTTGCACTGGCTGGCGTTGAGAAACCATCGACGTGGAGCTTGCGATGTGAGATCCTGTACTAAGATGCATCACGCAGCAAAGTCAGTGACCATCTACACAAGCTTACGAAGCATGGTACTGTGTCAACATTGAGAAAGCACCTGGGTCCTGCGAAGACTTGCGTAGCGATGTGCTGACTCTGGGATGCGTTGCATTGTGCTTGTGAAGCCTCTGGGCCCTGCAAGGACTTGCTTCGAGATGCGGCACGCTGCTTCGAACTGAACCAGTTGTGGGTGCCTAAATGCGTCGCACTGGGTCATGCTTGCAGAGCCACCGAGGAAATGTGTTCTTCTGCGTTAAAGATGCGGATGCTGGACTGGTTCTCTGCATCAATAAGTGTTGCGCTGGATCAGGGTTGCGGAGCTGTCAAGGCGATACACAGTCCGGTGTTGAAGATGTATGGGGCAGAGAAGCCTGTTGTGTCCCAGTGGCTTGAGAACAGGAGGTCAGCCGACTGGCCCTTGGAGCGCTTAGGAGTCCTGGGTAGGCTGCTTTCACGCGGGCAACTCAAAACATAATAGTCCTGGTGCAGCAACATCAGTTCTTAGAATCCACAGGTCAAAAGTGATCTGAAGAATTGGGGTTTGAGGCCCAATATCTATACCACTTTGAAGTAGGAAAAGCTTCTAGAGGTTTCCATCCATCAGAAGTGCTTGGAATTTCTTACCTCTTCGCCCTGTGATTGTCTGGGGTCACAACAGATTAGTGTCAAACCCCATTTGTGAGTGTGCTCAGGCAAGGCCTTTGTGATGAGCAAGTGTAGTAGGTGACAGCTCCTTTTGTTAACTGAAGAGGTGTCCATCCTGCCAACTCCTAGCTTTGTCTCACTGTATGGGAGCAATACAAAAAGACCAATTGCCAACTACACCTAGTCATGTGACCCAGTATAAAGGCAGCAAACACCAAAAGGCAGGGACAGGAAAATGGCAAGTTTCTAAAAGTGGTAGAGTAAAGGTTCGAAAGTTGCGACACCAACTGCTGCACTGCTGAAATTAGGATGACTATCCTTCACATTTAAACCATTTTTAACCTTTAACCAGAGTAATCCATAGTATTCACCATCTTTTTAACGTATTAAATAATCCATGTTTTCCATTTTTATGACATCACTGCGGAGACAGATGAGTTGAACTGGAATGCTTTATTCCTACATTTTCAAATGCCATATGCTGTTTATCCAAATTTAAACATAGACATGGATTATTTAATACGTTAAAAAGATGGTGAATACTATGGATTACTCTGGTTAAAGATTACAAATGGTTTAAATGTGAAGGATAGTCATCCTAATTTCAGCAGTGCAGCAGTTGGTGTCGCAACTTTCGCACCTTTTTTCTACCATCTTTCGATATGCTGTGTTGGGACGATCACAGCACTGTTATGCACGCACCTATTTGGCAGTCTAAGCAAAAACTAACGATTTAAAAGGGAAGGAGGGCATCTGCCATCATAACTCAAGTTTCTAAAAGTGGCATTTTTAGAATTGTGAATAAAAATACGACATAACCATTAAAGAGGGCTTTTAATTACAATTCCATTGACACCAACCTCAATATTTTTACCTTCTTCCAATTGAAAGTTATAACATATTACATTTAATAAACCTAATATTATCCATGGGGTGTGGAGGCAGGCAATGCAGTAGTGAAAAACAAATTTAAGAGTATTTCACTACCAGGACAGGTAAAACTTAAAGGTACATGTCCAAAGTTTTAAATACTCTACACCCTGTCCTCTGGGCTGTTCAGTGCATGCCCTAGGGGTACATTATATGTATTAACAAGCATTTACAATGCAACGGTCTCGCCTTTGCAAAAGTTAGAGCTATTGGCATTGTAAATGACACATTTTTTATTTATGTGTTGGTTTTGAAAACAGATAAATAAATGGCATTGTCATTTACAATGCCAATAGCTTAATCTCTCGCAAATGCGAGCCCTATTGCATTTGCACCCACACACACACACACACACACAGAGCCACATACACAGAGCCACACGCACACACACACATAGATGTGGTGGATGTGGGGGTGGTGGATCTGGTGGATGTGGTGGCTGTGGTTGTGGTAGTGGATGTGATGGATGTGGTGGTGGATATGGTGGTGGATTTGATGGTGGTAGATGTGGTCGTGGTGGTGGATGTGGTGGTGGATGTGGTGGTGGTGGGTGTGGTGGATGTGGTGGTGATGGTGGATGTGGTGGTGGATGTGGTGGTGGATGTGGAGGTGGATGTGGAGGTGGATGTGGAGTGGAGGTGGAGTGGAGGTGGATGTGGAGGTGGATGTGGTGGTGGATGTGGTGGTGGTGGATGTGGTGGTGGTGGATGTGGTGGTGGTGGTGGATGTGGTGGGGTAGTTTGTAAGCTACAGCATATAATGTTACGAATCCAGAACATCTGAAACATACAGAAAAAATGCAAAGTAAAGGCTTTGGTGAGCGCGGGGAAGTGACCTCCATTGTTTTAGTCGTAGATGATGCATTTTTTTTCAATATGCCAGTATAAGGGTGCCACTGAGACACGGCATCGTGTATTCAACGGCTTTACCAAGTGATGCAAACCACTGTTGTAAAGTCCGAACGCTTCCAAATTTACATAGGATCATATGAGCCTAACGGGTAAAAAAAGGACAAGCTGCCTTCAACGCCCCTTAAAAGAAATAAAGCTAGTACTAGAACAAATAACGACTTAACGATGTTTCATGTTTCTCCGACCTAACAAACCGAAACTATGCTTTATTATACTGACATCACTTAGGCCAACAAACTCGACATGCGACGGCTCTCACTCTATGCTAAAATCCATCAAGTGTCTGTCCTATGCTTTTTCTGGTTACATGGAAATGCATGTATAAAGAGAGCACGTCACTTCCGTTCATATGGTGCATCCTTGGTACTTGGTGTTCGTCCGGTTTTGTTAGTGTCAGCCATGTGCTGACCAATTGAGTGCCTCACAAAGAGGGGGTGGGCTGTTCCAAGACTTAACCTTATATTAAAAATACGAAATGCATTGTGAGGTATTGTACAGCGTTTTGCAATCTGTTTATGAAATGCATTTTACATTTCAAAAGATATTTCTACGTCAAAAATAACATAAGGCCCAAAACAGTAAGGAACTTCAAGAGCAAAACAATGACTGCCATCAGCACCTACGGATAGTGTGAGTGGGCGACCCGACCATATAAACACCTGCCCGACAACACCGAGGGCGAACTGTGGGACTAGCTCTGGGGCAAGCTGAGGCTCTCTGAACATCTGTCTGCGTCTGGACGTCCGAGGGGGCTCTGAAACGTGGAAGTATGTTAATGAATCTCACCATCAGAGTGGACATGTAACACGTTTTAAATCCCGTCATGGGGGTAGAGGGGGTGAGAGACAGTGGTGTACACCGCATATCTGTTTTTGTTATTGTATAAAAGCAAGGGTTCCAAACCTTTCTTCAGTGAATTATGCAGCAGCTCCAGTTATGTCCTCTTAGCAATCATGGGACATATAAAAATGCATAAACAGGTGGTACATTTTCGTGACATAGTACAACACAGGTTCTGGTAAGTTATCGCAACCATACCCCTGCACTATAGTTCATTATCATGTCAGGTGCACCTATGGCATTATAGAAACATTACACTTTCAAAATCACTTTCAAAATACTTTATTCGGTTTTTGAGTATAAAAACCATAAAAGCAACAGTACCACAGTTAATAATGCACAGTTAAAACTAATAATGCACAGTTAAAACATAGTCTACAGACATAAGCTCAGATCATTATAAAAAGAGCATTCCACTTAAAAAGATATAAAATATGGACAAACAACCATTGGGGGACAGCTACGATTATATCTGGGTACAATTCTGTTTTTTTTAAAAGGGGCTTTAAAAAAACCTCCGTGGTGCATCATAGAGGGAACAAACAAATATAAAGTGCACCAGATCCTGCGGAGACATATTGTCGCAGCCGCAGGATGGTAACACTTGACCTCTATGAGAGCCCCTCGGAACAGCTAATAAAAGGTGGAAATAGTCCAACCGGAACCTTGTTAACAAGAACCGCTCGTGTCCTGTTATGGGCCATGATAAATAAGGCTCCAGTGATAGTGTGGTTTTGAGCATCACGTAGTTGCGGACGCTGGGTTTTACCATTTCCACCCCCTCTCGATTAAGTTTATTCATTAGAGTAAAAGTTTTTTTCACAAACTCCACGTCAATATTAACAATCGCCCCAGTGCGAAAAAAACAGCCTTTTAAATATTTTAGCCATGGAATGTTGAGCATGTGGTCCGGGACAAAGCTTCTTTTAGTAACAGGTGGTTTAGGACCAGCTCTTTATTTAGCCAGCACTTTAGCCAAAATACCAAGGGCCGTAGTGCTATGATGTCACCAATAAAGGGTATACCGGTTTCCTCATGAACTATTAAGTTAGAGGTTCCTTTTGGTACCCCCAAGAGCTGTTTTAGAAAGTTGTTCTCAACCACCCCAATGCCCTCTGCTGCCACATACCCCCAAAGTTCGCTACCATAACTTCCTAGTGCAACACTTTTTGCCTGATAAATCTTAAGTAATGCAGCGATTGGGTGCTTACCCATTTTCTTTGCAAAGTTAAATATAGCGGCGTTCGCCCGGGTTACCTCCCCTCTTTTCCTTTGCAGCAATGGTCCCCATTTTAACTGGTCGTCAAATAGGACTCCCAGATCTGCGCGGCCACACCTGCATAATATAAGATTTTGTGTTGTTAATGGCTAAATTGCGAGCGGCCATGAAACTACAGAAAGCATTCAGTAAAGACTGTAGGCCTCTGGCAGTTCTAGCCAGGAGGACGGCGTTGTCTGCATATAGCAGAACAGGCAGCCCCCTGCACCCAACATAGGGGAAGTCAACTCCGGTTTTGACCAAGCACTCGTCCAGCTCATTGATGTATAAGTTGAAAAGAAAGGGGGCCAGAATACAGCCCTGCCTAACACCCCTATGGACATTAAAATTCCTAGATACCCTAAGGTCCTGCGAGAATCGAACATTAGCCTTTGTATCCCTGTGCAGGTCCCTCAGAAAGTTAACCAAGGTGGCCTCCACCCCCATGGCGTCCATGGCCTCCCACAATTTCCCCCGGTTGACACAGTCAAACGCGGAGGAAAGGTCCATGAATGCCATGTAGATGGTGCCCCGTCGGGCTATGGTGTATTTCCCGAGGACCATATACAAGTTAAGGCATTGTGCCAGAGTGGAATGACCTGGCCGAAACCCATATTGGATTTTAGAGATGACCCTGTTTTCATCGGCCCAAGATGTTAGTCTATTCAATATTACTCCCCCCACGGCCTTAACCACAGAGTCAATGAGGGAAATCGGCCTATAACAGGTGGTATTACGGTCTCCCTTCTTAAACACTGGCACAATTGTTGAGGTTCCCCATGACCCTGGGCAGCCAGATGCTGCCGCTGCATTAAGTACAGCTGTGAGAACCGGTGTCCATAAAGACACTTTTGATTTAAAAAGATCCGGGAGCATGCCATCTGGTCCCGGCGCTTTATTACTTGTCAACCCTAAAATGCTCTTCTCAACCTCTTTCATAGTGAAGTGAAGGGAGATTACGACTTGCCCGCCGCCATATAATTCTGGCTGCGGTGTGTTACTCTTAAAAATGGAGCTGAAGTGTGACACCCAGTCATCTTCAGTAATATTAGTACCTTCATGTTCCCCGTCCCCATCGAACAATGGTCTGTTTATAATACCCCAAAATCTCTCACTATTGCATAATGTATTGGGATCTAAAAGTTCTTGCCAAATCTTGTCTTTTAGGTCAACTTTACGTTTTACCAGAGTCTTTTTATAAGTCAGACGTAGGGACCGAATCAATAGAGAGTCTCTAGGACTAATTTTCAATGCAGCCTTTAACTCTCTTGCTGCTTTTGTGCAAGAATGGTCAAACCATTTCGGACCCCTGGATGGTGGACCAGAAATAGGAACGGTTAACATAGGCCCTACTTTTGTGACAATCCCCTCAAAGGCTTGAAGGATGTCCTGGGGGAGGGATGCGGGGGACACACACGATGTTAGTTCGGGGGCACATGGTTTATGTATATTATCATAAAGTGAATCCGAGTTCACCTTTGACCATTTAAGTCAACGCCTTCCGTCCGTGGGTATCAGAGCGCCCAGGGTTATCATCTTTTCCCATAGGTTCAGTAGATTACCACCCAGGTGAACACAGATTGGATTATGGTCACTGTAAATGCTTCCTGAATTTTAAAGCCTGATATGATGGATTGAAGACCATTAGAAAACAAAATGTGATCTATAAAGGACCCCCCGGTATGGCCTTTAAATGTGGGGACGAGCTGGTTACTACAAACGTCCACCACAGACAGGGCAGAGACCAATGAATTTGAAACATTACACTGTTATGTAGTCTCGTCCCATTCCATTAAGGATAAATGTTTTATATATTGCCAATAACATTTTACAGGTCGATACTTTTACAATTGCTAATATACCTCTTAGTATGTGGCATAGGCTCTGTATAGTGTGCATGTGGACGTCATTGAATTATTAAATGACCCCAGGGATTGTGGTGGATCTTGGTACATTCCCTATTGGTATTTGGTTGACATTGTATATTACACCATGCAATAACCTATAACTTTTATATTTCGATGGTGTTTGGTGAGACTATATTACACCCTGCTCTACCCTATAACTTTTATATTACATTGGTATTTGGTGGGCATTACACATTACACCATGCTCTACCCTATAACTTTTATATTAAAAATGTCAGCTCAAAATATTAAAATAGTTATTATCACAAAATAGCCACATCGGCTGCACTTCTGGGAGACGTTCACAATCCCTTTGTGCTGCCACATGGTGTTTTTGTTATAACATCTAAACGTAAATTGATGTCTGTGCACGAGCCACGTCACTCGAGCAGCCTTCGGTCTCTGCTAAATAGAGTCGAACAGACTGCCCAAGTTGCTCACATTCACGTATTTCCAAAGTGAATGGCCCATGGCCTAAAATATGAGCAGTGCATCTTGAGATGCAGACATTAAAGGTGGGAAGAGAATGAGGGACTCCGGAGTGTGGATGTAAGGGCCATTCTGCATACCCTGCATCATTAGTATCCAAGCAGACAGTGTATCCAGACCGACGCAGCAGCGATAGGCTCGGTGGAAGCGTTTCCACCGATTCATTCTCGTGTCAAGGGGAGCAATTTACACCCAACTGCAGCTGATACACACTGACCCGAAAATATACTGAAAAGCAGCTTTGGTTCCTTTCAATGAAAATAAATGTTATTCCGAAGAAACATTCCTCGGTGAACCAACGCTGCTCTGTATTAACTGTCAGGCTGCAGAAAAGGGCTCAAGTGTACTTATTCTGCGAAGTCACCTATGTGTTTACATGACAACACTGGTCTGCCAGACATTCCTGTGACGGGAGCTCTTATCTAGCCTCGAGGCAGGGCACCTTATTTACAAACATCCCGAAAACCACTCCTTAAAGTCAGCTACTTCTATCGAAACGTGGTTCCCACTGGACACTGTAGCAGCAAGCGAGCTCCGCCATGACCACGTTTCTCCGAGGCGAGGCAGATATGCCTCGGAGAAACACACAGTCATTTTGGGATTCGGGGGCGTGTTTTGCGTTCTCTCCTCTTCCCATTGGCTGGAAGGTAAAATTCCAGCCAATGGGAAGAGGAGAGAAAGAAAAGAGAAAGAAACGAAAAAATACCCCCCCTGAATCCGGCTTGAACGGAGTGACGCCCCTCTCCTCCAATGGCTGGCCTCCGTTTAGGAAGCCAGCCAATGGAGAAGAGGGGCGGGTTCAAGCCCCTACATTCTAAACATAAGATCTCCCCTGCGAGACTGCGCAAGCGCAGCCTACGCAGGTCTTGACCTAAAAAGGAAGTTTGAGACTTGTAAAATGTTCACTCTGCCAGGTCAAAATGACAGTTTAAAACTGTGCACACAGGCAGCAATGGCAGGTCTGAGACATGTTTTAAAGGGCTACTTAAGTAAATGGCACAATCGGTGATGCGGACCAACGGGTAGAATTTAATTTACAGGTTCTGGGCACATGTGGTACCACTTTGCTAGGGACTTCCAAGTAAACTAAATATATCAATTGGGTGTAAGCCAGTTCTACCATGTTTAAAGGAGAAAGCACTTTAGCGCTGTGAAACCCCATTTCTGGGGCAGCTATGTTATGTTATGTTATGTTATGTTATAGTGGCTTTTGTTGAGCGCACGGCTACTCAAAAAGAGTGTCCCGGCGCTTTTAATTAACGAGGCTGCAGTAAAACTAACATAACACATTAAAAAAAGAGAATTACAGATACAAAATAACGAAACAAAACACAGGGGGCCTACTGGGAAAATAACCACGTTTTAAGGTCCTTTCTGAAGGCTAATAAACTAGAGGCTCCTCGAAGTGACAGGGGCAAAGAGTTCCACAGTTGGGGCGCCAGCAAACCAAAGGAGCGGCCTCCCAGGCGTGCTCGCTTCACTCGTGGAACGGTCGCCAGAAGTAAGGATTCTGACCTCAGGGAGCGCGCCGGTTGGTAAAAGGTGATTCTCCTCTGGAGATACTTAGCCCCCGTCACATGAAGCGCTTTATAAGTCAGAGTCAAGGTCTTAAAGGCGATCCGCTTACGGATTGGCAGCCAGTGCAAGGTCTGAAGCAGAGCCGTGGCACTGGCACGTCTATTCAATCCGTAGATTGCTCGCGCCGCAGCGTTCTGCACAACTTGCAGCCGCTGTAAAAGGTACTCTGGCAGGCCCAGGTATAGAACGTTAGAATAATCCAACCTGGAGCCTATCAGGGCCTGCACAGTCAGCCTCCTGTGCTCCTCCGAAAGTAGGGGAAGAAACCTCCGGAGCATCTTCAGGAGGCCGAAACACATACCCGACACTCCGAGGATCTGGGCCTTCATTGTCAACCCCGTGTCCATCTTCACACCCAAGTTCTTAACCAGTTGGGATGAACACAGAGGGGGGGACATGTTAATGGGCCACCAGGCCTGCCACTCTGGTTCCACATCGCACCCGAAGAAGAGTACCTCAGACTTATCGGGATTGCACTTGAGGCTGTGTAGATGGAACCATTGAAACACAGCCCCAAGGCAATCCCGGATACTCTCCCCCTCAAAGTCCTCTCCTCTCTTACAGGAGAAGAGGAGCTGGGTATCGTCGGCGTACGATACGATCCGGGCCCCAAACGACTCCGCTAATGCCGCCAAAGGGGTCATAAAGATATTAAAGAGGGTCGGGCTCAAAATAGAGCCCTGAGGGACCCCGACTCCCAAAGGCGGCATCACGGCGGAGTCTGGAGCGGCCCAGACCGTTTGCCGGCGGCCAGCTAGAAAAGAAGAAAACCAGCTGAACACCGTTCCCCGAAGTCCTATCTCATGGAGTCTTGCGAGAAGACCATCATGGGGAACGGTGTCAAAAGCCGCCGACAAGTCCAACATCACCAGCATGGCTTTGCCCCCTGAATCCAAGGTCCCCTTGATTGTTTCGGAGACCTCGAGGAGCGCAGTCTCCGTACTAAGACCCGGGCGAAATCCTGACTGGGTGGCATGCAGAATCTCATTCGACTCTAGAAAGTTGGAGAGCACCGTCTGCACGTGCTTCTCAACAACCTTCGTCAGAGCCGGCAGCAGAGAGATAGGCCGATAGTTGACAGGGGCCTTAGGGTCCAGGCCAGGCTTCTTAAGCAGCGGGATGACCATCGCCTGCTTCCAAGCCTGCGGAACCACTCCCTGGCTCAACGAGAGATTTAGCAGCGGATTAGCCAGAGGATTGATAACCTCAGCCAGTTTCGCCAGAATCTTAGCAGGGCAGGGATCCAGGGGCGAGCCGGACTTCAAGTTGCTCAAAAGTGCTAAGGAGACGGGCGCCGAAATAGGTGGAAATGCGCCCAGTGTGGGGCCCGGCATCGCCGGGGGCGATCGAATGGCCTTACTGACAGTCCGCTCCTCGGGGATGGTCACCGGGAAAGAGGCCTGTATCAGTTGGATCTTGCTGGTAAAAAAATCAGCAAGATCTGCAGCCCACGCGTCAGAGGACCTCTCCTCAGCAGTGTTTATCCGGGGCGATGTAAACTCCCTCACTATAGAGAAGATCTCCTTGCAGGAGTTGGAGGCAGCATCAATCCTTCCTGCCAGGTAGATTTTCTTACCTAGGCGGATGTCTCGGTGATACTCCTTGACCAAGTTCTTAAAGGCCACCTTTGCCTCCACGTCGTATTTTAGCCGCCAAGTTCTTTCAGCAACCTTGCACTGCTGCCGCTTAGCCGACAGTGCAGCGGTAAACCAAGGGGCGGAGACTCGTTTGGGAGTCAGACGGGGGACTAGTTCCGGGGCCAGGTCATTAAGCCTATCAACCAACCACACCTGCAAGGACTCCACATCCTTCGTCAGATCACCGGAGAGAGGACAGGGATGGTCCAGAGCTGCCTGGGCCAACATCTCAGGGGTCACTCGATGGTACGCCCTATGGGGTAGGCCATGTCGCTGTGGGACGGCAGCAGCCAATTTAGCGGTGCCTTTGATCAAAAATTTAACCAGCGAGTGGTCTGACCATAGAACCGGGACAATCTCTAACACCTCTAAAAGAGAGGTCGAGAAAACCTGATCAAGAGTGTGCCCCTTATTATGCGTCGGCTCATGTAAGTAGGGAAGCAAACCCAATGGAGCCGTAGCCTCAAAGATTTTAATGGCGGCCGCGTCCAAAGGATCGTCCATCCGGAAGTTAAAATCCCCGGCCACAATGCAGTGTTCTGCTTTCAGGGCCAGTCTCAGTAAGGCGGAATCTAGATCTTCAAAAAACATTCCGGGAGGGCCAGGCGGTCTATAAACTAATAGCCCCTTCACAGATTGGCGCGGAGCCAGAGAAATAGTAAAAGCAAGGGCCTCCGAGCCACGAATATCCTCCACCGGCAGGATCGAACATACAATGTCCTTCCTCACCACAAGTGCCACTCCACCGCCCCTTCCCCCAACTCTGTCCTTCCTGAATACATTGTAGTCGGGTGGGATTGCCATAGCGACATCTGGATTCGACGCATCTCCCCACCATGTCTCAGTAAGCATGAGACACAGTGGCTTAGCCGTGTCCAGAAGCTCAAAGATATCTTGAGCATGTCTGCAAGCCGATCTAGTATTTAGTAGCATGCAGAGATATCGTACACTGGCGCCGGTATTGCCAGGAGGCAGTGACAGAGTAGGCGAGGGACGCCAACCGCAACCAGGGCAGATAGACTTACCGCGGTGACGCCCAGGGAAGACAGTGCAGCAACCACCGGTGACAGGGAGGAAAGCACGAAGCTCCCCAGCAGTGTAGCGCCGCACAGAGGAACCTACTCGGCACATAACGCAAAACCGAGCCTGCCCCGCCGCCCCGAGCGCCTCCGGGTCGCTGACGGGCGCAGACGGGCAGGACTCTGGCTTGACTCAGGCGCCGACCAGGCGCTACCGCTGCGCGTCACCGCTGCGCGATTCCCGCGAGCATTAAGTAGGGTCCAGCTGAAGATGGAAGAAAGCGCTAGAGCGCTCCACCAGTGACCCACTCGCCACAAGCCCCCCCCAAGATGGCGGCCTCGCGCCAGAAACGCTGGCACACAGATGACAAATCCGCTCAAAGAGCGGTGCGGGGCACTCTTTATATGCAGGTATGTGGGCGCTGCTGGTGCAATTAAAAACGTACTAAAATAAGGAGGTAAAAAAAATAAAACAAAGAAAAACGATATTTTTTAAAATATGAGCGCTGCAGCCTACAATACAGCAGCGACGCGCGCGTGCTGTCTTCCTTGTCCGGGGCGAGCCTAGGAAGTGCTCACCTTAAGTAGGGTCCAGCTGAAGATGGAAGAAAGCGCTAGAGCGCTCCACCAGTGACCCACTCGCCACAAGCCCCCCCCAAGAGGGCGGCCTCGCGCCAGAAACGCTGGCACACAGATGACAAATCCGCTCAAAGAGCGGTGCGGGGCACTCTTTATATGCAGGTATGTGGGCGCTGCTGGTGCAATTAAAAACGTACTAAAATAAGGAGGTAAAAAAAATAAAACAAAGAAAAACGATATTTTTTAAAATATGAGCGCTGCAGCCTACAATACAGCAGCGAAGCGCGCGTGCTGTCTTCCTTGCCCGGGCTATGGATTTTATAAGTCTATATAACATTACTTTAGCACTAGTTAGCAGTGGTAAAGTGAACAGACTTCTAAAGGCCAACAGAAACTGGTTCAGGAAAGAGGGTGAAGGTAAAAAGTTTAGGGATGAACCTGCAGAGAGGGCCAAGTCCAATATGGGCCAGTCCCAAGAACTCTATACTGGTGTAACCCGGTTTCTTTTCCTGGCTCCCGTCAGGCAGTTCACCTATGCATTTGTGAGGTGCTGCATATTATACAGCTTTTAGTTTGCCATGTTCAAGCATAAAGCATGCAATAAATCAATAGAGCTGTACAAAATCTCAATTCCACAAATGAAATTGAGCAAATGTAGCAAATTTGTGAAGTTGCATGGTTTGTTGACTTCAAACAACTTTGCCTGGGTGAAGTTTCCTGTTAAAAAAGTTTTTCAAAAGAGTTTCCATACTAAAACTTTTTGGTAGGAGATTTTACTCCTAATATGGCAGACTTTGCAAACTTTTATAAAACACCACTTTTGTGGAAATTTCCCCTTCCATTCGTTTTATAAATGTTTGCTATGTTTTTTGATGTTCACCACTTCGTGAAGTTTTTGAAAAACACAACAGGTGGTGGCAAAGTTGATCAATTCTATTCACCTCTAGAAATTGAGTTTGGATGACACAATGCCAATTGCTGTTGCTACTTTCTGGAGGAAAGAAGACTTACAATCTACTTTAATCTTTTTAGTTGATTGAAACCTTGTTTCACCAGTGCACTTAACTGTATATTTAAAATTAAATTTGATTCAATGTCAGAGGATTTAGAATGTAAAATAGTACACTATCCTGCCTGCACTGAGTGAACTTGCTTCCGTGTGCCCAGTGCAGGCAGTGACAGTGTGCTATACTGCATTAAAAATGTGCTGTCCCCAGTGCTGGTTTGAACTTGCACCTGTATGGGAAGTGGCACAGGTTTTAAAGGTTAAGCAGCAGATTGAAATAACTAATCCATCTGTCAATGGACAGGGACCAGAAGCATGCTAAGGAGGCGCCAGGGATTTTTCACAAGAGGTTGGTAAATGTGAGGCTGCACCTGCCATCAGTTCAAGCCGAGTGGGGCCCGAGGCCCCAATACTCCACACCCAAGGCTCGCCCACACAGGCGAACTTACTGTATACCACTCTACAGCTAACACATAGTCAGTGCACCACCCGATGGCCTGTGTCTGTTATGCGATGTAGAGGCAAAGTGTCTGTCGTTACTGTAAAGCGGGCATCCTGTGGAATTAATATACCACCTTAGCACAGGCATGAAATGAACACTGACACAATCCATATTACAGACAGAGGCGTAACAATAGCGATGCGGGGGGCGAGCTCCATGACACCCCCTCTGGCACGGTGCACAGGCGGTGGGCCGAGAGCTCCTGACTAGATCTTTTGCATGAGAGGCCCCCTTTGTGTACTTTGCAGGGAGGGGACTCTCAATTGTCGTTAATCCACTGATTACAGAAGGTGCTGAACATGCATTTGTGGCCACTTCTGTAAAATCAAACTGATCCAAGAGTACAAAACCTAATGCACAAATGCCTGTTTCACCTCAGGGCCATTTCCATAATATGGGTCCAGGGAGGCACCCAGATTTTGTACTTGGCTCTGGGAGGATGACGCCTCATGTCTACTAGCAGTCTTTTTACTAGTCTCCTGCATTTCTGTTTTGCGTGGATAAGACCAAAGTTTATTGAGAATCATTTGTTTTCTTTTTAGTTAATTTTTTTATTACTTTTAAAATATAACAAAAAGAGAATAACATCCATGCTAATATTATAAAGAGAGAGCACAAACCTTTGAGGCGGGTAATCTCAGTAACCACAGCACCAATCACAACACCCAATACAGCGTTGGAAAGGGCAGTTGCAGCAGAAGGACATAGGCTATGCAGACGGCCACCATTTTTTTTTGCAGAGTTTTATATAGCGCTAACTTGACCCGAACAGAATCCGGTATCAGAGCGCTTTACACAGCACCAGTTACGTTACATGAGGACACACATTCATTTTTGTTAGGCACGGGGAGATTACGTGATTTGCCCAGAATCACAGGATGTTTGGCGTTGTTAAAAAGACTCGAACCCAGATCTCAAGGTCCGAGGTCGAGCGCCTTAGCCGTTAGGCCAATTCCTCTATACATTTAAAAGGTAAAAGAACCGTGCCAGCAAAGTAGTCCCTTGTGGGCGTGTCTGCGTTGTGCTGTGGGCATGGGCTGGGGGCGTGACTAATGCTGGGGGCGTGTGGTACGGCCATCACATCGTTGGCTGTGGGCGTGTGCTGGGGGCGTGACAAACGCTGGGGGTGTGACAAACACTGGGGGCGTGTGTCCGCCCTTCATGCCATGTGAGTCGTACATACAAGCGCCAATTACGTTGCTGCGCAGCATCAAGGGGCACGCTGGGGGCGTGTGTCCGGCCTTCATGCCATGTGAACGCAATTGCGCCGCATCAAGGGGCACGCTGTGGGGCGTGAGAAACGCTGGGGGCGTGTGCTACGTTCCGCCCTTCTTGCCATGTGGGTCTACATTAATCAGAAGATCGTCTGCTGTGGCCGTGTGCTGGGGCGTGACAAACGCGTTCACCTGGAGGCCTGGTAAGGAACGTTACTGCAGTTACTGAACTCTCTCATTCAACGAAATTACACGCGCCTGCTACCATCAACCAGGGCTCTAGCCGGGCTCAGGCAGCAGATCAGTACACTAATTACACGCGCCTGATAACATCAACCAGGGCTGCAGCTGGGCCCCAAGCGGGGGAACACGCGCCTGCTAACATCAAACAGGCCTGCATCTGGGCCTCAAGTGGGGGAACACGCAAATGAGCATGTCTGCGGGGACAATTACTGCAGCCTCTCCTACTCGCTGTCACTCAACTCTCTCATTAAACGGATTTACCCGCAGCTGATAACTCTCTCATTCAACGACATTACACGCGCCTGCTAACATCAACCAGGGCTGTAGCCGGGCTCAGGCGGCGGACCACTCCACCAATTACACGCGCCTGCTAACATCAACCAGGCTGCAGCTGGGTCTTATCCATCCCTATTCTAATGAAACAAAAAATGTTGTCTACCGCGAGATTTTAAAATAAATTGCCCTTGCCAAATACACACATTACACACATTCTATTTCATACCCGGATAACGTCGGGATGTGCTGCTAGTCCCTTAATTTTTTTTGTTTGAATATGTTTTATTGGTTTTACAATGTATAAGCACAACACATTCCAACGCATCAAGCAATAAGTGTAACAAACCATTCCCGTAAATCATTATATCAATCATAAACAATGTTGGTACATCTTGGAACATTGGCCGTATATTACAATTTATAAGGCGAGTAGAGAAAAAAGAATTGAGTTTAACTCAGCATTCCCAAACGGTGCTATATAATTGAGGGTGTGTCTCATCTTTACTGGCCAGTGGGTTCGTTACGGGAAGGAGCAATGTAATAGGTACGTGAGAAAAAAAAAGAGGTGGTATCATGTTCCCGGCGTCCTGGTTTGTGTGTGCATAGGAAATACGTGTTGCGATAGGCAGTTGAAAGTGAACCGCTACATATGCGAGCTGTGAGGGTGGCATGTGGCCTTTGGTCGTGTTGCAGCATGGCAGTATCCGGTGGACTTGCTATTCCCACCGCCTTCGCTGGGTCTTAAGTAAGTGGCACGCCATCCTGGGTGGTCTCGCCTGTATACGTTGTGTGCGAAGTAAGATTAAGGATAAGAGTAATATATTCAACATATTATGTTCCAAACAGTCAAACAAATGTGTCCTTTGGCAAAGCCGTTTTGACACCTAAAACTAAGCCAACCTGGGGGGTGGGAGGGGGTAAACTTTGTGGGTGTGCAAACGAAAGAAAGGCTAATCTAACTATATAGGGGAAAAAGACAGCCGAGGGGAGAAATGATTGAAATAAAAGCAGGAGAGTACCAATTAATAGAAAAGAAAAAGGGTTAAAATTGCAAGCAGTATGTTTGTGTATGTCCATGAGTGTGCATCTCAGGTGTCATGAAAGAGTCAGTACTGGGGTGAGGGTGCATGTGGAGGCCCATCACAGCCATGATCTGTTAATGCCAGGTCTCTTATGTTGTAAGGGAAAAAGGAGGGTGGGTGACCGTCGCTTCGCAGGGCAACAGTGTTGTCATGTGCCGTGGGTACAGTATATTATGTATTGGCGAGAAGAAACCCCATCACATATGTGTGTCGCTCTCCATCGTATCTGTCGCCCAGGTCCAATCCGAGGGGGTGGGGGGGAGAGGATCTAAGTGACCCCCTGATCGAGACACGCCTGATGGAAAGATCTCAGAGTGTCGTCCCAAAGTTGCGCTATGGGGAGTTTCCTGAGCCCTGCTGTCTCTTCTCTATGAAGGGTGATGCTTTCTGCCCTTGCCCAGTTGTCGAATGAGGCGCGCCAGTGCTTGATATGTGGGGATTCGCTATGTTTCCAGCGTTTAGTGAGGAGTCTTTTGGCTGTAATAAGCCCAAGGTCCCAGAATCTGGAAATGACTTTATTGTGCTGCTAGTTCCTTAATAAAGAGCTCAATATAGCCTTTATTTATTCAGAGTAGATTTTTCTCTTCTGTGTCGAATGTGCACAGGAATCCTCATAGTTGTGTCATGAATGTCCAAAGGATTGTATCAAATTTAGCTGTGGGATAAGGCTAGCTTGCATGGGCGGGGGGAGGTAGGCTTTACATGCCATTGTTGGTAGATTTGAAACCAAGTGATACTCAAAATACGGCCCGGGGACCACGTGCCGCCCTCCTGACCTTTGCAAGCGGCCTCCTGATAAACAGCAACACTGGGCTACTGTTCACTCGAATCAGCACTACCATTAAAAAAGATGTTAAATCTACAGGTAAGCCTTCATTTAAAGGATAATTGAAGATAAGGTATGTACCTAGGTTGTCTTGCACCACTTAACTTTAGCTTTACTTTAATTTTCAAAACCATCTTGCAGCAAAAGTGGAAAAATATGACAAGGTCTCTTAAAAAAATTCCAAAAGTTTATTTCATTAACACACAGAACCATTTCATCTAAGTATATCAGATTATATTGGTGCATTGATAAAGATGTTTTAAGTGAGAGTTTTCATGTATATTCATGTTTACATTTAGAAACATTAATTTCGCCCCCACCCCTCTGACATTGAAAACAATGCCAATAGTGAACTAAGACACAAGTCAGTTGTTATATGCACTTTTAGGATGGCCTAGGTTTGTATTATTCATGAGCAACATTATAGTTTATTAAATCAAATACTGGAGAAGATTTTGTACAACGCACATTCTGAAGTCATGCATTATACGTGATGGTAAAAGAAAAAGGAGGGAAAGTAAAATAAAACAATTGCATAGGATCACACAATTTGGAAAAGTGGGGAAACTGGGACTAAACCCAGGTTTTCAGGTTTCACATTGTGCAATTCAGCCACTAGATGTATATGCTTTGCTTCCTTTATACCCACGTTACTGTCCCCCACCCTACCCCTTGATAGCCACCCTGCTGGCATCTATGCAGCCCTTGGTAACATCGAAGACCAAACTTTGTGGCCATTTGGAAAATGTTTGGGAGTACCCATTGTTTTAACCTGTTCTCTGGGAGATAGGAAAGACTCATTGGAATACTATTTAATTACAGAGACGGTTCGCGATCTGTCTTTTCAGAAAATGCTCACAGATCTGCAGAATCGCGGAGTTTCTCTTAACTTATTGCCACTTGTACTATAGCAACACAGAAAGACGTGTTTGCAGCTCAGGGAAAAAATGACAGGACTTATCACACCATCTCATGATGGCATGGTTTTTTCTGCAGCCGTTTCTGTTAATTTTCAATTAAAATTACGTGTGCATATTGTAATTTCAATGGAAGTCCTCTAGTATTTAACGTGCCTGCCCGTCGAGTGCATGTTTACATTTGGGGCAGCTCCGGTGAAAACCCGGTCTTCGAGAAACAGGGTCAGAGCTTTTTAGAAAGTTCCAGCACCAATCGTCACTACTATGTATGCCTATATTATTGAATTCTACCCTTGGTGCATTAGGTTTGGGATGTGACCCACATACACCCCACTTTGGTGGACAACATCCACAGTTACCAAATTCTAAACTGACCCAGCACCCGAGAAAACTGTGTTCTTATGTGTATGACTAATATAGTACAGATAGTTTTGGACAATAAAAACGAATTTCACAAACAGAAGCGACTTCCCAAACAAAATTATTAATTGGTCAGATGTCTTGATTGTAGTCAAATGAAATCCTTTATTGTACCGCAGTTATCCTCCTTATTCTTTTAGAAACACCACACAATTACTTTGCCGCCAACGCGTTTCATCCCTCATGGGACTAGTTGAGTGCCTTTTCTTATGTTGTTGACAAATATGGCTCCAAGCCAATTTTAACAGCAACGACAGTGCACAAGGTGTGTTTAAAAAAACGATCCCCGTTTTTTGTAAGTATTCCGTAGTCTAGACAAGTTGATCCAAATGTTACAGTCGTCTACAAAAAGTCGAATAAATGCCTATAATCGTTCTTCACATAGGTAAAGTGTCACTAAATATATTCGCCCAGTCCTTGCAAAAATTCAACTCTCATGAGGGATGAAACGCATTGGCGGCACTCATACACATAAGAACACCATTTTCTCGGGTGCTGGCCTGGGTCAGTTTAGATTCCGGTGACAGCCCTGTGCCCGCTTTGGAAAGCCCTTGAATAGCGAGATATATATAACCAGGGCAAGGCAATACTCGGCGCTATAAGCATTAGAGTGGGCCACACGCCCAGCAGAGAGAGCGGTGGCACGCCGCCTCACAGGGGCGCTGGAGCTTGGTTCATTCCAGACGCGCTGGGTGTCCTGGTTTCACTCCGTGTCCTTGTTTGACTCCAGTCCTCGCTGCCGTTGCGCAGCCCCTTCAGACGAGGCCGGGACGTGTCCGCGCGCCCATCCTTCCCAAACGCGCCGTTAACTGAGAGCTTTTGGGGCTGCTGAAGTGTGGAAGGAATGAGCGAGGGAGAGAGTGCCTGTGGCAGTGCAGGGCTAGCGAACATTCACCGTGCGGCCTCTCGCCACCAGGAATTAATCTAAATCGTGAAGAAATGAAAAGGGCGCGCGAGCGCATCTCACCTGTCCCCCTCGCGCGCCTTCGCCTGCCCTCAGCGCGCGCTGGTCTCTTTCGTCCCTACTGCGTGCCTGTCTCTTCCATTCTCGCGCACCTCGCCGCTCACCAGTTTCTCCCCTAACGTTCCGCTGCGCGCGACCCTCATACCCCGCCGTCAACTGACGGGTCCTCTCCCAGGGCGCTGCCCCAGAAACCGCCTGTGGGAAGCGCTGACAAAAAAACAAGTGTCCTGTGACTCAGCAGCCGCCCGGACGGTTCAGGGTCGCGCTTTAAGTACTGCCTGTGACAGATGGCCTGCATGACACCATGTGCAGGGAGCTGAAGTTGCCTGGGTAGGACCTATTTTTAATTTCCCTTTCTATGAAAATATGGAGGGGGGCTTAAGGCACAGAACAGCTATAAAAATACCTAAACGGGACCCCCAGTAAGGTGGGCAATTCACTGATATTGTTAGACTTCACCATTATATTTAACATTGAAGCCAGGCTTTACAATTTTGCCTAAAACATACATGTCAATCCAGTACTTAATTTGTAAAAAAAAAAAAAAAAATGCGTGCCAGGCCCCCATTAGGAGACCAGCACAGTTTGCACCACCCATTGCCCCTGTCAGCCCAGCCATCCCATTACCTACAGAACTACTAATCATCACACCCCAAAGCAATACGAATGGCTCGGGGTGCGTGTATTAGTTGTTTTTAACATATATTGAATTAATATAACCACTGTTGTTTTGCTTATCTGTAAATCACACAAACCATGTGCGGCCATATGCAGCTGTCATAAGTGCTGTTGTTGACAATTAAGTGCTGGTGTTGAGCACCAGAAACCACTGGCACAAATTAAGCACTGAAATAGACCCGATTCTGGTGGAGTACTCTTACATTTTTGAAGCTCAAATTGCCTATATTTCAGGTGCCTCTCGCTATAATTGTCAGAGTGTTCAATATAAACATATGGGGAAAATGCATTCCCTGGATTTTTTTAATTTTAATTTTTACAACATTTTCCACTTCCCAGTTTGAGAATGTTACACACATGTAAATATGGTGGAAATAAACCCTGAATTATACACTTGGGCAGAACACACAACCCAGTGACATTTTCATAGGAAGGGTAGGCCATTGATCTTGCTATTAGAATCATTGTCACCCCAGTCCAGTTATAGATGACTAGTTGGAAACTTTGGAACCAGAAGACATGTTTTTGAAAAGTGATTAATCAATTTTACCACTCACTTTATGCTAAAATGGCTAAAATTGTGTCCCAAAATTGTCAGTCACCCTTTTAAAGTATGACTACAATTTTTATGTAAAAAAATTATGAACATTTATAGTCAGTCTACAACCTCTTAGTAAAATTGTACAAAAAAAAGGATTGGATAGTTAATTATACAGTACCAAAGTCAGGATCTAGGCACCAAAACGTAATATGGTGAAAAGGTAATAGCTTTTGTAATAAATAGTACTGCTTTACAATCTTGAGTCACCAACTTTATCAAACTCTTTGATCTTTGGGAAATCAGACTCTATATCACCCTGTCTGTCCCCTGATCTGTCATTATTTGAAAGAACTTTAATGGAAGAAAAACGACAACATCTTATTTCAAATAAAGGCTACAAGCATGGTTTTCATTCAGACATTCAGGATGGTTTAACTGTAAGTGTCAGTATTCCCTGTTAGCATCTCTAAAGGCAAATTTATCCTAGAAGCTGCATTCTGCAGGGCTTATGCTTTGCTGCAGATTCTCACGCCCAGCCACAACCAGGCACCTCTGCCACAGTTCATATAGGGCTCAAATAGCAAGATGTGGACACCCTCCCAGGCATCTTGAGGTGTCCGGTCTGGCAGCTCATATCCTCCCTAACAGCTTTCTTTGTGTCCTCTGACCAGCAATAAAGCAGGACATTTGGCATACTGCACAAGTTGAGTGCAGGAAACGAGATCACCCCAATTCTGGACAAACTAGCAAACAAGGGGAAGGCTGGCCATCTGATTCCTTAGCCCATGCATGAGTAGCTCCTCAATATTTTTCTTGGCCTTCTGAGACTTCATTCCATTTAATGGATAAACGGCTATACATTTCAGAATGCAAAGAAAACTAGCACTGGCACTGCCAATGGGTCTCACATTGGCTGACAGGGTTTTTGCTTTTTTCATGGTCATTTAGTTTTTGTCATGACTGAAAAACTTTATTGTTGGGAAAGATTATGGGCACTCGTCAATAAAAAAAAAATATTGGCTAAGAGGAAAAAATCTTTTTGGTCTAAAAAAGCACACTTTATCATAAAAGTCCCTGTCACTGTGTGTAGACATGCTCTCTGTGAAAGGACAGAATGCCATCACTCACAATGAAGTTAGCCAGTGACTGATCCCATGCTATATTCTTCGGTTGTTAGAAGAACAATGTGAATGACGGAATAACAGACAAATGGATGAAGAAGGCTGTTTGATAGCCCCTATAAATGAATATATTACACATGTAATTATATGGACTGGAAATATTACTCACATTGAACTTGGACACTTTAGAGGCCTTCAACAGCCAGTCCTGGCTTTTCAGCCATCTTCACTTTGCTATGGTTAGGGTTTCACATTTTCCCTTATATAGCATATATAATCCGGAATGGACAAGGGGACATTGAGTACGTCAGTGTGATGTCCCTCGCACAGCCCTGCCACTGTGAACATGAGCTGTAGAGAGGTGTCTGTGACTCATCACTGTTAGAATATAATTTATGGAGGAGATGTAGCACAGTACGTGTCCTGCACAAAAACATATATAAACACATAGCTCCCATTTCTCTCCATCCATCTGTGATAGCACCAGCCAGCCTTGATTTGAGAGCCAACATCGGTTTTCATGCTGGGTCTTATTTTACTTTTCACATCATAAGTGTGGTATAAGTTATTCCAACATGCTAAGCATACCACTCAACTCATGTCCCATAGTTAGGTTCCTCTTTACCTTCTAAAGTAGCAATATGCTACCTATAAACGTCTGTAATATCACCTACCCTTCAAACCTTTATCACCCTCCAAAAATGTTTATTCGCAATTTGAGTTCAATGTGCTCACCCTCTTGTTGTGTTAAGGGGTATTTCTTAGTGCGATAGGCTAAAAGACAGATCTGGTCAAAGGCTTTATCCAGGATAGGATAGCACACATAGGAATATTTTGGAACTTGTAAGAGGGAGTAATACAAAATAAATTAGGGTAATTTAATTTCGCTATTAACTTGCATTGAACTGGAGGTCGTTTTAAGCAGGAGAAAGGTAAACTAAAGCAATTTTGGCTAACAAATAGCCAATATCCTTCTTAAATATGCATGTAGGTGTATTTAACAGATCCACTGTGCATATGACAGATAGAGGTTGTTAGAAATGGGGTTTCTGGTTGGCTAGGGTATACACCTAAGCCAGGCAGAACCCACCACTCTAGTCAGGGTAAGAGAGATACACACCCAAGATAACCCCTGCTCACCCCTTTTGGTAGCTTGGCAGAGCAGTCAGGCTTATTCCAGAGGCAATGTGTAAAGCGTTTGCGCAACACACACACACCAATGACACACTAGGCACACCACATAAGAGACTGTACACAAGGGTATATCAAAAATATCCTTTGTATTATATAAACATAACACACATTAGACCATAAATGACTGCATAGCATGTAAAACACATTAGACCACATAACATAAATCGCTGCGCCAATAGGCGCTTGTCATAAAGATGCAGATAAGGTCATAAATCACTTGGTAGTAGATCCAAAGACATTTGACCACAATTACACAGATTACTTGTGCCACTAGGCACTTGTCATAAGAATGCAGATCATAAACCATCATCAGTTTGATAATAAGTCACTTTGCCAACTAGGCACTTCTCAGGACAATCACAGGTATGGCAATAACATACATGCTGCCCTTGCTATAAGTAAATATATAGGGCACTTAAGTGATCAGCTTCGAGGGGGCCTATCACGAGAAACAACACCCTCATTGTGCACTCCTTCGACGCTTTAGGCCCCTTAATTACTGCGTGTCCGGCGCCCTCCAGACACCTAGGTGCTCTCCTCCCCCTAGGCGCAACCAGCAGCCGAAGGAGAGAACACCAAATAGTGGGCAAATGCAGGGAGACCAGTCTTCACCCGCAATCCAGGATTCAAAGCAGCTGCCCTCACTGGATAATGTTTCAGGGGCAGAACACATCACTCCCCAGGCGCTGAGCTGTAAAATAAAAGCACTCTACCCGCGCTTGCTTCTTTTTGCGCAGATAAAGGCACGAGGACAGTCCTTAAGGTAAAGCACCAGGACATTTAAAATACATAAGGCATCAGGAAGACTTTGATGTCCCTGAGTCTTCCAACAACAGGAGGCAAGCACACACAAGCCCTTGGAGATTTCTTTCCCAAGCAAGATACCACAACAGGGCAAAAGGAGTCAGTCCTTTTCCTCCACCATAGACAGAAGCAGCGACTGCAGGCCAACCCCACACAGCACACAGCAAAGGGGCAGTAGTCTTCCTTCCAGCTCTTCAGCTCTTCTTCTTGGCAGGGTCCTCTTGTTCCTGGAAGTAATCTAAAGTCTTTGGCTTTTAGGTATAATACGTATACCCCAAAATGTCTTTGTTCTCTTTATGGCAAGGGTATCTACCCCTGTGCAAACCAGTTCTGCCCTCACTGGTGCAGCATGACACAAGCCCTTGGAGCCCTTGGTGCAGCATGACCACAGGGGGTGGAGACAACATTGTGCAAAAGGAGACATAGCCTATTCAGGTGTAAGTACAACTCCTCCCAGCACTCTAAATTCAGGCCAGGTTTATTCAGGCCTGCGATGAGCCACCCAGGCAAGGCAGGGCAGACCTCATACCCCCCCCCCATTACTGTCTAGAGTAAATGCACATCTCAGCTCTTGTCACTCACATACCAGACACTGAATACACAAACAACCAGAGGCACACCGAGTGGTGGAGTAAGAAAATGCCCACTTTCTAAAAGTGACATTTTCAAACACAGGATTTAAAAACAAACTTCACCAAAAGGTGCGTTAATAAATTCTGAGTTCAGAGAGTCTAAACTTAATTTTCCTATCTTGTCCCTATTGCAAGTTATAAATGTAAAAATGTTACTGTGCAACTCAGTTGATAAGCCAATGGGACAGATAGCATTTCAACAGTAAAAAATGAATAATACAGTATTTCACTTTCAGGCCATGTGACACACGCTAGTACATGTCCTACCTTTCGCAAACACTGCACCCTGCCCATGGGTGTACCGTGGTCCTACCTTAGGGGTGCCTTACAAGTAAGGAAAGGGAAGGTTTGGGCCTGGCAAATGGGTGCACTTGTCAGGACAACATGGCAGTACAGAACTGCACACACAGAATATACAGTGATAGGTCTGAGATACATTTACAAGACTACTCTTGTGGGTGGCACACCCAGTGCTGCTAGCCCACTAGCAGCATTTGATTTACAGGCCCTGGTACACACTGTGCACTTTACTAGGGACTTACCAGTAAATCAAATATGCCAATCATGGATAAACAATCATTGTCACAATTTATATAGAGAGCATATGCACTTTAGTACTGGCCTGCAGTGGTCAAGTGCCCAGAATCTTATAGTCAACAAAAACAGGATCAGAAAAATAGGAGGCAAAAGGCAAAAAGTTTGGGGATACACCTTTCAAAAGGGCCAGGTCTAACACAGGTCCATTTCTCATAGCTGTCATAATTGTAACTGTAGGAGAGTAGGGTCTGCTTTCCTATGCTCACCCCACTTTTTGCTTTTTGCTTCACTGGTTTTCGACTTTAATGTGGCTGTGGGCCTGCTAATCAGACCCCCAGCCCAACTGTTCTCTCTCTAAATTCATACCATGTACTTTAGGTACATCACCAATTGGGAAATGGGTCACTCTTGTGAGTCCCTGTACAGTGTACCATAGGTACCCAGGGCATAGTTGCACCCAAGGCCTACCAGGGGCTGCAGCATATCTTTTGCCACCCCTGGCTGGCCATCCAAACTGACACAACTGGCTGATCACTCAGCTGGGGCAAGTCGTGTAATCACCCCTTGCTTAGGCGTAGTATTCCCATACCTACCATTATATATAGACACATATGCACCTATAAGTCACTCCTATGGCAAGCCTTAACAATCCTTAAGGCAGAGTGCTTGGTTTTATCTGAGATGGTGCTCTAGCATGAGCTGAGCCTGTCTGCAGCTTACTCTTGAGTGCATTATAATCCTCGCGGTTAAATGCTAACTTTGGTTTGGCTTTATCAAAGCATGTTGTGTAAGGTGTCATACGCTTTGGAATACTACCCCCTTGCCAGTTTTGGCGACGGGAGTAGCATTCCACCCTTCTAGAGGGAGAAGACATGTTGTTCCTGTTAATCCCGGTTAAAGTTAACCAGAGCCTCAGCATCACAAAATGGATGCTGCTGCCACAGACACAAGTCTGACCTCCTGCTGCTGGGAGTCCTTCCAGCGAGGGAGGCTTGGACAATAGGTTTCCTGTCTTAGGAGGTGCTAGCACCACCCCAGACAGGCCATAGTGTATTGGGGCAGGGAGGGCTGAATGAAATGAGACACTGCCTGGGGCACACAAGGTGTCCCATGCATAGTCTTGTTCAAACCGGTGCTGGGGCACTCCAGCCCCAGCTCTGGCGTGAAACTGGACAAAGGGAAAGGGGTGTAAGCACCCCCTTCCCTGGTCCCACCCATAGGAGGGACCTAGCAGGTAATCCATCCCACCAGATTAGTATATAGGTAGGAGCTGAGTCTAGAGACTTTAGATTTATCCTGAACTGAAACTTGAAACGAAACTCTGGACCTTCAACGTTCTACTTGAAGATAGAAGACTGAAGAATCTCCCTTGTGGTCAAGGAGTGACCACCCTGTGCAAACAGGCACCATCCAGCGATCAGCGGTTTACTTTGTCGACGCTCCTGCCGGAGCCCGAGCACAGAGTCCGACGAGAGCCAGACTTCCAGACTTCTCTGACCCCGATCCACAGTCCCTGCAAAGCTGAGACCCGTGAAGGCGACGAGAGACGTGGGACCGGCCATCTTGAAAAGCCTGCTCATTGCTACTTATGCAGCTTCTGAGGCGCCCTCGAAGTTGTGCATTGGGGATTGAGAAGCTCCAGCCTCGCGCACCAACTGCACCGAAGATCAGCCCTCCACACTACACGAGTTCTGCGTGGGGCCCTTCTGCATTTTCCTGCTCGACGCGTCTGTCCGGTCACTTGTCCGTTGGCTAGTGGCCTCTGTGACGACGAACCTTTGAATCTACACCACCTGCCTGGTTGCTCCAGGTGGGCCCTTGCTTCCCTGCAAAGGAGAAGCCCCATAGACCTTGCTGGTCTAAACCTAAGCGAATATTCGATTCCTGCGTGGGCTGCATTTGCCAAGGCCTGTTGACTCCAATCCGGAAGCCGACACCGCCAACAGCGAGATCCTTTGTGGGACAGTCCGTATCCAGCTCCTGGTTGTCGTCGACGCCTCCTGGTCCACGTGGCTGCAGAGTCAAGTTTCACAACATCACCTGATTGCTTCGCGACATCGCCTGGTTGCTTCCTGGTCCCTTCCTGGTCACTGGCTAGTGACCCAGACTCTGTCCCCTCTGCTTTCAGGTACTCTTCATCCTCGATCCGCCCTTGGATTCACCCGGACACTTCTCTCCTGGTCGCCTGCAGCATCTTTCTTCAAGGCTCCATAGGAATCAGTGACGAAACCTGACACACTTTGACACCTATGCACCCGCTTCCAGTGGGTGAGGTAACGCAAGTACTTCGGTGCTCCTGTGGGTATTGACTATCCTAGTGTCCTAGTTTCAAGTAGCTTTTCCCTAGTCCATCCGGAAGTGTCCTAAAAGAACTAGTTTCCAATTCTTTCGTTCCCATTCTAACTCTATGGTAACTCGCGTGTGTGTAAAGACACTGCACACGCATCCCGTGGGCATCCTGCTTCCTAACTCTCGTTAGTACAGCGTAGCCCCAGCGATTCCCTAGGCCCTAGGCCTATCCTTTGTTCGTGACGTGGTTCTTATACAACTATTTTAGTATATGGTTTTACGTGCCCCTAGGGCCCTACTGTATTTTGTGCAACTTATTGTATGATAATTGAGTATCTTGTTATGTGCTTATGCCTCTGACCTCATAAAGAGTTCAGAGGGTTGTGTTAGTAATAAATACATATATATTTTGATATATAACCTGTGTGGTGTCCTTTCATTTGGTATTAAAGGGGTTACATATGGTAAAACAGCTGGCTTTACATGCCCTCTTGAGTTTAGCCTAAGACTGCTTTGTCCATGCGACCACTAGGATAGCTGGTCTATAAGGTTGACTTTACAACCATCACCATAAGGGTTGTTTGGACTGATACAGGGTGCCCACTAGAATAGTGGACATCACATATCAGGCCAACTTCTTACAGTAACCTCCTGATTGCAGCTTTTAATCCTGGTAGGCCTGACCATTTTTCTAAAGATAGTAAAGTGCATTCAGTTGAGTGAGGTACTAACTACTTATATATATGCATCAAAAGACTATACAGTTTTGTGGCAATTGACTCCAAAATAAATGTGTAATGACATACATTTCTCTATTGAAATTTGAAATAGTTTGGCTTTACTCCATCAAGAACATTGAAATACGCAACCTGAATTTTGAAAGTAATGTTACACATGTTAACATAAGAACTTGCAAAATGAAAAGTAAGAACTGATGGAATTAATATTGTATTGATAAATTGAAAAAGTATATGTAATTGTTCTTTAGTTTAAAAGGTGTTATGTTTTTCTTTTTATGACTTTCAACCAATTTGTAACATTTATTGTTACAGTGGTTCATGCAATTTTGGCAATATTAGTGTTTTCCCCGGCTGTTGTCAACCTGGTGGGTTGAGTCTAGCAGGACTGGTATTACCCAAAACCCGTTGATTTTCGCATTTCTTTACATTTTTTGTTCGTTTATTTCTTCGTTTACTCTTTGCAAGATACATGCTTATGTTAAACTACAACATTGACAACAAGTACACAGGCTGTCTAACATTATTAATTTTTTGCGTTTGAGTAATCCATTTTTGTATATAACAAATGCTGGGAAATGTTCGTATATCTTCATGGAAGTTTCTTAGTATCATTAATGTACAGACTTGATACATGTGAATAGAGTTATGAAACCATCGTATATGAAAAAGAATAGATGACAGTTGTGTTTCATTTTTCTTAACAGAGAAGTAATGCCCCTGATGAAGGGCAGTATTGCCCGAAATGCATTGGGCCAAATATAAGTTTGATTTACGAATTATGTGAAAAATTAAGGATCACAATCAGATAAATCGAATGTTCAAATAAAACTTTATTTTGAAAGTATTAAGTTTACAAAGGAAATTTTTCTATACAGTGTGCATCTGGGGACGTCATTCCCGACTGGAATGACGCTATCATAAGTATTACTCCACCCTCCAAGACTCAGAAGGAGGTACTCAGGTAGCACCTAACCACCCTCAGTACTGTTTCACCCTAACAAACAACTTCGAGTGCGAGAAGGTTCAGCTTTCATTTACAGTTTACGTTCAATGCCACATACTTGAATCTATGAGTGTGGGTAGAGGGCTGCAGGGTGAATAAACTCTCCATAATGTTTCTAGATTTAAAAAGAATGATGGCAACATTATGCAGCAGACGGGGACGTTTTTGTTGGAACAATTATAAATGCCACTTGAAAGTGGAAGCTCTGACTAGGGTAAGTTGGGCAGGAACATTACAAACATTTTCAATGCTCCAGGCAAAATAGCATTTCCTGGAAGAGACCTATACTAAAAAAGACACATTTGGGGGGCACCAGGCAGTAGCCTTACTTTCTTTTACAGAAGCATTAGCTTTGGAGCCAGGCAAACGTCGGTGTCTGTTCTATTTATTTCTTTTTTGTAGAGCTCAGATCTGGGAGAATTATGGTGCTAAGATCAGGCAGGAAGGAAAAGGACAAAGAAAGAAGCTTAATAGAAGCAATATGTTTTTAGTCTTTTGCGAAACCATGAGCGAGAGGAGGTTTGCTAAAGCTAAAGCTAAAGTGAAAGGTTATTCCACAATCGGAGGTCCCTGGCACTAAAATATCTACCTCCTGTATGAGTGCAACAATAGCTGCCAAAGGAGCAAGAAACCTGATCTACGCTTTCTCGTAGGGCCCTAGTGTAGTAATTAGGACAGATAGCAGTTTAGGACAATGCATGTAATGGGGTGACCCTGTAACCCTCAGAACCTGGGTGGGTAATAAACAAAGTAATAATGGTTCTGTCGGACAGAAATACACACTGATTTAGTATTTCAACGTTTCCTTTCTTAAGTCTCGTACCTAACCAGGATATCACATTTTACTTGTTGTTTTTAGTATTACTCTAGCACAAAGTTTTCGTGCCATATATGTTTTAAATGTTCGTTAGGGACAGTTATTGAAGTAATTTGTTTTCACATGTGAAAGTATTTGAGTAAAATTTGCTTTCATTTTTCTTTATGGTCAGTGTGTTTTGTTTGTGAATGTATTAGTACACCTGTCTTGATATCCTGGTTAGGTACGAGACTTAAGAAAGGAAACGTTGAAATACTAAATCAGTGTGTATTTCTGTCCGACAGAACCATTATTAGATAGCAGTTTAGGAGCATTACAATATTATGAGCCTTGAACTGAATCATTTTCTTGGACGGCAGTCAGTGAAGCATGTAACATGCATTTGATACATGGTCAATTTCAGCAGCCAGTCTCTCGAACAATTTTCTTGAATTTTCTGCAATTTTGTAATCTGGAGTAGACGTTGTTCTCATAGTCTAGACAAGAAAGAATACTGGTAATGATCAAGATAGCCAAGTTGTTCCATGGTACAAATGGAATAATCTTCCTCAGAGTTATCAAGAGCAACTCAGGATGTGCACATTTTCTGGATCTGGACATTGAGGGCAAGCTGTTTCTCGAATCAGAAGTCCAGATTTTTAATCTGGGCTGGGCCAGAAAATATGGCCAAAGTCGCTGGCCAGAGTGAGTTATTCCAGAATAAGGGGTTGTTTAAAACAACAAGGATTTGATCTTGTCCCTGTTTCACTTACAAAAGTTATCGCCATCCGGTTTTTGGACCTCAAGAAGGTAGTACTTAAGAAGTAACACTGAGTTAATTGGCCAAGTTGTCAAATTTAAGAAGTATTTGAGAGACATCAAGGTATGAGAGCAACTAAAAGGCAATGCTTCAGATTAGCTCCCGAAGGCCCTGGACACATGTATTTTAAAAAGGACAGGAGAAAAGGCAGACCTTGAAGAACACCAAAGTTTAGTGGCCACTTTTGGACCGAAAGTGGGGACGAGAGAGTGATTGAGTCCAGTCTGAGAGAGAATGAAAACCAATCAAGCTTGTGACTAGTGAGTGAATTTAATATGGCCATACTTTGTTTTATTAAGCCACACAGTAAAACCAAAATCCTTGATGTTGCTACCTGGCCAGCGCACTGTTGCAGTGATGGTTAGATCTTCATTTACATTCACTGTATTTTAGGGGGTTGTATTTGGTGAGGGCTGCATTCAGAAAGATGACAAGTGACTATCACAAGAAATACACTAATGAATATGAGTTGTCAACTTAGTTTTTCCTGAATAGGCAGCTTTTTCTTCTTGGGGGTCTCGGATAAGGTTTTGCTCAAATTATAGTTCATCCAGAATGCAGCAGCTAGACTTATTATATGCCAAAAGAAATGCAAGTATATTTCTGCCACTCTTCCCAGAAAGCATTGGCTTCCTGTTAACAAAAGAGTATGCCCAAGTCTCTTAATATTGCTTACAAGGCAATTTTTGGTTCTTCCCCCTCCATTTCTGGCATCTAACTTCAGCTGTCACATCCCATCATGTGCGCTCAGATCCTATTTTCTTGAAATTCTACGTACCATGGCCTGGCCCTGGTCTTGTTGCCTACACATCATGGGTTAACAGAGCACCCACCCCGAAGTTAGCATTTGCACTGTTCTAATCCCCGACAGCAGATAGTTGTACACGAGCTGTTTATCTACTTTTCTTTAAAAATTCATGTTCTCTAGCTGAAGGTGTCTGTGGTGCCATATATGACAAGCATGTCTTATGTCATATGTGACACTTTCAGGCGGCCCTGTCTTTTCAGCAAATTATTTCACATATAGTTTCACTTTGACATTTTAATTATCAGCACTAAAACGCCTGGCAGTATCAGTAGTAAACATGGTGGTTCATCATTTCAACACGTATGTATATGAAACAGAAACCTAAAGGCCGTAGTGCTATGCATCGAAAATTTACAGCAAAGGAGAAGGGAAAAAAGACCAAGGGGACGCTGGAGTTCATCAGCACTGAGCGCATCCTGTTTATGGATGAACCCATATTTCTACAAAATATCAAAAATGATCGTAACTGAAGTGTTTTATACACATTAACACACCAATGAAATCAATCAATCAATGTAAGTATGTATTTACTGTTTTTAACTTCACCTCTACTTACCTCGCCTTACCTTGCGCGGCAGTGGTTCCTATGCACAAGACAACTTCAGTGGCAGATGCCACATACAAAAGGCAGTGGGACGCAAGAGGGGGAGTGCGGGCGGGGGGTAGGGAAATAAAAAAGAAAAGAAAAATTACCTTAAGTTGACGGCCGCGTGCCGGGTGCTTCCTCTTCCATGTCGCAGCTGGCAATGGGAGTGAGTGCATCAGACTCCCTGTTCAGTCCCCGCGCTGGGGATTGGCCTGAGCAGGCTAGAAATACACCCTGCTCAGACCAGGGAGTCTGTGGCGTTTCTGCAGCCGAGCTGCATGGGGATTGGCCTGAGCAGTCTATAAAGACGGCCTGCTCAGACCAGGGATTCTGTGGGGTTTCTCCAGCCCGGCTTCTCAATGCAACCGGGTTGGAGTAGTGTGCATGTGTGTTTTGGTCGGCCTGAGACAGCTGACCAAACACACATGTGCACTTAGAGAGTGCACATTGCACTCTTCCTCCCCCTCCCATGCTGAGCCAGCTGCTTAAAAATAAAACGATAATCAAATATAGTTTTATTTTTTATATGCTGGCTCTGCCATTGGAGCGACGCTCCTCTGCCATTGCGGAGGAGCCGCCCCTGGACAGCTTAATAAAATGCCGAGGGTGTTAATTTGCTGAATGATGGTGGGCCTGGCCCAACATTTGATACACTTGGTATTCCGGGCCATGAGGGGGACTTGTAGGAAGAGGCTTTGAGCAATTGGCTGATTTTGGGGGTTATGGGGTGGGTGCAGTTGGCACTGTTAGGGGCATCGTAGTATCTAGGTGACGATAGTGGTTTCTTCAGTTGCTTCTTTTTCTGTCCTTTGATATTTCAACCTTGAAAGTAGAGATTTACGAAACGCCATCCAGAATTAGGTGAAACGCAATAGGACCATTGTAGCCATGTTCTCCTATGGACGATTGTGTTTTACCACACAAACTTAATTAAATGTTGAATAAACTCGTTCCATAGATTATTTTAAAGAGATTCATAAAGGAGGCCGATATAAGAAGGGAACTCGCTGGGGTCTGTTGTGAATGCAGTGTGCTAGCAGCCTTTCTCTCTATCTTTATGGTGTGGGCGAACAAGGTGTATCAGTTGTGACTTAAATTAGGTAGTTTGTCATTGATTGACCTTTGCACCCAGCCTTGGAGACCGTGAGCAGTTACCGTCCACGAGGAGTAAAGTAAGGTTAAACTAAGTCCTTGGAAATGCAATGAAAAGAATGGTAGAGACTTACCACACACAATGGCGTAAAATATGAGTTTGGGTGCACTGCTTGGATTGGTATGTTAGTGTGATTATGGTTTTTCTCTTAATTAAGCAGGGTTTAATTGGCTTATATGAAAACAAATACTTTTAAAGAAATGAAAATAAGAAATGTATCATAGTAAATTGAAATGGGCAGAATAAAAAATATATTTTGGCTGCTTCCTGAAGATTTTAAACTTTACCGGCTTATTGTCACTACAGTCAACTGTCAGCTTTTAATGAGTTTAAAGTACATTTTCCAGCTTGAGCATTTCTGCTCTACATTTCTTAAAGCCAAATATAAGCAAAAATGTCTAATATCAATGTTTTGATGTACACCAGGTGTGAGTGTTCGCCATCTCCAGCTATTTTAAGCACTAATCATTCTGTACATTACACTCATTGGGCCAGTGGAGTAACAATAGCCCGCAGCCCCCTTGGTGCGAAGGGGCCCGAGCTCCAGGTAGCTCCCTCCGGCACTGTGCACAGGCAGCGGGTCAGAGTACCTGGCTGGATACAGAGTGTGGGGAGGGGGGCCCTCTATGTACTTCACAGGGGGGGCTCAAGTTTTGTCACACCACTGCATTAGGCAAGTCGTAACCTTGTCAGCTTCCACTACAGCTTATAAAAACCTACTAGATAAGGGACACTCGTTGATTGATGGTGCTCGAGGGTCAAATCCAGTCGGGCATTCAGCATTTTTGTAATTAGGATTTCCATGGTCAGAAACCTTAGACTCGTCCGCTACCACCATGACAAGCTTCTCAGGTCTCTTGCTCTTTTACAAGACTTTGTCACTATTTTGGGCCCATTGAGATAAGGGTAGGCACCAACCAACAGATTCTATCCTTGCCAGCTGAGTGCCTGGTTCTCCTACTTTCAGATATGTTGTCTAGACAATTATTGTATTAGCTGAAAGCGAGAATATTCCTTTTTTCTTCAGCATGGCTTGTCAGGCTAATACCCCCCAGAAGCCACTTTGCTTTGCACATGATGGAGTTTGGTGTCTACAGGAAGGGATCCCACACTGAAGGAAAAAGCACCTGTCACAAAGGCTTCCAGAAGTCTAAATGGTGATGCCCAAGCTTGGGGTCGTATGAGAAGGCAAAGGAAATCCAGGAAGCCCAGAAGGGCTGCAGAAAAATACTGCAAGAGAGGAAAAGTAAAAACAGGACCTATTGTGAAACACACTACTGCGTTGCAATGCTTGTCTTACCACTGTGCCTTTTATAGAGAAAAGAATGGAACATGTTGACGCACAAACAGGAATTATGGACGCCATATTGGATTATGAAGAAACAGTAAGGATACTTCAGTCTGCCATCTCGGATCGGGAGGCTGGAAGCAACAAAGTGAATTCCATGCCTGGGATGGAGCAGAGCTATGAAACAATTTTCCCAAATTATGATTGTCCTACGGGGCCTGTATAGGTGCCGCCATGCTGCCTGGAGAATGCCATGACCACTGTGAGCAGGGAGGTAAGGGCAACCAGAGATCTTTGCCCTGCAGCAAGGAGAATGCCCCTCTCTGCACTGGAAGCAAGGAAGAACACCACACACCTGAAAAGTCCTGAAAATGATGAGGTGAAATGTACCACTTTAAAAAAAAAAAGGTCACGTACTTATGTTGTATACAATTAATTTAAACGGGAGAGTTGCATGTTTATAGTGCAAATTATTGTACATTAGTTTTTATTTAATTAAGAAAAGATCAACAGAAAGCACGATGTGATTTACATTTTTTGGAAACCTAACCATATGTTGCAGCTCACCGTGGAAATCGAAGTTTTAATGGAAGTTAACACTGTCAGTAACTATTGCACGCAAGATACACTATACCTCTGTGGACTTCATACGGATAAGCCGTTCTGAATTTATATTATCAGACGCATCCTTTGGACCCCTTAAAGAATGTATGACAAGAACATCTGGCATAATGATAATATATATTACATACGGATAACATGTAAATGATAGTAACAGTAGAAACATTGTTTCTGAAAGGAATGTAAAGTCAGCATGTACTAGCTTAATTAAAAATGTATTTGTAATATTGGCAAACTTCCGTAAAAAAAGGGGAGGGAAACTCCTACTGAAACCAATAGCAATCATTGAAATATTAATGAATAGTTTTAAACATAGCTAAGTCACATAGTTTAGCTAATACACATGATAACATAAGATAACACAAATTGCAAACGCTAGATAGTTTGCAAAAAAATAATTTATATTCGATGGTTAATGAAGCAAGAACCTGTCATGTGACACAGTATGTTATGGATACTCCACTCTGGAAATAAGGTACCTAGAAAGAGGGGCGGGGTGAAATATGATATCCTACCCTGGAGCACTTAAGCAGAAGAGCAGGACAGCCTACTATGGATCTGGTAAAAATTACAGGGCATTCGTTGAGATCACACTTAAGGAAGACCTCTTGAGCCCCTGGTGATGGATTAACATTTGATAAATTCCTCTGTTACAATATGTTGCAAGTTCTGTATTCAGCCCTCAGTATATAAAAAAAAATGAGACATGGTGAAGTATGACTTTTTTTTTTTAAACAAACTTTATTGCCTTTTAAATGTTGTACAGAAGGTCCGCTGAGCGCAGCACAACTAGTTACAAAGCATGATCATTTGAATGCATCACATTTCAGACCCTGCTTGGTCTAATAGCCACGAGTCCTGATTTTATCCGTCGCATGTTTTGTCTGGTGAGACACGGTGAAGTATGACTTGCTGTACACATTGGAATAGGAAGCTATGGACCACAACTGTCCCAGCAAACTGATCACCTGTATTGAATACCAATGTTCATACATGTCTTCTTCTTTCAGCGAGAACTCATCTCTGCTGCCTGCAACCTTCTCTCTGCTGCTCTCTCTGTGTACTCCTCCTCCTGTGTGTTGATCATCCTCTTCTCTATGGCCTACACTCTTCTGGCCAGATCTGCTATGTACTGACCAACCCTGGATATTGGAACACTGCAGACCACCTGCCTATTTACTGACCACCTACTGTATGACCTCCACTCTGTTGATCACTCCTGTGTGGCCAACCTGTCTACTGACAAGCAAATCCTCTCTGGTCTGCTGGTTGATAGCACTGCTCTTGTCTCCTCCCATGTTTCCTGTCTTGTCTTCTTTCTCATGACCACTGCCCCTATCTCTTCCTTGCTGACAGCTGTATCCCACTGTCTGGTCTCTTGTCAGCTGAGAACTGTCTCCTCTCTTCTATGTTGACCACTTCCTATTGTCGCTGATTATTGGCCTTCTGAAGTGTCTTCATCTTTGATTGAATTCCCCTCTATGGTTACCTCTTTGTTGACGGTTTACTAACAAAATTAGCTTTTTACTAAAATATTATGTCCTTAATATTGTTTACAAAAATATTGCCCATAATTGACTCCTCTCTTGTCCCATCTATGCTGAAAACGATCTCTGGTCTCCCTAACACTGACCACTGGCTCCTCTTTAGTTTGTCCTGTGCTAACCACTTGCCCATCTCTAGTCTCCCAGCGCTGACCACTCAAGTCTAATCTTGGCTGACTGCTGGTACTTGTCTCTTCTGTTTGTTACTAACCACTGACTCCTCCCTGGTTTCCTCTCTACTGACCGGTGCCTCTTTGCTTGATATTTGCCATGTCTGCGTGCTGCCCACTGTACATTGACTCCCACCTCATGTCTCCTGTGCTGTGTGGGACTAGGAGTGTCATTAGATTCAATAGCTCAATACTACGCATCATATCTGTTCCTAACATCACTTTACTAAATTCTAGATCTCAATAGCAATGCGTATTTTATTCCAGACAGCTTGATATCTGTCTCAGTCTTAAATAATGTAATAGAAATAATAAACCAATTAATGGATCATTAAATGCTTCCAGAACTGCTCTGCATTCAATGTTAATTTGTAAACCTTTTTCCCTCCTCTATCCCTCCGCTATCCTTCTCAATCCAAATAACTGATTAATATCCACCACTCAAATTACTTTCATATTTCACTATACTAATTCACCACTAATCCTTATGGGTTCCGGAGTAGCGTGCTACTCACCAAGAAAGTGCTTTAACACCCCATTAGGGGTAACAAGCGCCATATAAATGCAAACCTTTTTTCCCCTCTTCTATCCCTCCGCTATCCTTATCAATCCAAATAACTGACTAATGTCCACCATTCAAATTATTTTTATATTTCACTATACTAATTCAATACTAATCCTTCTTTGGTTCCGGAGTAGCGTGCTACTCACCAAAAAAGCGATTCAGCGCCTCGTCAGGGGTAGTAAGTGCTATATAAATGCAATTACAATACCATACAATTACAATGTTCACGCTGTTCAAGTTAGCTCAGATGGCTTCTGAAATTCTCATGTGGAGATATTGGAGCCTTAACAATTAATGGCCATCTTTTATAGGGAATACAAACACAGATGACATAATAGAATGAGAGATAGTTGCATAAACAGCCATGTCTTCCTTACTTATGGGAAGTGGATACGTTCCAGTTTTTGTGTAGGAATGGGTTTGAGTACCGATATTCATACTTTTCTGGTGTAGGCACTTTTTTCTGTTTGGCAAGAGCCAGGTCTTTACTTGCCTGCAATAATGCAATCAAGCATTCAATTTACAAGAATATGAAATTGTCATTGACGTATTCCTCAGAAGAGCACCATTAAAAAAAAATAATAGACAAACGCCATCAGCACTTATGTATCTTCAGGTTGACTCGTGTATAAGGTTTGCATCTAAGGAAACACACACAGAGAATCCCAGTCCTCGCGTGAGCCCAGTTAAAAAAAATCTTAAGTGTCTGCTTCTAAACAAATACGATCTTCTTACAAATCACAGTGGTTTGGGAGGCTCCAGTTTTTGGGACAATTTGACAGACTGTAGGCTGGTTTGAGCTAAAGTTTATTCTGATTACCAAGGCTGAGGTATTGGTTGGCATTTGGCAAGCTAAGCAAAGAGTGCGCGTTCCTGGCGTTGGCCATTTGTCTGGCCTTGCCATTGTACTGTGGGTAAGCCGATCCATAATGGAGTTGAGCCTAGCTTTCAGGCCACTATTCCCTTTGCCTTCATGCTGCAGTTTTTTAACAATAGATGCAGCTTCCTACTAAACAAAGGATTACTGGGAATTGTGTTCTACATAGGTATAAATAAAAGCTGAGGGGATGCCTTTCTGCTGTGTTCAGCCAACCTGCCCTCCGCATCTGGGTTTTCTTCATAGTCTGTCACCTGAGAGTAACCACTTTAATTTGTTTATCTATTTTATTGTCTGCAGTGGGTTGATTGGTTTATCCTGATATAGTTTGGCAAGTCAGGTGAAGCAAACAATATCAACATGAAACAAGCATTAGCAATGCCTGTGGGTCTCGTATGTGCAAGCTCTATTGGCCTAGTCAATGTTGTTTTTAGACACTGTATAACAGTGAGATGCTGGGCAACGTGGCTTAAAGTCAAGGAGAGATAGCGCTATCATGCAGCCAGCTTTGACCGCGTCATGGCACTTTTTTAAAGCAGTGTTGCACTGCAGCCCGTGCTGTGGTGCAATATGTTAAAAAAAAGCGTGAGGGGCACACAAGGGAGGTGGGAGGGAGTGAGCAGCAACAATGGACGGTGGGGGAGGGGAGGGAGCAACATGAGGTAGACCCTGGGGAGGAGAGCAGGAGCAGCAACAACAGGAGGGGGAACTGCAATAGGAGGGAGGTACAGGGGAGGGGTATGGAGCAGCAGTAATGGACTTTGCCTTCTCCATAACTCTCTCCTCCTGATGTCCAAGTCCTGTCACAGGCGTGTCCTAAATAGGCCTCAGCCTTCAATTACACGTGACATTTTAGGTCTGTGTTGACTGCACAGCTGTGTGATTCCCATTGTTATCAGTTCTTAAGATACACCTACGTCCTTTTGCTCCACCCAGAGGAATATTTCTCTAACACCATAAAGTGCTTGCTTTCCATTGATCGAGGGGCTATTTTATATCTTAAAAGTACACTAAATCACCACACAATAAAGACGTTTTCTCATAAATGCATTTTATACATTAGGCAACATTGTTGCTTTCTTTTTTTCAGTGCAATAGGCTTTTAACATATTTTAATCAAGGTTCAAAATACAAACCAGATCTTTTTGTTTTTCTGTGGCCTATTGATTTATGTGCTCGGTTGATTTAAGTGTTCCAAATATTAATTAGCTGTGCTGTTCTTAGCTATTTTAATAGGAAATCATACTAACCGTTTACTAGAAAGACTTCTTAAATGGTGTCAGGATGATTAAATATATGCTGCATATATTTCGTTAGTGGGATTTATTAAAGTGACAGATACCACAAAGCATTGTTCATTGTGGTGCCTGTATTATCATTTAACGTACTAAACTGGAACTCTTACAAGTATTATAGAGGAAACCCGTTTTTTAATTTTAAAGAGTCTCATTATATTTTAATATGATAATTGCTTAATTTACACTTCAAATCTTTTGATGGCTTGGTTTATATTTTGGTTCTCATGGCTAAGCCAGACACCCCCTGTCTCGGCCTAGCCTCGGCTGTTCTAGGAATTGTTTGGCTTGCCCAACTCAAATTTGACTGTGCCAGTAAGGTCACTTGCACACATCTCAGATAATGGTGAGAAGATGTTCCGCCATCAGTATACACTTGGAAGAGCATATAAACTCCAGGTAGAGCGTCAGTTACGAAAACACCTCCGCTTAGTGCCGGAATCCTCTGGAGCTCGGCGACTGCTAAATATAGCCAGCTGGGTGAACTCCTCAAGCCCAGAGCGGGAAGCAAGAAATCGGAAAAATGACTGCGTTCAAAGCTGATAAATTATGAGAGAGCCTGGTGCATCTTTAATGGGCCCTAATCCATAAATGTATATACAGCACTTCACTTCAAGGAGTTAAATAAATGTTTCTGTTTCATGAGTTATCAATGCCTGTCAGCTGTGCGCTGGCTGAGAAGAAGCAGGGCCACGGGTAGGGGATTTTACTTTTCGTCAAGCGGCGGAGGGAACGGAGGTGAGGGATTCCATTTACTTCCTAAGTTCTTTTGTGAAATATGATGGCTGGGATGAGGGCTTTCTTAAGGTGTTGTAGGCGAAAAGCTGTAAGTAAGTAAACCATAAAGCTATTGTAGTAAAGAGTGCTAATTATCAGCTTTGTAAGGGGCATGAGCAATATCTCTGGCCATAACACCATCTCTGGCCTTAACACCTATACGCCTACAACTCACGGAATACCTTAAGCGAGGGTGTTAAGAGATCCATAGATTTTGTTCTGAACTCGAAGTATGTGGAGTGATTCTGTGGATGGTCCACGTGTGTTTGCTTACTGTTGTGCCCTATCTGTTGTGATAGCCATGTTGATCTGTGCATCGACTGGTATCTATAGATTTTGTACGGGACTCGAAGTATGTTGAGGGGTTCTTTGAATGTTTCATATGTGTGTCTGATTACAGTTGTACATTGTGTCTGGTGTTGTAGGAGTGTTGCTCGCTGCAGGGAATGGTATGAATGTAGTCCCTCAGATGTGAAAAGGACCTACATAGTTTGAGTATTGCTACGGTGTGCCCTGTTTGTTTGCTTGCTGTTGTGCCCTGACGTTAGTATTTTATGGGTGTTGCCTTGTTCGTAAGTTCGGTAAGATGGCCTGAATGGATAGGATATTCTTTCAGTGTGCTCTATGTCTATTAGGGTGACGAACTGGAATTGGTGCAAATGCAGGACACAGAGTAAAATTTCAGGTCAAAAAGTCAAAATTCAAGACAAAAGTTACGTTTTACAGACACATCAGTACCATTGTGAGATGTAAATCGGTATGCATAGGATGTAGCTAATTGGGACCTGCAGTGCTGGTCTAGAGTGCAGTCCAGCTCTATGTGTCAGATCGCTTCAGGTATTCCATTTCTGTTCAGCTGGTGATGATTTTCAAGGGGGCTGGTACAGATCTGAGTAATGGATAAGACCCATGGCGGACAGGTCTTGTGTGAGGGTAAGAGCATTAAGCAGAAAATTTAGTTATTAACCAGCCTGCATGAGGTATAATTAGCTGAACACTGCTGAGCGTTATGGTATTATTGTGGATCAAAGTGGTTACATTTAAGTTTACTTTACTTTATAATGCCCTGGCTAGCCTTATATCAGCCCTCCATATTTTACCTGCATATTGGAAATAGTATACTGCTTGGGCTGTTTCCTTTCTGTGAGCTGTAAACTATAGATTCCTAACTGATGCACAGAAGAGTGTTACAGACTATGAACTGTATACACTGTTAAGGCATAATTGTAGGGCAGAAGGATGCACCGTCTTTTACATACAGAACATTTTCTATTGAATGGAAGCAAAATGCCAACATACAGTTTTAATGATAAAACTATATAGCACACAAATACTAATGTGTGGAAATTTGGTTTAGGCAAATATGTATCATTTGAACATCACCAAGTAAAGTGTCTTGATTGTTTTGATCCTATTAAAACTCTGTTTCCAGGACACTTCTGAATTACAAACAAGTGGCCCATTTGTGGTTTCCTAACTCTGATATGATTTGAAACATTTGCACAGTTCATGTACAGATATTTAAAAGTTGTGTGTTACAAACAAACTGACAGCTTACAGCCATTGTTTTCGCACCCCCAAGACAATCTGGGAACACATGGTGCATTCTACAACACATTTGTCATTAAATATCAATTTTATTAGCTTCTAAAGCATAGTAAATGATGACTTCACTGTGCACCAGGATACGACAATCTTTGATGCGGCTCTTCAATGATTAATGCAAGAAAGTATGCAGTTCCTAACACTTAAAGAGGGACAAGACAACAGGACTGGGTGGTCTTCAGTCCCAAAAGTTATAGGAGGAATGAGGAATTCCTCCTATTGGAATTAGGGCCCTCATACACCCGGCAGGGTGTAATGCTTCATCATAGGGTGTGCTCCTCGTCAGGATGGCGCTGCAATACCTGCCGTGCTCTTTATGAGGGTCTCTTTGCCGGAGATCTTTTATTCCAAAGTGCCGTTGGATTGAGGGGCCTAGCTGTGTAGATGGATGTGGTAAGTGAGTGCTCAAAGTGAGTATTAAAACGGGGTATGGAAGTTGTCCAGAGAATTATTTCAATCAGCGTGACTTCCAACCAGATTAAAAACAGGGTGGCGCACTACTGAAATAATGTTTTAGGGATGGCGCAACATCAGGTGGTTAACTCTTCAATGATTCCCTCACTATCACCAACAGTGCCTCTCTCTCACATTTATTTAATTTGTTTTATAGTGCCTCTCATACTAGTGTAGGGTGCCAAAGCACTTTCTACAGAGACAATGAATCAATGTGAATGCATAAATCAGTATACAGAAAGTGTTATATGAGGCAACAGGGACTACAAGCTGTAGGATGCACTTAACCCATACTGGTAGGCATTTTGGAAGAGTGCTTGGTCTGAAGAAGCTCAACTCAGGATTCAGAACATAACACAGTAGTTAGCGTTGACTTTATTGATAAGAATTTATTACTACCCAAACAAACCTTTTTTAGCAACATCAGGATAAAGGAAAACTCGGAAGAAAACATAACTTTGTAACCTGTACTATGCAACTTGCATGCAGCTCATAGCTCATTGTGCTAGATTAAGTATGTAACTTATGACCTGCACAGTAACAAAAGAATCTCAGTGACAAAAGCAGTAACCCACTGAGCTCAGCACATAAAATACTTTTCTTTGATATGCATGGTACACATTCTTTGCAGCAGGCATATTAACCCCCTATGCTACCTAAGATGATTCAAACAGCCACTAACAAAACTCCCATCTCTCTCCAGCAGGTGCATTAGTCACCAGTGCTATCGTGAAACTTTTATTGTTGCCTGAAAACGGCTGGATATTCAAGGAACTTTGCAGTGCCAGCCCCAGTAACAAAACCGCACACCACCCTTTCAGCCTCTCAGGGAAACTCCCAATGAGTGTACGGGCAGTCCGGTCTTGCTACCATCCTCCAATAGTGCCCCTCATCTACACATAGATCCTCTCTCATGTATATTTAATTTCATTTATAGTGCTACTCATCCGAAGTATGTACGACAGGGTGTCGGAGTGAGTTACATCACACACATATTATATAGAGACAATCTATACTACTATTATAAAGAGAGAACTGTGTCCTTTGAGCCAGGTAAACTTGGAAAGTTCACCACCAATTGTAACACCCAATACAGCGTTGGAAAGGGGAGGTCCAGTAGATGGACATAGGCTATATAAAAAAAAATATATACGTTATTTAAAAAATTGACAATAAAAAAAAGTAGTCCCTTCGAAGTAGCGCCGGCCATGTGCGCTAACCACATACGTGCTGACATCATCATCGGAGGACGGGAGGGCGAGGAGGAGCGGCGGACAACAGCGCGGGGAGGAGCGGAGAACTTAGCCACACTGGAGCGGCCTGAGGTACGTGAACTGCGGGGAGGAGCGGTGAAGTAAGGAGGACTGGAGCGGGATGACAGGTAAACTTTAGCGCTGCAGCGGGTCGTGTATACTGGCTTTGTTAGTTTGCAGCGCCGGATGCGTGGCCACAGTGTTAGGGAGCAGGGCGTGTGCGGATGATTAGGGGCACTGAAGGTGGCGGTGAGCTTGGGCTGAGGAGGTGGTTGGGGTCCTGGGTTGCGGCGACTGGGAGCAAGCCTGATTGCCCCCGGATAACATGGGAATGGAAGTGAGCCTGGGGTTAAGCAGAGTTAAGAATAAGTACCAGCGCCCAAAACTCTGCTTAAAAGTACAGGACCAGTGCTTACATGTCGGCGGGTGGAATACCAGCAAGCCTGATTGCCCCCGGACAACGTCGGGGCGGGCTGCTAGTAACTCATAAATGTGAAAGTCAATGTATAGGAAATGTCACTTGAGACAATGGGGGCTACAAGGTGTAAGAGAGTCAGATGTCATCCATACTGGTAGGTAGTGGCATAGCGTGGGTTGAGCCATAGGGGCGGTTGCCCTGGATGCAATATTTTTAGGGGTGCAAAATTTTAAAAGAAAAAACATTTGTGGTGGAAGAGACTCGAGTCACATCGGTGCTGTTGTCTGCAAGTGCAAGTTATGTTGTCTTGCTCACCTTTCCCCGCAGAAGGGCTGCATGGAGCCATACCTCATGCCTCTCTCGTGGCAGGTGGAGGGCTGCTTGCCCTGTTTCCCGGTGGCATGGGAGTAGCGTCACCAAGCAGTACAACAGTGGAACGTCTCTTGTGGTACCACGGGACTGTACAAGGAATTAATTTCTGTTTTTTGATAGGCAGAAGGAGCATTTCAATCCCGAGTTCCAGGGTTGCTGCCTGAAGTCCTGTGTCGGTTTGGGATGGCTGTTTGAGTCACCCAGGGGTGTGGCATCCATTCATTCTTTCATCCATCATTCAGTCTTTCACCATTCATTCTGTCCTTCCATCTGTCTGACCATCTGTATCCAAACCTATTTAACCATTCCCAAACCTATCCATCATCTATCCTTCCATCCATCATTTCACTCATCCATCTCTCCATCCACCCTTTCCCCATCCATCCTTTCACTCACCCATCCACTCATCCATCCAAACATTTATCCTTTTACCCATCCAGCCATCCTTTCACTTACTCATCCATCCATCGAGTCATGCAGTCACTCATCCGTCCATTCATTCACCATTTCACTCATCCATTAATCCTTTCTTCTAGCTCTTCACTCTCGCCTTTGCTCATCTATGCATTATTTTGCTCATCCATCCTTACATCCTTCTTTTCACTCATCCATACACCCATTTGCCAATCCATCCTGTCAATCATCCATCCATCCTCTCTTTCTCGCTCCATCCCCCTTTCACTTAGCCATCCCTTTACTCATCCATCCACCCATCCACCCACCCACTTATGAATGTATCCATTGACCCTATCACTCATTCATCCTTTCACTCATCCATCCTTTTTCTCATCCATCCACCCTTTCAATCATCCATCTATCCTTTTGCCCATCTACCCTCTCTTTCACTCACTCATTCATGCTTACATCCACTCCTTTACTCACCCGTTCATCCATTCACCCTTTCACTTATCAATTCATCAATCCTTCCGTCATTTCACTCATCCATTCACCCGCCCATCATCCACCCTTTTACTCATCCATCCTTTCACTCATCCATCCAAGCTTTTACCCATCCATTCACCCTTTTACCCATACATCAACCATTCCACACATACACCCACCCTTCCAGCCATAAATCTATTTATTTACCCTTTCTCTCATCCATCCTTCCACTCACTCATCCATCCATCCTTTCTCTCATTATCCATCCATTCACACTTTCACTCATCCATTCATCCTTTCACTAACCCATCCTGCCATTCACCCATTCTTTCACTTACTTACTCACCCACCTTTTCACATTATTTATGAGCTTATCCTTTGTCTGCAGAGTTGCAGACAGAAGAGGCCCATCAAGAACTCCACCCTCGCTGTAGTTCCTAAAGATAGGGGTGGAGTGGGGGAAGGTTCACTATCCCCCTGCACATAGGCAATCTGACGACGTGGAAGTCATGAGGGAAGAGTTGTGGCGCAGCAGCCAGGGCCCTGACTACGGCTTTCGGGGGCTAACGGTTCGATCCCCATTGCTGGCGGCAGATCAGCCCAGCACCATGTGACTATGGGCAATAGCTCACTTAATCTTCCCAACGGCCCCCAGTGCCTTGACACCCTCGAACAATTATTTGCACTTTACAAATTCTGGACATTTACATTTACACAAGTCATGCTTGATGCTCAGTGCCAGGACATTCGGTGACTGTGACATGGTGTTGTTTTCAGGGCTTTAAGTGGATTGAAAAAACTTGGGGGTCTCTCCAAAGGGCATGTCTGATGTAATTAAGGGCGTGGCTTAAAACACATAAGCTAAAAATCTGTGTTTAGCATAGTGTGCTGCCCTACTGGTATTCTGCTACTTCTGTTATTGCATCCAGATATATAATATGGGGAGAGGGTGTGGCCTAATGGCTAGCGCGGCCAACCTTGAAGCAGGGGGAACCGGGTTCGAGTCTCGTCAGGGGCGCTCAACATACTGTGATTCTGGGCAAATCACTTAATCTTCCTGAACCTAACAAAAAAATGAATGTGTCTATCTGTAACGAAACGGGTGCTCATATAAAGCGCTCTGATACCCGATACCTTCGGGTCAAGTTCGCGCTATATAAAACTAAAAAAAATAAAAAATACATTACACCTACAACAATCCAGGACTATTTGCTTTGTCATTGGTTGTTAGTTGCATGAAATAAAAAAGCAGCAACTATGGCTTTGTTGTATAGTATATTGAAAATGCTTCAGTTCCAAAATGATGAGACTGTGAAAGAACTATAACCCCTTCTTTTTAACTTCTTTCGCTGGCTTCTTTTCATGAACTGGATTTTGTACATTTCTCCCATATGGTGAGGTGCAACATTTTTTTATGTACTGTTAAAACAGAATACCCTGCCCTAGACCGAGGCAGGAGGAGGTCATCAAATGCCTTAACATCCCCGACTGGCCCACTGTCATTCTGTATGTGACAATCAGATGGCATACAGAATCATAATGGGCGGTGTGGGGCTGCTCTTGTGCTCAGAGGATGAGTGCGAGGCGGCCGCAATCATGGAAGTGACGCTTCTTGCAGGGGAACAGCGCTGCTTCCTGCAATACCCATTTATCGTGAAATTACTTGGTAAACATCCCGCAAGCCAGAATCACTCTGACTGTCCTTGGTTCTAATTTGCAGTTATTTACTGTGTCATCACTCTCCTTACTAGTCACCACCGAAGTTAGACACACCTAATATGATAACATAGCTAATACTGAGAAAAATCACCCTAGCCAACCGCCAAGACCACTAGGCCCACGAACAAGGGGCAGGATGAAAATTCTAATATTTTGGGTAATTAATTAATCTAAAATAACTCATTTAAATTAAGTTTATCGAAGTTTGGCAACAGTCCTACAGTCCTGGTGTGAAGTTAGGTGCGTCTATACTCATTGATTTATTGCTTTATATTACAATTAAAGTTATTAAAGTGAATTAATTCAAGAAAAGAAAATTGCTCCATATGTGTTGAAAGGGGGAAAGCTGAATCTGATTACAGCAGATCGGTTGCCTAAGCCACCCCCAAATTGAAATGTTTAAAGAAGGGCAAAAATAGATATTATCACAAAAGGCTGAATCAACGTGCCCAGAATGCGCTATTGAGAGTGGCAAAAAAATGAATACTCCTTAACGAAGCCGGACTTCAATAACAAATAGGCACAAAGGGTCAACATATTTGTCTAATGGTGTATCCTGCGTAGTTACCTTGGGTCCTACAAGTGAACAGTCTATCTGCACCTCAGTGTAAAATCAAATGGGGAGTCTGATGTTACCAAAACGCAACAAACATGTTGTGCACTGATGTCTCTGCAGCACTGCATCGTCAGCTGCTGATAAATCAAACGCATATATTGTTGCTGCATTTAGTGAAGCCCTTGAGAGTATTTGCCTATTGACGTGAGGCAAGTTAGATTTTGAAAGGGAGAAATGGTGTCTATGTTTTAACAGAGGCAGTAGTATCCTTCATTTCATTCCCACTACGCTCGTCTATCAACGTGTTGTTGAATTATGTGTTATGGGCATTGATTTTGTGCCTGTTCTGTACAACCAAGTGTTGTTATAACAATGTCTAAGGGAGATAAAATTACTGATAGTTTGCATATGATCAGGCCTTATGAAACAATGACACATCTCACTAGGGTATCAAAATTACCTGATGAAATTGTAAGCTTAGTGAGAACATTAATTGTATCTTTAATGGCAGGAATGCAACAAATTCTATAGAAAACCCTAAATAAAAGTTGACAAGTTATATATGGAGCCAGCCAGTTTGGCCTTTGTGGCAACTATCCTGCATTCCACCTTGTCATAAAACCCGTAGGTTGGCACATCTAATGAAGTATTTCCCATCATGACCACACCCTCCGATCACTCCAGAAACCTCGGAATCATCATTGGCAACAAGCTCACCATGAAATCACAGATCAAGGCTGTCTCCTCTCCCTGCTTCCTTACTCTGCGCATGCTACGGTAAGATCTTCAAGTGGCTACCCCTGCTCACAAGACACACTGTGACATAAGCCGTCATCACCAGCCAGCTGGAGTGCGGCAATGCTTTTTACATAGGAATTGCCACACACCTCCTACAGAGACTTCAGATCATACAGGATGCTGCAGCCAGACTCATCCTCAGCCTCCCCGATGAACCATATTCTACCCCACCTCAGGCAACTCCACTGGCTACCCATACAGAAAAGAGGCCAGTTTAAGCAGCTGTCCCACACACACAATGATCTACACAACCAAGGACCCACCTACATTAACCACCGCCTGAACTTTTACCAACCTCCGAGAAGACTACGCTCTGCCTCTCTATCACTTGCCCAAACTCCCTGCTTCTACCGAAACAGAAGTGGAGGAAGATCCTCCCACATCGCAGCAAAGACCTGGAATAGCTTCCCCTCGCAGCTCCGGACCATCACCTCACTTCCGGAACTTTGAAAGGCCCTCAAAATATGGCTATTCGAATGAGCCTACGTTACCTGTAAGCTCCTGAATACCCTATCAGGTGATTACTTATGGTTTTTAAATCCTGATTGATTGAGTTAGAACTTGCCATGGCTAGCATAGTTAATAGAATCTTCAACAGTGAATATATTACTATGGTCCTGATTCCAAGTTAGTCAGAGGAGTAGGTGCTAATTTAGGGCACCTGATAAAATATGACTTCCTGGGGTTTGCAATTTATTGGGTGCAATAGATAGCTCCTATTTTGATTTTTTTGCTAATAACATGTAGATTTTTGAGCTTACCACACCAACATCTGCATGTCACTGTAAATACCTTAATGCATTCCTCTGCTAAATCCGGGCAAATATAACATGACAAAATGTAACTAACTGTGAGAAATGTAATGCACTCACTAGGTACCAGATGTGATAAATACAGTGTAACTTGGAAGTATGGCCCCTGCGCAAAATCAATCAATCAATCAATCAATGAGATTTGTCTCAAGGCGCTGGGGGTGGGGGAGTCACTGCTGCTCGAACAGCCAGGTCTTGAGTTGTTTCCTGAATGAGAGGTGGTCCTGGGTCAGCCGTAGGTGGGTGGGGAGGGAGTTCCATGTATTGGCCGCCAGGTAGGAGAAGGATCTTCCTTCAGTGGTGGCTTTGCGAATACGTGGGACGGAGGCGAGGGCGAGGCTGGCGGATCGGAGCTGGCGGGTGGGTGTGTAGAATTTGAGGCGGCTGTTGAGGTATAGGGGGCCCGTGTCGTGGAGAGCCTTGTGTGCGTGGGTGAGGAGTCTGAACGTGATCCTCTTGCTGACGGGTAGCCAGTGCAGGTCTTTCAGATGGGCAGAGATGTGGCTGTGACGGGGGATGTCCAGAATGAGTCGTGCCGAGGCGTTCTGTATGCGCTGGAGTCTTTTCTGGAGTTTGGCTGTGGTTCCAGCGTAGAGGGTGTTCCCGTAGTCCAGACGGCTGGTGACGAGGGCCTGAGTGACCGTCTTCCTGGTTTCGGTGGGGTTCCACCGGAAGATCTTTCGGAGCATGCGCAGGGTGTTGAAGCAGGATGACGAGACGGCGTTGACTTGCTTGGTCCTCATAAGGGAGGAGTCCAGGATGAAGCCCAGGTTGCGTGCGTGGTCCGTTGGCTTGGGGGGTGGTGCCCAGGGCCAGGGGCCACCAGAGTCGTCCCAGGATGAGGACTTCCGTCTTGTCTGAGTTCAGTTTCAGACGGCTGAGCTTCATCCATTCCGCGACGTCTTTCATTCCTTCCTGGAGGCTGGTTCTGGCGGTGGGGGGGTCGTTGGTGAGGGAGAGGATCAGCTGGGTATTATCTGCGTAGGATATGATGTTGAGGTTCTGTTGGCGTGCAATGGCTGCGAGGGGGCTCATGGAGATGTTGAAGAGGGTGGGGCTGAGCGAGGATCCTTGCGGAACGCTGCAGGTGACTTCGGTGGCCACGGAGCGGAATGGGGGGAGGCGGACTCTCTGGGTTCTTCCGGCGAGGAACGAGATGATCCACTCCAAGGCTGATCCTTGGATACTGGTGTTGCTGAGGCGCTGTATCAGGGTGCGGTGGCATACGGTGTCGAAGGCTGCTGAGAGGTCCAAGAGGATGAGGGCGGCTGTTTACCCGTTGTCGAGCAGGGACCTGATGTCGTCGGTAGCTGCGATGAGTGCGGTCTCGGTGCTGTGGTTTGCTCGGAAGCCGGACTGCGAGGAGTCGAGGGATCCGTTTGTCTCGAGGAAGGCGGAGAGTTGTTTGTTGACGGTCTTCTCGATGACTTTGGCAGGAAAAGGGAGGAGCGAGATGGGGCGGAAGTTCTTGAGGTCCGTGGGGTCCGCAGTGGGTTTCTTCAGGAGAGCGCTCATCTAGGCATGTTGCCAGCTCTCCGGGAAGATGGCGGATGTGAAGGTGCTGTCAATGATGTCCCGGAGTTGGGGTGCGATGATGGAGTCGGCTTTGTTAAAGATGTGGTGTGGACAGGGGTCGGTTGGAGAGCCGGAGTGGATGGTGTTCATCATGCGGGTGGTGTCTTTGGTGCTGACCAAGGTCCAGGCGCAGAGGGTGGTGGTGGGGGTCGTTGGTTCGGTGGTTGGGTGCGTGGTCTGTGCGCCGAAGCTGTTGTGTATGTCGGCGATCTTGCGGTGAAAGAATGAGGCGAGTGAGTCGCAGAGGTCTTGCGAGGGTGTGATGTTGTTGTTGCTGGGGTTGGAGAGCTCTTTAACGATGCTGAAGAGTTCTTTGCTGTTGTGGGTGTTGCTGTCCAGTCGTTCTCTGAATGTTATCCTTTTGGTGGTGCGGATCAGCTGGTGGTGTTTGCGGGTGGCGTCCTTGAGGGCTGTCATGTTTTCTGTTGTCTGGTTGTGGCGACAGGTTTTCTCGAGGGTGCGGCAGTTTTTCTTGGAGTATTTGAGGTCGTTGGTGAACCTCGAGGCTTTCTTGCTGCAGGGTCTGCTGGGAGGGTTCTTCAATGGTGCGAGGTCGTCGGCGCAGTTGGTGAGCCACTGTGTGAGGTTGGAGGCTGCTTCGTTGGGGTCCGTCGTGTTGGCGGGGGGGTTCTGGCTGAGGGAGGTGTTGAGTTGGTCAGCAGTGATCTTGCTCCAGCTTCTGCGGGGAACCTGTTGCGGGTGGTGGTGGTGGGTCGTGGTTCTCCTGAAGGTGAAGTGGACGCAGCTGTGATCTGTCCAGTGTAGTGCGGTGGAGTGGCTGAAGGAGATGTGCTCGCTGGAGAAGACGGGGTCAAGCGTGTGGCCGGCGTAGTGGGTGGGGGTGTTCACCCGTTGCTTGAGTCCGAGGTTGGCGAGGTTGTCCAGCAGGGTGGTGGTGTTGCTGTCATTGTTGTTCTCCAGGTGGAAGTTGAGGTCCCCTAGGAGGATGTAGACAAAAAGAGTTTTTATCTAGGGTTCGGAAAATACGACCAACTTGGAATCAGGGCCTTAACGTATAATTTTTACATACCACCATGGCTAATTATTTGATGTGTTTGAGGAGGCTATGCAACTCATTACAATCCTCACAATATCTGTTGCATAGTTGCATAACAATGAAGACTTTCAATTCCAGAAGCATTATTCATGGCCACTTCAAGTTGCAATGGGTTTCAACTTTGAATATAGATGTAGTAAATAGTCAAGCACCGTGTGATATACTGAGGAAAATAAAGTGGAGTAAGAGGCAAATTTGTTAGTCCTTTGATTATGTTATATGAAGGGCTCAACAGTGTCATTCAGTTCTAGAGTTGGCATTAAGTAACCACAAACATAGAGTGGTCACAATAGCCTTGTTTAATTCTAGGAACTCAATTGTAACACAGACCAAGGCTACTATAGTACAAACTGTTGTTAAATAGAACAGTAAAGTAACTTTGGAACTAACATCTTGGTTATTGACATTTTGTAGGAAATTTATGATGAGGAGATCAGCTGGTTGTTCTGTTCATCACATTTTCTCCATATTTGTGGAAATAATATAGGGGCCTCATGTACAAAGGGTTTTAGCATTCTCAAACCCTCTAAATCGGTAAATCCGAGAGCTTGGGGATGCTAGATCTCTTTTTCAAATGTACTAAACCTATTCAGCGATGTGGAACAGGTTTTTCGAAACGCTAAATGGGTTTAGAAATGGTTTCAGAATGGTTATTTGGAAGGGGCGTTTTTTGGGCTTCTCTTCAAAATATCTATTCTGAAACTAATGAATCAGTGTTTTACAAACATAATCTGGTCAAGTTGCGTAGGGGACTAATTCGTGAAGGACACCTTCCCCTTTGTGAACCTTGCAAAAAAGTTTTAGGGAGAGTTCCACTGGATCACTGCCAAACCCCACAATCACATACTGTGGTCTGCTGTCCCACACAGGCCATCATCTCAGTCATTATGGCCATTTGAAGGAGGTCACAAACTGTGATCTGCCTAATGATAATTAAAGAGGCAGGTCATTCTGTGACTCCCTGCAATTCACTTTTTTTGTGAACCGATATATTTGTACTTGCAGCCACTTTTTGTGAATGGAGTACATGAGGCCCATATTCAACAATCTTAGTGAGTACAGAGGCTGGGGTAAGACATCTAAGTGTGCATTAACCAGAGTTGAAACAAAAGAAACTTTAAAAAGCTCTCTCTTAGTGTATTTCTACACAAAGCCCTAATGAAATGAAACACGAAAAACTTGGTTTGGTTTGGACCAGTCAATGGGAAGTAAAATACCCAAGAAATCTAAAGTAACTGGGTAATGTAGCTGAGACGTGCATCTTGCTACATTACATAAAGTTTATGTGAGAAATCCAGAGCAAATCAGCTAAGACAGGACACATCTTAGTTTACCCTTTCAGTGGTCCAAGGCATAGAGACTTAAAGATCCAGTCCTATAGTTTTGAGAGTGTAGGGCCCAGGTTGGATCACAGTATACAAAAGTGCGGTTGACAGTTGGGCTAAAATTGTTTTAGTTGCATCTAATGCCTGTTTATCAGCATAAAATAAGTCTTCATCATAAGGAGAGGGGAGGGGAGGTCCTTGTTTTGCCAGCGTATAAGAAGTGGTCAAGTCATGTGACTGTGAATATCATCACTCTGTGGCTTTGCTAGACGTCTCTGGCAAGTTATTTTCTAAAGTAAGATTGAAGCATGTATAGGACTTGGCAGGAGGAACAATGAGCGTTTCAAGACTGTTTCATTAGCCGTAATGTTTTGGCTTTGGGATTAATAACTGAAACATATGTGAGCTGGAACAAACAGCAGGTTTTTGCCGTGTACGCTGACATTCGGTTTGCTTTCGACCATCCTCTAGTCAAAATGAGGCTGTGGGAACTCCATTGAGTTTTCTTTAATTATCGTTGAGTTACGCGCATATTATTTCAAAAGGATCCTCGTTGTATCAGTTAATGTACAGAAAAAACTATCAAAAATGGCCTTAAATTGGAGTGGGTATTGGCGCTTCTATTGTTTTCCAATTTCTAATTGTTTCCATTCACTGTCTCCCAAAATCTATAGTAAAAGTTCAGTCCTATCCTCCAACTTTGGAATGTACGTCTTTATCTATCATTATGTATGTACATGGCATTGTCCTGTTTGATTTAACACCATAACGCTCCAAAGACACCACAATTTACAGATGTATTACCAAATGACTAAAATAAAGCTAAAAGAGATTGTTAAAAAAATTCCTCTATTTCGGGATATTACTTACAGGAAACGTCTTGGTGAGCACACTCTCAAGTTGCAAAGGCAACCCTATTAGGGCTGGGACTGTCAAAACTTGTAATAGTGTTGTACGGTGTTGAGTGTCAAAATGTGGAGGTATTTCACATTGTGGCTATGACTGAAAGAAATCTTCGGAGGGCGTGTTTAGCTACCAGAAATTGTATATAAATTTTAGTTATTTAAATTTAGGGATGGTAGAAATGTCTAACAGTGGTTATTCTTAGTGTATATATTAATGGTTTAGAATAAAAAGCCCTTCAGAGATACTGAAACAAGCCTAATACGTTTAGAGATAATGAATTATGTAGATAGTTTGTATTGTTGACTAACTTTTTAAAGTATTTTATGTTGGGAATAACAGAGCAATTATGGAAATAAATATTATTACCAACTTTTCAATCTCAACAGCAATCAAGGAACTAAGTATTTAAACCTACATGTATATCACTGAGATTACAACAATTATGAAATTGGATGGCCTGTATGCAGTGAATGTTTGTTTTATGTATCTTAAATATAAAGACAGGTATGCGGTATCATGTGTACCTCCTTCCTTGCTTAGTGAGGTGGTGAATGGTATGTTTGTGGTGTAGTGAGGGCAATGTTCCAATCTCTCATGGTTCCACCAGTGACGTTTAGAGAAAAGTTGTCATGATGTATGAGCAATATGCATCTACCTGTAACTTCTAATTCATTTAAAAAATCTGAAGCAACCTGCTGTCTACGGGACTAATTCACAAAAAAGTAGTAAGTGTTCACCTGTAAAAGTACAGAAGCAGATTACCTGCCTATTGACATGCGCAAACAGTCGTCTGGACTATTCCAACAGTCTGTACTTGGGTCTTCCAGCGGGGCAGCTCAAGAGACTTCAACTGGTCCAAAACCAAGCGGCCAGGTTGATCTGCAAGATCCCTAAGTGGCAGTCCATTAGATCAGGACTGGCCAGTCTCCACTGGTTGCCAGTAGCGCAGAGAGCAGCTTTTAAAGCAGGATGCATTATCTTCAGGGCTCTACAAGGTAAGGGTCCCGGATTTATTAGCAGCCTGCTTGTTAGTTACACTCCCTCTCGCGCTCTCCGCTCAGGTCAAAAGAACCTGTTAGTGGTGCCGCGAATCAGGAAACAACGCCAAGGAGGTGGATCTTTCCATTTTTTGGCCCCCTCCCTGTGGAACTCTTTGCCATTGCCGTTAAGGCTCCATGAAGATCTGTTAGCCTTCAGACAGGCTTTTAAAACTTGGCTCTTCAAGCAAGCTTACCCTTAGTTAATCCCGTTTTCTTTTTTCTGTTACATGTTATGTTGTGCCAGTTTTCCACAGCGCCATGAAGCCTATGGGCGTACGTGCGCTTAATAAATTTAATTTAACATAACATAACATAACATAACAATAGTTCACGAGGCAAGCTGCATCAAGTGCAGGTTTCTAGGCAAACTACGGGGAATTTCATGTGACATGCTTCCTATGCCACCTGTGTGGACTGCTACATGGAGTTGACTTAAGCACAGGGGGACTAAAGCCGCTGTACAAATGTACATTTTTTCTCTATGGAAAAAATATTTTTCCTTGTGGACAAAGTTCTTCCCTTGCACCAAATGTGGATGTGATCTGTTCCCCTTATCACCCTGGAGAGTTGGAGTAAATCTCGGACCATTTTCTAGAGGGGAAAGGGACAGATCAGAGATTACAAATGTACAAGTTTGTGAGTGTCCCCTGACTTACAAGGTTAAGCATGCTTTGCAACACCCACTTCCCACCCTGCTGCTATACTGCTGCATGTTTCTTCACACTCATGCGGGGGAAAAACACACATTAGCAAACCGATTTGCATCTGTCAGGATTCCATTTGTGAATTCCTGGCAGGTATAAATGTAGGCATTTTCAGCTCTTAAGTGTAAGTACATTCGGCTGTATGTCCAAGGCCAAACATGTCTTTGTGAACTGACCTCCATGCGTCTCCCCTGTGCCACCTGGGTACCTTACTTTAAAACAAGGTTCTCTTGAATTTTCTAAGATCACAAGAAGTCCATGCCAGCTTTATGTTCTGTTCCTGTTAAAAAAAAAATCTGAAAGATATAAACCTTGCCATATTTTCTTGATATGTTTACAACATTATTAGGTAAGTACATGTTTCTGTTAACAATTAAGAAAAACCAGAATCCAAAAGGCAAACATGCAACAACGCAAATATGAAAGATGAAGCTGAAAACAACAAAATACAGTTAATAAGACACAATAGAAAAAATGGCCTCACTAGATATTTCGGACTTTGGCTCTCTCAACAAAACATCGCTAATAACCAGAGGAAGAGTACCACCAGGAATAAAAATACATGACTAATAAGAAAAAATATTAAGATATATGAACACAAAATGTGACCAGAGGGATAAATTAAGGGCCCTGAGGAAGGTCCTTCCATTGTAATTCTGCATCAAAGGACATCTCTTACCCCAATAAATATGCCTGCAACAATACATTTTACTTGTTGCCTACAACATTCCCTCGTGCTTGAGCTCTATGCCAATGCTTTCAGGTATCTGACTGAGAGGGGAAACATAAGCCAAGCTAAGATCTACGAGCACCACGAGACACCTGAAGATGAACAGTGATTGTCACGTGTATTACTCTGTCAGCCATATAATTTGTAGTACGTTGGTAGAATCACAAGTGGCATTTACTTGTAAATGAATAGGTGTACCTTTCGTAGGATGGTTAAGTGTAGTTCCAGGTATAATGCTGTTACAATGTCCACAATTGTAACAAGGGATGGTCCCCTTGTAGGTAGTCGTGTTTCTCAAGGTAGGTTGTTTTACCAATGATTGTAAGTTTCTGGAGCGTTGGTATGCAAAAATGGGCGGTTTCTCAAAAATGTTATTGAAATCTTTTTCAAGATTCAGCATTGGCCAGTGTTTGCGAATCACCTCTTTGATTTTCTTGGATTGTACAGAGAATTTAGATACAAAGACGGAACGATTCTCATCTTCAAGATTTGGAGTTTTAGCTTTCAGTAGATCTTCTCTGTTGAGGCACATAGCTCTTTCTTCAGCAGTTTTAATCCATTGATTAGGGTAACCTCGTTGTTGAAATTTTAACATGATTTTGTGACTGTCTTTGGAGTATAGTTCCTCAGTTGAAGCTATTCTTTTTGCACGTAATAGTTGGGAGTAGGGTAAGTGGCGTTTCAAGCTAGGTTGATGGAAACTACTAAAATGGAGATAATTGTTGCGATCAGTTTCTTTGGTGTGTATGGATGTGATGAACCGGTTATTGGCAAATTTTATGTGGACATCCAAAAATGATATTTCAGTTCTACTGAAAGTGTGAGTGAACTGAATTCGATCGTTAATACCATTGAGATTAGAGATTGCATCATTCAGTTGAGTTTCAGTGCCCTTCCAAATTAGAAAGATATCGTCAATGTAACGATAGTATGAACACAAGAATGGTTCCCAGTTATCATTCTTTAGGATATGTTGACTTTCAAAATCATACATAAACAAGTTCGCATATGCTGGAGCAGCACAGTTGCCCATGGCTACTCCAGACAATTGAAGATGGTGTTGGTTGTCAGAAGATTTAAAGTAGCTGTGGTGAAGAATGAATTGCATAAGTTCAAGAATGAAAATCTGTAGATCCGTGGGTTTATTGGTTTGAAGGAGAGCAGTTTCAATAGCCTCCAGGCCCATGTTGTGGGGAATGGAAGTATAAAGGGAACTCACATCAATGGTTGTTAAGATGATGGATTGGTCTGTGGGAATGTTGATTTCATGAAGTTTTCTTAAAAAATCTGAGGTGTCTTGAATGTATGTAGACATCGTTTTCACACTTGGTTGAAGATGTTTGTCAATGTACAGGCCGGTGGGTTCGTGAATTGAACCCCGGGTACTGACAATTGGTCTGAAAGGTGGTTTTGTCGGGTGTTTGTGAACTTTCGGTAATAGGTAGATATATGGCGTCTGTGGATAATCTTTGATAAGAAATCTTCTGTCTTTTTCCGTGATTGTATTGGCCCTCCCTACTATAAACCAAGTTCACACGAAACAACCCTTAAAATGTTATTCTATGTACTGTAATGCGCTTCGTACACCTGTACTATGTGTACTTCCTCACTAATTCCTGCACCTTAAGATGGCCTCCGCGTTTTCACACCATCACCTTAGGGTTTCCACTACTATAGTCCATTCTCGATGTTCATAGCCCGGCCGGCTCCCACCGCCGTAGTCCATCATCACTGTCTGCAGCTCGCGTGGTTTATAACAAACTAGCCCCCACGCGTTTTCAAACACCAGAACTCCACACCCGCCACTGCGCCACCGACTTCTGCATGTAAGTTACTAGCACGTTCCTTCTATTTCAGACTCACTATGCCCCACTGGCATATTGACTCCCTTGTTTTTCCCACCCAGATTGAGCTATTACGCTCGCTTCTCGATCCAGACGACAATTGTACGCTGGACACGGCATTACCGGTAACTATTTAAGCAGTAGCACGCCATGCCGTAACACTCCCCCCCGGTCGCCCTCGACCTTATTTAATGTCCACAATTTATCTTTCCAGATTCCTCCACTGTATTATTGTGTTCTGCCGCAAGATCCGCCGACTTGCCAGGTTTTATGCGTGTAGGTTTTTGTCTTTTACTCACTCCCAGCCGCATGCTCCGATAATGACCACCTGCACTACCAACGCTGTGCCTTTCACTATTTGAATGCCCAAAGTTACCCGAAAACACCGACCTTGATCGTATTCATAATGTACTTTCATTGCCCGTTATCCGTATTCACGTATTCCTGACCCTTCTCACTCCGGTCACTGTGTCTCCTTGAAATTACCGAACACTTGCCACCGGCACTGAGCCTGTCTTCACGATCCTAGACACCTTGCTCCACTTTGTGCCGTTTTTTCGCCATCACTGGCACTCAAATACACACCCCAATGTATGGAGGAGAAGACTTCGCGATCCTGAACACCTAGTTGCACAAATGCGCCGTTTTCTCCATCATTGGCACTTAAATACACCCCCCAGTATATGAAAGAGATGAGGATGCAAGTTTCTAATACAACATACCTAATTTCGTATACCTCTTCTCTCCCTTTTTTCCTTTTTTTCCTCCTTTTACCCCATGTAATGTATAATTGTAAAGAAATGCGTCAAAAGGCAGAGTGAAATTTGAAGACAACAATGATTATATTTTTGTCCTGATGATGATGCCCCTCATTTTACTTAGGCATCCAAACGTCGTCGACCAAAAAACCCCCGTATGCAATATGACATTTAAAATATTGTGAAAATGCAATGGTGTGGTGATAACAATCCTTGTCTGTAACACTGACTACAAATACACAGACTTATTTGTTTTGCTCCTTTTACCATTCTGTTTGTTGTTTTGTCTTGAATGTTGTGGGTCACGGCTGTGCCCACTTGTTATTAATGGGCTCATTTTGTTTTATCAAATAAATTGTTAAAATAAATTCCTTGTCCGGCTGGACAAAAGACATAACACTTATCAGGTGTATGATTATCAGTTCAGTATACTATTGTGTCCACGAGTAGGGACCATTGTTTTGTGTAATATAAAACTGTGTCCTGTCCTGTGTCTGTTGGTTTCCCTGGTCTTCCCCCTTCAAAGTCCCAATTCTGCCTTTCCTTCATTGGTGGTTCGCCGATTCCTAGCACCTGGTTGAATGCTTGCAAATGGATCTCTCCCTGCACCTCTGTTCCTCCCCTGAGTCTCCTGCTATTTCAGCCGTATAATGTGCAGAGTGCAGCGACTTGCAACTGACCTTGCTGCTGTGTTTCCTTACACTCTGTATATTCCTCAGGCTATATTCCAGACTCGCCTTTGATTTCAGTTTTCATTGTTGTTTTATTCTATGTTCATGTTCTGATAAGTTATTTGTCTCTGTTGCCTGTCTCTTGTTTATCCTGTCTCTTTGTTGTTTCCCTGTTTGCCTTGACCCTAGTTCAGCCTGTACACATTCAGACCTGCCATGTAAATGCAGATTCCTTGCATTGTATTCCTGTGGTCCTGGTCTGACTGCATAGTCCTGTCCTACTTAATGTGCAGATTCCCAGTATATCCAGTTCTTGTGTATTCCAGTCTTGTTCCTAATCTTGACCACACACATCTAGACCTGTCTTGTATATGTAGATTCCTTGTCTTGTATTCCTGTGTTCCCGTTCTTACTGCATATTCCTGTCCTGTCTTAGTGTGCAGATGGCCAGTATATCCAGTTATTGTGTATTCCAGTCCTGTTCCTGACCCTTATTCCAGTCCATATTTCCCAGAGCCCAGTTCCTGTTGCTGAATACCTTCCACTGTTCTCCTTGGATTCTTTTTATTGCTTCCAAGGGTGCTGCTTAGATTCCAAGGCTTGTACCTCTGGCACAGAGATCCACCCAGCACACCTCCATAGGAGCTGCTGTGTGTCTCCCTGAACTCAATGAGATTAATTTGCTCCTTGCCTTCTTGTAAGATCTTTTTCACCTCAGATTGATCACTTCAAAGGAGCAGACAAACTATCATTCTCCAGTGTTGGGGTATCTTTCATAGGTTCACATGCTTGAATCATTCCCCGTTGTCTGAGTGTGAGTCCCATGGCTTCATAATAAAGCAGTATGTACCAGTATCATAGGCTATAATGGCAATGTGAAAGTCTGATAAATAGCCTTTTTATGTCATTTTTAAGAAAGGGCCAAACATGAACTATGACCAATCAGGTGACAGCACCCTCAGAACACTCCCAATAGATGCATCTTCCCTCAGATTTTCAAGCACTAGTGGGAATAGTCACCACCTGCCAAGAAGGGGACCCTCTAAGGGAGGAGGGTGGGTTGCATGTTAATCTATGAAAGATACCAACACTGGAGAACAACAGTTACTGGTAAGTAACAAGTTCATTCGCCAGTATTGGGGTATCTTTTATAGATTCACATGCTAGAATCCGAATAGCAAGCAGTGTAATACATAAGAAATAGAATAAGACAAATATAACAGCGGATAGTGAGGTACAACATTATTAATTGTATGGTAACAGGCTCACCTTATTGGAAAAGATGCCAAAGTACTGCTTGACCCACGTCTGTGTCAGTGCTGTGTGCCGAATCCAGACAGTAGTGCTGGGTGAAAGTGCGCCTGCTATTTCAGGTTGCAGCATGGCATATACGTTTGACTGACACTCCAGCAAACAAGGCCACCGTTGTAGAGACTGCTCTTGTAGAATGTGCTTTAGTCTTTTGTCTTAAAGGTCGCCCAGCCTTGAAATGGCAGAACTGTATAGCTGTTGAAATCCACCTTGCTATGGTGGGTTTGGAAACTGGTCCACCCATTTTATTGTTTCTGTAGTCCACTGAAAGTGGATCTGTAGTACGGAAATTTTTTGTGTGATGTAAGTAAAACTTTAAGCACCTCTTGTCAACAAGAGAATAAATATCTCTGCTGGTGTTTGAGGATTGGGAAAGAAAGTCTTTAGCATAACTGGTTGATTAAGATGAAAATCGGTGGGAACCTTCAGTATGAATTTGGGATTAGTCCGAAGAATTACCATGCTATTTTTGAATTGTAAAAATAGACTGCTTCAAGGGGCTCAATTACCAGGGTGAAGAGAAACGCCGACAGGGGGCATTCTTGCTGCATACCTGACTGAATTGGGATCATAGCAGATATTGACCCATTGCTGTGCGCCCTTGCACTTGGTGAGTTGTATAGGGCCATTATTAGTTTCAGGAATCGGGGTCAGACGCTCATTCGCCTCAGGTTGTGAAGTAACAGGGGACAGTAGACCGTATTGAATGACTTTGTGTAATCAACCAGGCCTGCAGGGTCTTGCAGCCAATTGAGCTGCGTGAGTGCCACGTGGAGCCCGTGGATGCAGTGGTGCATTGCTTTGTCGGGCATGAAGCCATTTTGGTCCTTGTGGACCAGTGTAGTGAAAACTGCAGCTAGTCTAGTAGTCATTAATTTAGCCAGGAGTTTACCTTCCAAACTGGCTCCTTCTCTTCACACATTTCTTCTTTGATATACATAAGATTGTGATTGCAAGCCAGAGAGGAGTTTATGGGTTGAATCCATGTATAAGGTAATGGAACTCTGAGGTCACTTTCAGTTTCCTTTTAATGTACAACAGGGGTATTTTGTTCCTTATCGTAATTGGTCCTCAAAAAAAGCTCAAATTCTAGATCACTTGCTCCTTTGTATGAATGAATTAGATCTTCCTTATGACCAAATGCTTACCATAAGCTGTTGACTGAACTCCATCTTCTTCACCCCTCCTCCTATGCTACCACCTAGTCGTTTCTTATTTTTTCTATTAGCTATGACTCTGCTTTCTCCATCTAGCTCTATCAGAACAATTAAATGCAGCAAGCTCTTACTAGCTGAGATCTTTCATTTATTGTACACTTGTTTTTCTATTTGCCTATAACATCCTCAAAGTAACATTGTCTAACTCAGTAACTCTGCATTGACCCTGTTTTACTCCTATCTTACTGTTGTACCTATGCTTTGTTTATTGCTTATCGCTTTGTGTAGTAATCTTGCTTTTGTTTTGTTTACCAGTATGTACTTGTTAAGCGCTCCGATACCCTTGGGGCATGTTCAAACTATATAAAACTTTCAATAAATAAATAAATAAATTAATGAGTATGATTGCAAATATGCACAATGAATGCAGACTATATAGTGCATAATTAACACACTAACATACAGCCAGTAAACTGTAATAAAATATTACAAGATTTTTAGACCGGCTTTTTAGTCTCCATACATCACATAAGGGATAAAGTACCCTGTCATACATTATAAGGACATTGTAAGTCACCAAGGAGTTCGATGACCATTGAGATGAATAAGACAGACGGCCTCGTTCTTTTATAAGCTAGAGGCCGAGGTGATTTGCAATTTCCTTTTATACGGCAATAGGGTATTTTATTCTTTATCATCATAACCTGTTCCACAAACTGCTTAAAGTTTTTGGTGTCTTGCCCTTTCATATGAAAGATACCTTGTGTTTGCAGACTTTAAAAATAAAAGTAGATTCTCTGTAGTGTGCTAAATTGAGCGCACCAAAATGCAGATAGGAACTTGTTGCATAAAGATATTGGAATCACTTTAATGTAAGCCAGACTAAAACAAATATTGTAGCTCAGAAAGTGTAGAAACATACCGAGAAATTGTATTTTCTGTAATAATCTAAAGTGTGGCAAAAATAAACATGATACCATAAATATTAAACTGCATCTGTAAATATGCTGTGTGGCTTGCCTTTCACCTTGGCTGCTGGCAGCAGGCCTTATAAGTCACAACTCAACTGTAATAACTTACAGCAGCTGCATAATTTTTATTGCAGGTGACTAGATACATCACCACTCAACTAAAATAAGGAAATTACAGACAAGCTATTATACAGGGATTTCAGGCTCCTCATAAGGGGATCTAATCATAGTGGTCCAAATGTTTGCTCCAGATAATATTAAATGTTGACTCATCATCCCTCAGACGGTATGGCTCCCTATTCCGTGTTGCCTGGATACACTCATTGATCTAGTTTTTATTTTTTAGTAGTTAAGTGACAGATTTCCAAATTCTCAAACTATTTCTTTTTCCTATAACCAGCTAAAATATGTCCAAGGTCTTGACTAGGGACACACAAGTTCAGCATTGCACTAATTTGTTCTTTGATGTTGTGCAGTGATATATATGAATATATGTGTGTGTTTACTGAAATTTGATTTCTCCAAATGGAATCCTACTTGGATGTAGCCTAGGAAGAAGCCTAATCTAGCTACTTCCTTGACAAATATTGATTTTTCGGAGTGTCATACTTTATATGGCTGATGTGCAGCAACCTTCATGACTTCGAAAGGCTACATTGATAGCCTATCCACTTGATTACAAAGAACCAAGATTCAACCAAAGCACAGGAAGATCAGTACCTTTTCCCCCAAGGGGCACCATACCTCCAATTTCTTACAGTACGTTGGGAAGAAATAAGTCTCCCTGAGCTCTGCTCTGGTTTTCCTCAGAAAAGCCTTTTTTTTCAACAATTTTGACCATGTTTAATCTTTCAACAGACTACAACAAGAAGCTTCCCCACCTCTGGGTGAACTCTGCTGACCTGTATCATGGCATATAATACTAAACAAGCATTTGCAATGCAGTCGGTCTCGCCTTTGGGACCCTATAAGTGTTTAGCCATGCAACGTATTATCCTGGGTCATGTGCCGCTAGGGATTGAATAGCTATAAAATTACTACACACTGGTTCATTTAGTGTGAGTCAGGAATACATGCTTGCCTCTGCAGCGCGCAGGGGTGGGGAAATGGTGAACATAACCGAAAGTTGTAAGGGGTCTAGGGGGGGCCAAAGGCATGTGTTAGAACAAATGTCTGTGGATAAGTATGGTAACTGAGGCCTGCAGACAGATTTACTAGAAGCTGTGGATGTAAAGGATTATGGTCACAACTGCAAATGGAGACAGGAATTTACACCAAAGAATTAGTGTACCTGCCAATCTCATGGGCAGGTCTAGGTCACACTACTTAGAGCATTGTTAATTTTTGGTCATTGTCAGTAGTCCTATTGACTATATAGAAATTGTACCTGCAAGGATCTTGGTGCAAAACCTAGTCTTGTGCACCCCTGGCCTTGACATCTGTGCTGGGATCTTGAATAGGGCCCGAATGGCCATCAGCTTATCAGAGTAGCTGAATGACCAGAGGCAGGAAGTCTTAACAACAATTCTGCTAGGAGCAATCAACAGAAAAGGTGAGACAAGTTTCCTAATGATGCTTTCTGCCAGTGTCGTTCTTCAGGGGGTGGAACTTCTGGGTACAGAAAATGGAAGGATGAAAATGAACAGTTCTGGAAGGGGGACAGTGAAACCGGACAATAAGAGACAATGAAGAAGAGAACAGGGAAACACAGGAGGAGAATGAAAACAAATAGACAATAATGGAACAGGACTGAAAAGAGACAATAGAGATGAAGAGGCATTAATAATGTGGAAAAGTCAACAATTATCCCAATGTGGCAGGAAAAAAATAACAATGCCTACAAATAGATCAGCACATGTACAGCTGGTAGACAAAAAGGAATGCAAGCGTAAAACAGCTGGGACACAGACTCTGTAAAAATATACTTCTAAAGACCTTCGCAAAACCAGAAGGAGGAGCAGATACATACCAGTGATGACAAAAATAAGGCAAAATTGACACTCAATGAAAAACACAAACCGAGAAAAGGCATGCATTTTCACAGGTTGTGGGACGGTTATCTAAGTGTACTGGTACTGCGCGATATACAAGTGGTTCAACCTTTGAAAAAAGAGCGTAACATCTCCAAGAACATATCTAAAGCAGACCAACACGTATTCAAACCGGCAACAGTGTGTAGGACTGTTTCACGCTCAGACAGGCCATTTCTAGTGCCTCGTCCAGTGCCTAGACCATGTACACGGACACTACAGAGAGTTGCACAAAGCACTGGGAGAGCCTCCTCGGCTACAGCTGGTGCCTAGCAAGATGCAGCCTCACCGTATAATCCATTCATAGTGTAAGAAGTGCATATTTTGCTGGCACAGACCAGCATGTAGTGCTGGCATGCCGGTTAAATGCAAAGAGCAAGGACAATCCGTATAGGAGCACAAACATGAGAGGCCTGTACCCATATACAGATGAAACATACACTCTACATGACAGCACTTGAGTGGCAGTCTATCAAGGAACGCACTGCAGAGGCACATGCCTACTGCAAAAGAAATACCTGCACGTGTACTGTACACTGTATATATAACCTGTGCGTACGCAGTCTTGATACGTACAATCAGCCTGTATTTTAAGACCCACAGAATCAGCTCTAGCAGCATGTGAGCACAGAGTGTACATGTGCACGTAATCGAAGATGAGTTACCTGTAGGGGTTGCAGGTACAAAAGACACAGGAGAAGCTTTCACAAAATATCTGCTCATGATATCTACGTTTGTGCGCAGCCACACAGTCAATGCATGTGCACAAAGTATAAGTAGTTTGCACATATGCAGACTGAGACTAGGAGTGTATGAGCAGAGATAAAGTTATTTGTGCATGTTCAAGAGGAATTAGCAAGCTGTACATGTATAAACTGTCACAGTAGTCCATACTTGTGCATTGGATCAACCTTTCATTTACACACAAAGCATGAGCAATCTGTACGAAGAAACAGTAGACACAGTAGCCCAGTCAGTCCATGCATTACACATAGAGAAGTGACACCAGGTGCTTGTAAATAGGGAGCTTTAAGCCATCTGTACATGTCTATATATGTGCACATTGTAGTACCTGCACTCACATGCATGGCCTGTAGAATTAAGACACTCAGCTGTGGCTAGCACTCTATACTTTAATACATGGCCCTTTAGCAGTCCGTACACGTGCATTTTGTACATGTACTTTTCGATCAGTCTATGCACTGTTGGTGTGAGGCAATTCCAACTACACGTTAAAGGTACTGTAATGGACCGTAAAGGTCGGTCACGTTGTGACAGGGTTCAGTGTGCTTGCAGTTGAGGGGCCATGGTAATCAGTGCGAGATACACCATGCTTTGAACAGTGGCTACAGCCAGGAAGATACCAGAGAGCCACACAACGCAGCACAAGGACAAAGGCTGTGGCCCCGGGAAGTACAAAGAGAGTAGTGCTCCCTTCAGCTCTGAATTTGCCCAAAGTTCCTGCGAGTGCTGTAAGGTGACACCATGGGTGCGGGGAGATTCTTCCGCAGCTCTCCCTCAGACATCTCCCTGTTGTGCACCCACGTCTAAACATATCACCCCGTTCCCTGAGCCTTAAACCGTACTCACCACCAGTGTGCAGCAGCAGGCTGCAGCATTCCAGCAGCTGGAGGCACAGCTCCATGGCCGTCTCAGGCCGAGGGCTCCATCAGGCTCCGGCAGGCTCTGGGGCCTTTCTTAGCGCGGTTACGGGGACACGGGCCGGGTTGCTGTGGCAAGAGCGACCCGCCCCTGACACCAGGACATGCCCCCACTGCGAGAGCCACTCACAACATAAGAACCCTTTGCTAGTGCCATCTCACCTCTTCAGCGCTGCTACCGTGCTAACCACGCCCTTTAGGGTACACAGGTCCCTGAAACCGTACCTGCCCACCGTAACCTTCAAGAGAGACAGCATCTTTTTATTTATCCAGTTTGCTAGAGTGCAAACATGGGTCATGGGCATCACAGTGATTTTACAAGTAATCTAAGGTCAGACAAAAAGTACCAAAAGTGTGTAAACAAAAAAGTAAGGCTCGCTATGTCACTAGGCTTAGCCCTTTAAGACTACTGGGTACTGGCCCAGATGCTCAAACACAACCATTAAAAAAACACATGAAACCGGGTGCCATGCGAGGCTGTGAGGCTGCGCGGCGCTCAGACTCACCAATAAAAAAAGACATGAAACCGGCACCGGACAACAGGAGTGCGTGCGGGGGCTGTGGGGAGAAGCCATGGACAACTGGAGTGCGGGTGGGGGAGGGGATGAGAAGGCACAGACATTGGGTGGGGTAGAGAAGTTAGAAGGAGAACATCATTAAAGAAAATAGTGCTCACGGTCTAAATAACGCGGACTGTGTAACACTCGAAGTAAAGGGGCCAGTAGCCATGGGAGGATACAAATGATGACATGGCCGTAATAGGGAGGGACTAATACTCCTATAATCAAATCCATAGGTAGCATTTACGAAGGACAAAGACACAAGCCAATGAAAAATGTGGGCAGGGCTTCCCTCCCGTACTGAACTAGCACAGATCTTCACCAGAGCATCGCTTGCACGCTGACTCTATGCTCGACCTCAAAACTTGTCTTCAAGCGGGCTTGTTGATCCTGCGGGAAGCCAAAGCTATTTTCTGAAGAACCCCATAAGGAGTATATTTATTGCTTACACCCCTCCAACAACCCAAAAGAGTGCAAGATTTGTCACACATGTTCTTTTTCAATATACTTAAAGACAGGGAAGCTAGACTAGTCCTGTGGCTTTAAAAAATCAAAGCCAATGACATTCCCTCTTATAAAGAGAAATAGGATACTTCAAAAATGAAAAAAAAAACCCATTTAGAAGAATACTCTCGCAGGGCCTCTTTTCAAGGGGAACATTCTGGTGGGTTGGAGAGAAAAAGACACAGGAGCACTGAGGTGTCTTCTCCTAGACCTCAGACTTCTACATCGGAAGTTTAAAATTTCCACTAGAAAAAGGACTCGAGACTTCAGAGATCTCATTCAGAAACTTCAACTTCACCCCTAAAGGTAAAGTCAAGGGACAAATAGATGCTGTAACGTGATGCTGTAACACAAAACATTTATTTTTGTATCCTGGTTGCTCTATTTAGGCATGCACTTCCCCACCATTCTCATACCCAACAATTGGCTATACCGTTTGTAATGCTATCCTGTACTGGCGTCCACAATGTACTAGCATACACAGTGTTTGAAATATGTAATCAAATGTCCTACTCAGGTTTGTGCTCTGCTAATATAAAAGTCCTTCTTCTGTGTACACTTACACTATCATCTGGTCACCGTGTCAACGCATTTAACTGGAAGCATCTTGTGCATGCTAACCTTTTACCCTCAGCCTTTCTGAGCCATCTCAATCGTCCAACTGCAGGCACTTTCACTCAAAGGACCTGCAAGTGCACTGCATTCCCTTGAAAACATATCCCGGCAGGAGACGTAGCTTAAACGCACACTCCATGCATGTTCTGTCATACTAGTAAGGAAGATGTCCTTACATTTTTTAAATCATCTTTTTACTGGTAACTTTTTTTCTCCAAGTTGAAATTATAAAACAAGTATATGGCACTACTCCAAGGTACACATGAGTGGCAGCGCCCACCCACTATTGTTAAAGAAGGGATCACATTTTCCCAGACACAGTGCGATGGGGGCAGAAAAGTATTCATTTGATTGTCACTCGAATCATACCAGTTTCAGTGTGCACTCTTTATATTTGTACTGTGCCCCTACATGCGCTTTACCGTGGCCTCACTGAGTTTTACGGCCATTGGAGCCTTTGGGGACGAGTTTTTAAAGATATACGTCTGCCTCTGTTACTCTTTCCTGCTCCCCCTTTATTTTTTACAGCTGCAGGAGGAGTACGAGTAGAAAGAGGGAAAGAGAGAGAGAGAGAAAGAGAGAGAGAGAGAGAGAGAAAATAAAAGAGAATTATGTGACAGAGAGTGAGAGGGAAAAAGAGAAGGGATGATTTGAACATATTTTGACATGCCTGCTTTTATTCCTAGTCCGGCCCCGTTTCCAGATATAACTGAAATACCTCAAACTCATTTCCAGAACCCTCCAACACCATATCCTCTGCAAGGTGATTAATCATCTCTGCTCTATTTATCAGATCATTTTCCGCAAACAAAAATTTGTTGAACCTTAATTCACATCTATAATACGGCGGTCTATACTTTGACAGCAGAAAGTCCAGTTGGTCACTTTTTTCATTGTTCGGATAAGGCTCAGAAAACGCTTGGCTGAGGTGCAAGGAGGCTGTAGTTTGGTGAGATAGATGATCTACTCTCAAACATCCTCCCAGAATCGCACTGTCCCAGCACAGTGCCCAGGGTAGTACCAGTGGACAGATTTACATATGATCATAGAACAACAATGGCATTCTTGATTGAAAACTATTCCCTATCTGTAATCGTGATGGAGAAGTAGATACCCTAACGAGTCATTTTAATAGTATTAGCTTAAATGTAATGCTAGGAGAGTTGTTTTTATTAAATATACAACTTTTAGCCAACTGTGTATCTGAGGGTTCAAATCTCAGATCCAGATTCTATTTTACTTGGTGGCTACGCAGCACATTGATCTGAATGCTATCCAGTGCAATAAACGGTAGGCACTTTTTTAGGTCAAAGCCTACCAGACAGCGCAGCAGTGCCCATTGCTTACCACTGGCTTTGTGGTTTGTAACTCACATTTTCTGGCTTCCTGTTTGCTGGCTTTGTTTTAGGCAGTCCAGCGTGAGTTTGTCCCTACTTTTCACACAACCTCTCCTTGTAGTCTTTCACAAGAGCTCCTTTCTGTAAACATTATGGGGCCGATTATGATCGGGGACGGACTTTCATCCATCCGTCCGCGATCACTGAGGAGGAGGGAACGTCCGCATGGGCTGCGGCGTTCCCTCCTGTGCAAATAGGATGTGACCGCCACCCTGGCGGTCACATCCTCTATTACTAACATTGCGGCGGGTGCGGCTTCAAGCTGCACCCGCAGCAATGTCAAAAATGCAGGTGTTGCATTTGTATGCAGAAAGAGGCAGGCACCGCGCGGTGCCTGCCGCTTTCCGCATACAAATGCAGGGGGGTACCATAGGTACCCCCCATGTGCACCCCCCACCCCCCCTTCACCTAGGGGGCCCGCAACGGGCCCCCGCAGTGAAGTTACACATGCTTTTCCACGGCGGAAAAGCCACAGCGGAAAAGCATGTTTCACATCCCATCCTAATCTGGCTGACGGTGTCTGAGAGACACCGTCACCATATTAGAGCTTTTCCGCCGCGGTTGGTAAGCCAACCGCGGCGGAAAAGCAGAGGACGGAAACCAGGACCCACCAGCCATCCTAATGTGGCGGTGGGTCTTTGGTGGGTCCGCAGCGGATTTTCCCCATCCTCCGGGCCGGCGGTGGCTTCCGCCGGCCCAGAGGATGCGGAAAATCCGCTATCCTAATAAGCCCCTAAGTTCTTATCTTGTCACATTTGCTGTGCATTCAAAGACAGAGTCCAAACGTCAGACTCGGTCTTCCGAGGAAGCTTGCTGTTTACCTTTCTTTTTTTTACTTCAAGGTGAGAGAATGTATGTGATAATCTTGCTGGATACTGGGGGTAGGAAATGTTTTTTTTCTAGCACGCAGCAACATTTAAATGAACCGTGCAAGAAAATTTAGAATATATCAGAATAAGGAAAGCACACATGAAGCACTTTTTTTGTTTATTCTGAAGTGTGTTGGAAACAAATTCTTTAATTAGATAAAAAAAAATCAGTACACAAGGTGATGCCATTTCCACACATTGTCGTTTGTGCACTGTATAGTTTCATTAGTAAAACTCTATGTCTGTGCAAATGTATTGGCCATTTCAATCGAAAATGTGTTGTCTGTAATGGCAGTGTGCAGGGTGATAGTGGGGGACAAATCATTGCTTTTTAGTAATGCTGAGGCCACAAATAACCTGCTCATGGTTCTTTGACAGAAAGCAATCTCAAAGTCTACACTGGGATGATGTAAATACTTATTGGGTTGGATGTGGCTAACCTAATATCTTTTGACCCAGTGCACTTGGGGCTTCCACATTTGACTGATGCTTAAACTCAGTCCAGCACCATAGTAGAAAATTTTTCAATACGGTATCTTAATAACCAGCAAAATAAAATTACTTTTAGAAGTACATGTGATATGCTATTATTACTATGCACATAACTGATTTTAACAGTATGTTATTTTACTTTTTCCAGTGCTTCCCAAACTTTTTACAGCAATGACCCAATTTTTAGAAATACAAACTTTCGCGACACACCTAGCTTTAATGGACATGAGGCAGGGCGGATATTTTAATGTTATAGTAGACATCCTTTCAAAATGCTAGTAAATACCACAAGAACATATTCTGTACATGTTTTTGCATTTCTTTTGAACAGCAATTGTTTGTAAATGTCACGACCATGACCACACCCATTGATGTGTTTTTATCTGACTGTGGGCAAGATATTGAATTGCCCCTAAATGTGGCAGATGGTGGACCGCACTGAAGATAGGACACTTTTCAGAGCGGGGTGCTGGCCTGTGGCATCTGTTGAGTAATATCGCAAAGCTTCTGAAAATCTTGTTGATAGCAGTGATTTTAGCAAATTTGACGAAACCCTTTGCAGGAGAGTATGGGGTAAGACCTCATATCCATTTTGTGGTACAATGAGGAACAATGGTGCATTTTGGAATATATAACATATTTAATTGTTATATAGCATAAATACTGCCCAAGGGCATTGGAGTGCTTTACGTGAGCACTAGATTGTATTATATTGAGTCAGATTAATTTTATTTTAAGCATGGGTGATTAAGTGATTTGCCTAGAGCCAAAAACTGGATTTAAACCAGATTCCACAGACCCAAAGTTGGAAGCTCGGGCCATTAAGCCACATCCACATTAATCAAATTATGTGTGAAAATTATACACAGGTTGGATGATTGTGTATGATTACGTATAGGGAACACATTCTCTGTTGAAATGGCTTTGTAAAGTTAAAATAAAAAATGAACCAAAACTATGGTAATGTTCACCCTGTGTCTGACTTGGGAATACTTGCAAGGGTACGTTTTAAAACTTAAAACTGGACTTAGGGACATAGTCCAGCACCTTTGCACCATTGCTGCTGGAACAATTTTCAGAGTGGGTTGCTGACATCAATGTTACATCATGAAGTCATAGGGATTGTGAAAAAGCTTGGCTTCAAACAAAGTGTTGCAAATGTATTCAGCAGGAGAGTGATACATGTGCATTATGTAGCTGGTGAAGCATTTTGGAACACAGTTGCAAATATATTAATAAAGCATCGTACTGTATCACACTCCCATTTACAGATAGCACATTTTCCATTGAAATGGCCACTACATTTGCACAGACATACCGTTTTACTGATAAAACCATATGGCACAATAATGATAATTTGTAGATTTTTGGTTTCAGTGAATATTTGTCATGTGTGCATCACCAAGAAAAAGTGCCTTCATTTGTTTTGATCCCATAAAAATCTTTGTTTCCGTCACACTTCAAATTTACAATCTGCTTCATTTTTGCTTTCCTAACTGCTGACATATTCTGCAATATGTGTACAGTTCATTCACAGTTATTTTAATTGTGTTCACTTTAAAAACTTCTCTCACTCTGCAGTCAGTGAATGAAAAGTAAACACCAATCCCCATGTTAAAAGAATAAGCAGCAATTTGTCCGAAGATATAGCGTGACAATTGACCTCTGTCTTTGAAACACATCAAATGTGACAAGATAAATACAAAATGTAAACCATCTTTGTTTAGTGCTCGTTTGTGACCCCCCACAAATCATCTGGTGACACGTGGTTCGCAACCCACAGTTTGTGAAACACTGTTCTAATAAACTAAATGCCACTATTCAAGGCCACCCCCCATATCACCTTGCAATTCAGGGCTAAGGATTGTGAAAAGCAGACTATCAGTAATGATGGTATAAGGTTTACATGTACAGTGGAGCTTATCTGTGAGAAGGCGATACCCACATGCAGTGTACACGTACAGGGACTGCAGTGTCTTTCTGTCATTACCAAAAATGATCTTGACAAAAAGTTCTGTAGAAATTCTGGACTCAGGTTCCGTTTTTCATGATGTCATTCTTGTGAAGTTGGAGCACCGTCCACTTTAGGTTTTAAGCTTGCGGTTACCATCAAGGTTTACGTCTGGGAGTGGTTACAAAGGAAAACAGAGCTAGTAAAACCAGAATCGGCTATAGCACAGATCAGAAAAGAATTCACCATTTAAAACCATATGTTCCTGGCTTCAATTCGATTGTATGCCACCAATGAGGTCTTCCTGTCTTCGCAAGGGACATTTGTAGCAGGCAATTTCTCGAAGACACCATTTAGGACGAGTCTATTCAGGGCTGGAAATGAGGATGGGAGCAGGCAGGAGCCCACACATTTTAATTCATTTTTGAACTGGTGCAAGCCAAGTAATTCTGTTAGACAGTGCAGCCATTCCCTAATGTTTCCAAACAGGAGATGCCAGCATACACACATGATTACATTATTCGTTGTCAGACTCTGCAGTTGTTGAAGGAAATTAGTTGTCATGTAACAAAGAAGCATTGCAAATTATTGATGCTCCTCTTCCGTACTGTGTGTTTCATATTGTGCCAAAAGGCGGGATATTTCAGTTTGGTTTCTTTTTTTGTCTACCCACATTGCCTCTGGCAATGAGAAGGTCTCTTTTCACAGCCTAATGTTCAAATCAAGCAATTGTCTGTAGGAATGGAGAGATGGCAGAGCAAAGCTGAGAGCTCAGATTGATGCCAGGGTAAGAATGGCTTTGACTTGAACTGATTAAATATGTAGTAAGTTGATAGGTGAAATAAATGCTGTTATACAGGGAAATTATGGCAACAGGTAGTTGAGGTATCCACTTTCCTAGAGCTGTCTATTGTTTCCCTTTTCAACAGGATACCATTGAATGCATTTTCTAATGTTTTCCTGTGTAGTCGCTCTTCTTTTGTGTATAAGCTTTGAACCCTACACGTAATTTTCTTTTTGTGGCATATTTCTAGTTGCACTTATGTCATTGTAGCCTTTTAGTTTCTTTATCGTGTAATCATATTGTTGTTGGATAGTTGTTGCACACATACCACAAGCATTTTCTCTGTGGAGGAATTGATGACTGTGCCGAGTTACTAAGGGTGAGTCAGAGGTTCTATATTGAAGCCAATTTGTATAACAGGAGGCCGATGATTGTTTAGGCTTTGTTGGAACTTAAACACTTCTCAATGTGACTTCTCCTTCATTGCTGAACTCTTAATCCTTCATGTTGTTAAGCGTGTTGTGTGTGGAGCTAAAGGCCAGAACTTTGATGAAGGGTTCAATGTGCTGCTATTGAATAATTTTTTAATGTTAACTTGACGTGGTCATTGGGTTTTAGATTACATGAGCCAATGGAAATTATCAATAGTGACTTCAGTGAGTTCAATACAAAGAAAGCACTTGCATTGTCTAGCCTAGCATGGGTGGCACAAAGTAGGCCTAGTCAGCCAACTACATCAAATCGAGAGGTAAAGTCAATGAAACTGTGGTTGGTCACAAGTTCCAACATATTAATGGGCCAAAGAATCTAAAACAATGTATGGGTCAATGATAACATGTAGACCAGATGAAAATGTTTCTGTGTATTTTGAGCGAATTAAAATTGTATTGGAAATTCTTCTTATCTCAAAAGACTATTATTAGTCTAGCCAAGATCTTTTGATTTTAGTAAATTACTTGTATAATATATTCACTTGTAGGGGCATTCAGTCAGCCCTCTTCTTCCATTGTTCTGTTGTTGTGTCTTTCGCATTTTCTTCTGCCCATAGCAGCATATACCATGGTGCAGTTGGTGAGATCACTTTAGCCAATAGCTAACTGCACTGAGTGACGGCATTCTGCTCTTTCTCCAGAAACCTATGAGCACACTAAGTAGTTCCCTTTAGTGCTAGAGACTACTTTGACAATGTGTGATTCAGTCCATTTTATTCTTTAAGCCACTTTTTTTCTATATTGTCGAGGGCCCTGCAGCTTCCCAAACAATAAAGTGTTAATAAAAACATGGCAAGCAAAACAAACATTGACAAGCTGACAGACAGTGCTAAACATATTAGCTTGACCAATTTGTGTATTTAATATCTGCCTTCTGACAGATTCCCATGATTTTCTAGCACATTGTGCCATGACCAAAGGGGAAATGTGTGTATAGTGAAAGTCAAAAAAGGATCCCTGGACTACATCTGCTTTCCTTCACACTCTAGAATTTCATATACACCCACATATTCGGCACAGCAGACTTTCTATATATGTATCACTCCAACACAAAAATATGACGTTTACAATCTTATTCTTTTATTTGTAGTTGATTACTGTTGTTAAAATTCAGAACTATACTGAAGGACATTATTTGAAAACATACATTGTATTGTCACACATAAAAAACAATTGTTCACATTAAATTCATAAAACATATCAATGTTTAAAAAAAAATTTATAAAAACATTACAGATTTTTCGCATATAAAATTTCAAAACTCCAAGGTACACAATTAATCACAATCTACAACCCCTATTCACCTGTAGGATCAAAAATTCCTACTCCCTTGATTTACTGACCCAATAGCCTCATATATCTAAACCGAAATTACAGTATCCAAACTTTCGGTAAATCTGTTATTTCGTAGGGCTTTTATTGGATTCTACTTTTCCAAGCGTCGAAGCGTTTCGGTGTCACTTCATTGATATAGTAACACCTTCTTCAGGACAGCCACAATTTCATGGGGTCAATCTTTGTTATGTTATGTTATATTAACAAGTCATTTATTGAGCGCACTATCACCGATTGGTTTCTTGGCGCTGATATCAACAGAACATGGTCATGAGTGTAAGGAAGAGAGTTATTGATATGCTTGTCTGTACAGCCAGGTCTTCAAGGCTTTCCGAAATGGTAAGAGGTCCTGACAGGTCCGAATCTGAAGAGGGAAGGTGTTCCACAGACAAGGAGCCAGTGTTGCGAACCTACGACCGCCAGAGCGCTTAAGTTTAAAAAGGGGCGTCTGGAGGAGGCCAAGATGGGATGAACGTAGGTTGCGTGAAGGTACATATTTTGTGATAAGTTGATCAATAAATTTGGGACTTTTGCAATACAGGGATTTAAAGATCATACAACCTGTTTTAAAAGCACAACGTTGAGTGACTGGGAGCCAATGGAGTTTCATGAGTAAGGGAGTGGCTGCATGCCACCTGGGTTGGTTCAAAATCAGTCTGGCAGCATGTACCATCTGGAGGCGTTTGGACAAATAAAGGGGGAGACCTAAATAAATGGAGTTCGCATAGTCCAGATGTGACAGGATGGTGGCAATCACCACTTGGGTAATTGCTTCCAGGGTGAGAAGGCGTCTAACCTTCCAGATTTTTTTTAGCTGAAAAAAACATTTGGAGACCACCTGGCCCACTTGTGTTTTTAATGAGAGGTCACAGTCCACAGTGACCCCGAGCGTTTTTGCCGATGGTGAGGGGGTCGGGGCTACACCCAAATCCAACGGCCAATAGTGGGGTCCCCAATGCTTGGGGCTATCTCCGGTGAGAACCAACTCCGTTTTTCCTGGGTTTAATTTCAGCTGATTTTGGTCCATTCATGGTTGATTGAAAGTACGAGATGGACGATTCAGAATTGTCAATCGTAAACAGCAGCTGTAAGTCATCAGCATAGTTAAAAACCCTCACCTGTTTATCTCTAAGGGCTTGAATTAGTGGGAGAATATAGAGATTGAACAGGTGGGGTGACAGGGAGGAGCCTTGTGGAACTCCACATGTGATGGACTGATTGGATCCAACTAGATCTCCGAGGCGTACTGCTTGGGAGCGATTCTCCAGGAAGGACATCAGCCAGCAGGCCGCCGTGTCCCTGATGCCGGCCTGTCCAACACGGTCGACCAAGATGTTGTGATCGACCGTGTCGAACGCGGCCGACAGATCAAGGAGCACCAGAGCCTGGGGAGAACGCTTATCAGCACAGTCCCGGAGGGTATCCAGGACTGTGGTTACCACTGACTCTGTGGAGTGTGCCGGCCGGAACCCTGCTTGGTGGGGGTCGAAGCAGCCAGATTCCTCCAAAAAATTGGAGAGACATTTAGCTACATGAGCCTCCAGTATCTTAGCCAAATTGGGCAGTAAAGAGATGGGGCGATAATTTGCCTTACAAGATGGGTCCGCCCCAGGTTTTTGCAGGAGTGGAATAACGGTGGCTTTCTTGAAGGCTAAAGGAACTAGGCCGGAAGACAGGGAGTCATTCAAGAGTGTAAGGGCAGGGGCCGGTAGGGCAGAAAAACACTCTTTCAGGACATGAGGAGGGCAGATGTCCGGGGGGGCACCAGATTTGACTCTTGTTAATAGATCCTGAAATTGATCCTGGGTGATAGGTGGAAAACTACTAAGAGTGCAAGGGCTACTCTTGATTGTCATACCAATAGTTATTGGGATCGCAGGCTGGGGGATGCTGGCTTTAATGTCTACGATTTTCTCACTAAAATAAATATTAAGTGAGTTACAGAGGGACTGGGTAGGCATTATCCTGGGGCGGACATTATCCAAGTTCGTTAATTCATTAAGGATAGAAAAAATATCCTTGGATCTGTTTGAAGAGTTAGTGACTCGGAGTGAAAAATAAGCCACCTTCGCAGCGGAAATGGCATTGATGTATTCCTTCCTGGCCCTTAAATAGATAGTCTTTAACTCAGGGTCATAGTCACGGCGCCATTTGCGTTCTAGCTGTCGCAAGGCTAATTTCTTGAGTTTAAGATCGAAGGAAAACCATCTATGGGCGTCAGCACGCCGTGCCAGTCTGATTTTTTTGTAGGGGGCATGTGAGTCACTAGCGGCTTGTAGCCAGCCTGACAGATTGGCTTCTGAGGAATTAATATCAGGATGAGGGGTGGGAGTGGAGTTTGCTAGTGATAGAAAAAAAGCTGCTTTATCCATAGCGTTCCAATTCCTAGCTCTACCACCTGTAATCGGTGTGGTAGTCCTAGCGAGGTCGAAACATATATGGAATTTGAGAATGAGGTGATCAGAGCAAAGGCATGGCAAAGTTATTGGAGTTGTCACACAAGTAGTGTTGGTCCACACCTGATCTAAGATGTGGCCCTTGCAATGAGTCGGGGAAAGCACTAATTGTGAAAAGTTTAGGTTGGACATAAGTTCGGTCAATTCCACCGATTGAGAGCTTTCCATGGGATCATTAAACCAATAGTTTAGGTCACCTACTAAGAAAATCCTGGCCTGGTCCAGTGCCAAATTAGCAACTTGATCACTTAGAGCCATGGGAAATAAAGGCATCGAGTTGGGTGGTCTATACAAGAGAACACATGCAATCGTCATGTGGGAGAAGTCAATCTTTAACACTAGATTATCAGTGTTTAATAACATTAGACAGGTCAGAGAAGTGACTTCCAAGCTTGTGCGTATGATTGCCGCAACTCCCCCACCCACTTTCTCCGAGTCCCGGTCTGCATGAAAAATATAATAATTATGAAAAATATAATCGAGAAGGAAGTATCGAGGTAGACGCGCGCAAGGGAAAGAAATCTGAACATATCCGGTTCAAGGAAAATCAGAAACTAGACGTTATACCTCGATGAGAGAAGTTTAAAGCCAGAAAAGGGCATACGTACAAAAAAGAAAATACAGAAGAATAAAAACGAAATAGCACCTGGTAAACAGAAAATCGGCGGGGTACCCTGAAATACCGCTCGAAGGTTAATAAACTAAAAAACGAAGAATCTGAAGACAAGGGTGGTGCAGAAATTTGACCAGTACCACTAAATTTTCCATCGATCTTAGAAGATAAAGGGCGACACTTGTAATCACATCCTGATGCCCTGGGAAAAAGGAAGAAATCTTGTAAGGAATAGAATCTCTTCCTGGGTAGGAACAACAGCATCCACCAGTCTTTTCTGAAACTAAGAAACGTAGAAAGATTGACCCCATGAAATTGTGGCTGTCCTGAAGAAGGTGTTACTATATCAATGAAATGACACCGAAACGCGTCGACGCTTGGAAAAGTAGAATCCAATAAAAGCCCTACGAAATAACAGATTTACCGAAAGTTTGGATACTGTAATTTCGGTTTAGATATATGAGGCTTTTGGGTCAGTAAATCAAGGGAGTAGGAATTTTTGATCCTACAGGTGAATAGGGGTCGTAGATTGTGATTAATTGTGTACCTTGAAGTTTTGAAATTTTATATGCGAAAAATCTGTAATGTTTTTATAATTTGTTTTTTAAACATTGATATGTTTTATGAATTTAATGTGAACAATTGTTTTTTATGTGTGACAATACAATGTATGTTTTCAAATAATATCCTTCAGTATAGTTCTGAATTTTAACAACAGTAATCAACTACAAATAAAAGAATAAGATTGTAAACGTCATATTTTTGTGTTGGAGTGATACATATATAGAAAGTCTGCTGTGCCGAATATGTGGGTGTATATGAAATTCTAGAGTGTGAAGGAAAGCAGAAGTAGTCCAGGGATCCTTTTTTGACTTTCAGTGTCTACAGTACCCTGTTCCCTGGAACTTAGTGGGGTCTTCTCTCATGTGAAAACAGAAATGTGTGTATAGACCTGTCTTACAAGCTGTACACCATCTCTCCTCACCAGGGTGAGTGTGGTCCAACCTGCTAAACATATGTCCCTCTACATGGGATACCAACGACATTTCATAGGACACCATCAGAGCAGTAAAGCTCTATTGCTTCGGCTTCACAAGGAAGTAGTCAATTTTTAGACAGAACAATCCAACATATGGGGATTTAAAGGTTGAATTTTGAGGACCTGGCCACAAAAACATAACAAGCATTCGGTGACAGTCAGCTGGTAGTAGAATGAATGGCTCATCTATTGGATTTCCTGGAACCTGGGAGCAAGTTAATGTTACAATGAATAGAACTGTCAGGCTGTATAGGCTTTGCACCTTTAACACAACAACTAGAAAGATGGAGTCCTTGCAGTAATTATAATATTTATTTCACACATACATTAGTTGCAACATTCGTAACCTTGCAATGACAGGCTAGGTGACCTTGTTTGGGAAACAAGTTCACACCAGGTGGGTGTTATTTGACTGGTGTATCCATACATACATTGGTTACTGTCACAGATGGCTTTCAGTGGGAGGACTAGATTACTGAGTTAACCTTGGAAGAATCTAATTCAACAGTGCAGTGTTAATCTAATTATCTGGGATGTTAATCCAATTAGCTGAAACATTAATCTAATTAGCTAGTAAAGTTATTACATCTGCCCATTGGCTTTCTCTTGTGTAATTGGATTCAATGAACATAATGGATACAGCAGAATCTAACAAAGTCTATGGGATTCCACAGACACGTTTCAATAGCCTGATAATGAAAGATGTATCACTGGAAAATACTGTCCATCACTAGGATGCATTGCTGTTTTAAATTGAACACTCAAAAACTGAAAGAAAATACTCCCTTGTACACCAGATGAAGATAGCAGACAGTCCCACACTGTAAAACTGCTTTTGTTGCTGTAAAGTCTATAGCTTTTAACTAATGGATTTATAAATTGTGCTGTGAAATGATTTGTATCACCATATTATTTGAGTAATGCACATAGGACGAAAGCCATCCAAACCTGTTAGGAAAGGGGCGGGCTTACTCACTGAAAACTGAAAACTGCTTCTCCCTTGCAAGGTGAAGCTGGTCCAGGCCTGCCATGTATATACCATATTGAAAGTCCCATTGTACTAGAACCCATTTTATAATTTACTAAGAAGTTAATCCTATGCTTAAAATGGAGGCTAGCTCAACTCATCTAAGAAGAAAATAGATAAAAAACAGAACAAAAGGGAACTAGACTGGAAATGATCCATTGTGAGGTTAACCCTTATCTCCAAACATTTCCCACAAGAGTAAAGTGCGATTATCACTCTCGATAATGAATGGAAGTGCCTCCAACCCACAAAGAATAGTGTAGTATCCTGCATTTGGTAATGTTATGTATTTTACTACTCCTGCTCAGCCAATGCCTGTGCTATGTGCCCTATAGAATGTTGCTGTCATGATGTGCCTCAAAATGCAGGGACACTGAGAGCTGAAGTGACAGTTAGGCATGGGCTGAGCAGCAGACAGGCTGCTCCTGGTGGGGCTCTGATCTACAACATATCTACTTGATGTCCTGAAACTTACTACTTGTTATCTTCATGAAATAAATCTTACTGAATTACATACTTCCTGTGTGGACCTTCATCACTACATATTTTGGCGACGAGGATGACGAAGAACCTACAGCTACTAGCAGATCTTTGGTACCTGACATACAAGAGGACCTGGAGATGGCGCAGTTTTCAAGAAACTATGGTGGCTACTACCACAATGTACAAAAGCAGAGGTATCTACAGGATAGGAACATTTTCAAAAAGAAACATGTTCTACAATCAACATGAAGATTCAATACAAGTGAGAAACTACCATCAAAAAAAGAAAAGAAACGAAGACCACAAGAAACAAGTAAGATGAAGCACTACGCCGTTAAGCCCCACCAGTGTCCTCACCATCGGACAGCCCTTCCACAGGCGTGTTGTGCTCATCTACACTACGCATTTTGGACTCTACATCTACAGCGTGTGCCTTCATGCACATCAACTTTACAGGTTGAAAATTCTTCTCCATCACGCTGGTACACTCCCTGGCACACACTCTACGACCCTGATGCTTACAACTACAATGCGGCATGTACTGGAGTCATTCTGCTGCCTACGCTGTGTGACCTTGTGCACATCAACACTACCTTTTGTGGACTTTCTATCTTTCTACATGTGGTTCTGTCTGCGTAACCACCATCATTCTGCTGAACAACATTGTGCTTGGCAGTTCGGGCTGGACTGTTCCCATGGGGCACAGGCTCAAGACTGATTTGCGTATGCTTGGTTCAAACTGGAATGGCATGTCGAGCAAAAAAACGATGGATTTAGGCCCAGATCTCTGTACTGGGGTGAATGTATGACATTGTTCTGCATTCTGTCCATCAACTGTTGTTTTTGCATTTACAACTACAATGCGGCATGTACTGGAGTCATTCTGCTGCCTACGCTGTGTGACTTTGTGCAAATCAACACTACCTTTTGTGGACTTTCTATCTTTCTACATGTGGTTCTGTCTGCGTGACCACCATCATTCTGCTGAACAACATTGTGCATGTAAATGATGACTGCCTTCATTTTACAGTGAGCTCGCCATGAGTGTTTTTCTGGATCTGTCAGGGAACCTGGTGGCTGACACTGTGATTTATGCAGTCTACATTGCGTGATCCAGTACACACTCTGCCTGAATTTCCAAAGGTTTGGCACAAATAGTGGATGCAATGTTTTATTGTATCCTATTGTTTGTTTTTGCCGTGTCTCTGAGGTAAGGACAAATCTCTCCTCGTTATACCTTTAGCTTTGGATTTAGTGCTAAACGGTGTTTGGATTATACATGCAGCGAAGCGCAAGTACTGAGGTGGCGATGGTCTTTGGGGACAACATGATTTTTCTTTCAAATTGTTTATCGTAACTTTTTCCCTCATCAAGTATTTCTATTCAGGGTGGCATGTTTGTCAGTTTGGCAGTTGCGCTACAATTCAAAATGATGAGGTGATTGCGTGCTCCATACCTTACAGTTGGAGTCGCGCGGTGCTCCAGAGAGATCATCTGTGACGTTGTGATCTTCCTCATCATCTCTGACTCCATGACTCTATTTGGCACATATGCGCGCCGGGAGCCTCCCGGCGCTCACACATACTTCGTGCCGCCATGTTTTTTTTGTTGTATTCCTTCTGTATTTGTTATATCTTTGCCAATTTTAAAGAGAAGCAGTCATCGCAATCGTCGGGATACTGACGGAGAAGGCGCTGTGTGCTTTCCATATCTGTGGACTCCAACATCCCGTTCAGCAATGGCAGCAACCTGCCTGAGTCCACCGCCACCGATTCCATGAGGTGAGAGGAGGTGGAACTTCCTATTAGGAGCGCACACACGTACCCTCAGTGTGGCCTGTTTTTAGACATCCTTTCACATCAGCCACCACCTCCTATCCTCACCCTCATTTGCTTACTATGCACCGCGTGGTGCATGAAGAAGTCAGGCAGCCAGTGAAAGAAATGCCTAACATCATGCTTTGCATTGGCTGTAAAGCACAACACGTGCAACTGTAAGGAGTACTGTAATAATAAAGCTTGGCCAACACACAACATAGTGTTTTTCCACGATTATAGTGGCACGCACTCAATATACTATGAAATTCATCATCTTTGACTTCATATACGTTTTTGTTTCAATGCCAGATGTATGCATCGCTAAGTTTACTCCCTTTCTTTCACTATGGTGACTTTTTCACAATTAACGTTTATTGTCAGCATATGACATTTTATTGTGCTGTATTGTTACACTTGCTTATTCATGTGTGTTTTTAGTTTGTTGCTACTTTACATTAGGTAATGACCTTCCCCATCATTATCCTACAGGAGATTGCACGGTGGGTCTTACGTTCTTTGGCTCTGGGTACACACCCTTGTGGGTTTTATATGTGATTTTCACACGTGTACACCATACACTTTTCACTTTCCTACATAGGGAGGACTAAGGGTTTATTTTCCCTTACATTCAAACACTACATTACGTCCTTCCTTTAGGGATGGGAATGGGTACTGGGCCCATTTGCCCATATACACTTGCCTACATAGGCTGCTCTGGTTTCCACCCTTACACAGGGCATCGTTACATGCGTTTCAGTCCCATCTACGCTCACATCGCTATCCTCACACAGGGTGCATCTTATGGGTCTTTGTCCCATTCCTATTCTACATTATGGGTCACCGTCCCATTCACAGTGCTCCTCACACTCTTGCATAGGAGTAGAGGACGGTCAGGGGTTTTCATTCCTATTGGCTGATATTGTCTTTCTACATTCTGTTACTTTGCTGTTTTGTATAACGCAATATTACTCTAATATCGTATTGTTATTGTCTAATTGAAAATGGGGGGAAGTATTAGTTATACTGTATGTATCTTCTTTGCCTCTTTTCTGTTTTCTCTTATGTCCATCCTTCCTCGTGATGTTATACATAATTTCCATCCTTGGTTTCTGGATTTACATTGCTTGTTGTTGTCCTTGGTCTCCAGCCTTCCCTCTTTCGTATTTTCATTCTATTTCTTCCCTGTTCAGGAGGAGATCCGTTATTCCCACATCTTTATGTTTGGTAGGCTGGTGTCCAGTTTATGTCATGCCTTGTTCTTCCTTCCTTGCTTGCCTGCCTGGCCAGTGGGTGTGGTCGGGGGTAGTCCTTGGTGCGCCTATGTCTTGCTGTTCTCTTGGTGTGTTACTTCGCATTATTTTCTCCTTCCTTTCTCCTTCCCTGAGGGTATGCGTCTTTTCCTTTCGTGCATTTTCTCTCTTCACGTCTTTCATCTATCTTCTCGCTCTCTTCTGATTGGTCACTTCTTTGCTTCCTTTTTGTATTCGTTGTTGGAGAGTTTGGGTCCTTCTCATTTGTGTGCACTTGCTCTTTACTTCCCCCTTACCTTCTTCCACCTGTCTCTTTGCTCTGCTTTGCTTACTCTTTTCCTTGACGTTGTTTCTGTTCCTCTGTTGTTCTTCCTAGTTTATTCTTCCTTGGTTTTCCCTCTCGCTATTTGTTATTCACATATTGGATTTGTGCTTAGAACGAAAGGGGATATGTAGTATCCTGCATTTGGTAATGTTATGTATTTTACTCCTCCTGCTTAGCCTGTGCTGTGCTCTGTGCCCTATAGAATGGTGGTGTCATGATGTGCCTCGGAATGTTGGGACACGGAGAGCTGAAGTGACAGTTAGGCATGGGCTGAGCAGCAGACAGGCTGTTCCTGGTGGGGCTCTGATCTACAACATATCTACTTGATGTCCTGACCCTTACTACTTGTTATCTTCATGAAATAAATCTTACTGAATTACATCCTTCTTGTGTGGACCTTCATCACTACAAATAGCCCTGAAGGCTATTTCAGAAAATGCTCGGTAGGAGAAAAACCTGCTAACCCATATAAAGAAATATCTCTCTGAAGCAGTAGTGTTTAGTGTAGATCCAGGATGCAATGGAAGTGGGTAATATAAGCAGGCAGAGATGGGCGGGCACATACATTCTCACACCCTTGTATATGCACATTCAAAAGTGTGCACACGTAACCACACCAATTACAAGCACATACGCACGCACACACCCATTCACAGCACACATGCAGAAATACACATACACACATGCACCCAACATTAAAAAACACAACTTACAGGAAGCTTCAGTGGATCCTGGATGATTGGGACTGCCACCTGCTCTCATTTGCTGACCTTGTCATGGGTGAGCCAATGAGGAGTCAGTAGTACCTTACTAGTCACAGAGTGGGATGGGGTCAGTGAGACTGTTAAACCAACCGTACTCTGTGATGAGGCATCACTGATGGACAGTCGGCCCTGGAACTTCAGGGTTATGTGAATCAGCCAACGTCTTGCTCCAATAGGAACAGTCCAGCCCACTCGTTACATAACACGTGATCGGATGGTTAACAATTACTGCAATGTGGCCTCAATAATGTCAGAAAAGAACAAAACAATTACGGGACTATGTTTATAATATGGTGTGGTGTAGTGTTGTAGTTGTGTTCTGGTTATGTTGTATGTTTATATGATGTCTTAGTATTGGTAGCTTTAATAGTCTATATAGAGCTAGTATAAGTCCCCATAATAATTGGTCAATGTAATTTTCTGTCTTAGAATGCCTAGGTGTTTAGCTTTAGGTATATTGTCATTTGGAGAGGTATTCTGGGCTTTTGTACAGCAGTCCTTGTGATGTCTACCATGCTTCTATAAACTTCTTCATTGGCCATCTACAAGCCATTTGTATACGTCCTATACATTTCATATTTGGCAACTAGGAGTATTTACTCCCAACGTGGATTGTTCCTTTTTCAACTTAAAGCTATATTTTTGGGTCCAGGAGTTCCCTGTACCCGACTATGGGCACAAAGAAGAGAAGAAAAGAGAGAATCAACAACAATTGCCAAAAAGTGCACCATCTGACAGGTTTTGGTAAATTCTTATACTGCGCCCTGCTTGAGACCTGATCGCAGGCCGTATCCTGGCTCAGCGCTAATCATTGCTCTTCCGCGAGCATCACTAGCAGTGAAGCACTGGCAGCCCGCGAGCATCCGTCTCACAAGCGCCACTCGAGAGCAATCCTCGGCTGCATTCACATGCCCACTTTCATGCTCCCTTTGACCAGCGATCTTTTGGGAGCGCAGGTTCAACATGCTAATAATTTACTGACTGGCACAGACTCTTCCATTTTGCCCATGGAGTCACTGCAGCTGCTGTGTGCATCAGACTATTTAAACGATTAGCGGACGCCCCTACGGCAAGAGATATACAAGCTTCACGTGATCTCTTGGGTAACAAGGTTTATTGATCAGCACCACCTGCTGGCTGGAGGTCACATCGTAAACTTCATGCTGACAGCGATTAGCAATTTCTCATCATACTTTCAACTAAGTTTATTTACTACCGCTATCTGCTGGTTAATGCCATAGTCCAAGCTCCCTGCCGACAGCAATTAGCATGCTCACATATTAATGCGTTGAGCAATGATTCACTGTCTTTATTTTCCATTGTTTGCAGGCATGTTCAATAACTGAATTGGATACTTAATTACATTTTTTTTCACATTCTGGCACATGCATCAACATAGGCTTTTGCGATTCCTAAATAGCGATTTTTAAGGAATCGCTATTTAGGAATCGCAAAAGCGTATGCATGTAGGAATGGCTATAAAAATAGCGATTCCTAAACATTCCTTAATTGCTACTCGCAAATTGCTAGTCGCAATTAAGGAATGCTGTCCCATTCATTTCTATGGGCCTATAGGCCCATAGGAATAAAGTACAGATTGCATGAGCAATTTGCGAGTACCAGTAGGTACCCGCAAATTGCTCATGCAATTTCAAGGGTGCCAGGGTGTCAACATGACACCCTGTTACACCCCTGAAATTGATCTCTGCACATATGTTGCGCACACACACATGCCCTAAGGGCATGTGTGTGCGCAACATGAAACTTTGAAAAATGCACAAAAGTGCATTTTTCTAAGTTTTAGCAAATTACCATGAAGTTCAACTTCATGTTAATTTGCTACTCCTGTTAGCGAAATCGCTATTTTTTTAACTTTAATGCATTGCATTTAAGGAATCTCAATTTGGGATTCCTTAAATGCAATGCAATTTAAGGAATCGCAATTTAGAGATTCCTTAAATTGCGATTTTTGCATTTGGGATGATGCATCCCAAATGCAAAAATACCGGTGGCAAAGGGGCGGATTCTGAGAATCTGCCCGTTTGTGACCGGTATTTGGTTTGATGCATGGGGCCCATTGTTTATTATAGTGCTTGCAATTGCAGGCATGTTCTTTTTCAGATCTGTGTGTGTGGGTAATTCCAGTTGTGTAATTCCAGTTGACACATTACCTACTGAGTGTATTATTTGTCAGGCATGATGCAATCTGTTACGCCACCTGCATCATTCCTTCAAGAACCTGGAGAACCTCCACTCAAGTGGTGGCTCTGGATATTTAATGCTTATTTGGGAGCTATTGATGGGCAAAAATTTAGACATGATAGAAAAAGAAAGTTGTTATACTATTATTTAAGCATTGAGGTTCGTCATCTCCATATACTGTTAGTAACAATAGGCCTTGTTTGAACAATAGATCACAGGATAGGTATGGGTCACTTACTCACAATTCAGATTTTAAGAATTGTCCTGCAATATCTCAGGAATGTTGGAAGTGCAACAAACTCAGGCACTTTGGCAAGGTTTGCAGGGGTGGCAGACGCAGTACAACTGTAAGAGGTACTTCTGTCAGAACTTTTCAAAGTCAACGCAACAATGCAACTGTTGAAGATTTAGAGAACAAAATGGAAGAATTGGTACTTGCAACAGGTAGATAATATAGAAACAAACAGTGTCACTAACACCAAATGTAAATTCTGGGGCGAGAATCACCATAATCGACATCACCAAATTTAATGAGATTTGGACCGATCAGGCTTTATTGCCTCCAAATGTTATAACTACAGCTTTTTGAGGGGAGCAGGATTGACTTGTTAGGCTATTTCTGGGCAATGATTCAAATTTTTTAAAAGAAAAAGTTTACGTAGCAAAGAAGGGCATCAATGTACTAGGTTGGTGGCACCAAGCTGACTTTGGGATAGTAATCAGATCTGGAAAGGAATGTCCTGTGGTTAAAGAGGATGATCAGGGTATTGGGGGAATGTTGACTAGTGACCAAATACAACAGGTATTTGAATTTTAAAAAGTTTTTACTGAAGAAGTTGATGAAATAAAACAATTCTAAAGTGATTAAAGTAAAGGTGGGCTGTACACTGATTAAACAAAAGTTACACAACATATCTTTCAAAGTGAGGGATGGCCTACCCAGGATGTTAGACAAAATCAAAGCCACAGAGGAGGTACGAGAGGCGGTGAAGCAGGGAGGCGTAGCGATTCTGATTATGCTGCATTTGTCAGCGGCCTTCAACACGGTCCATTATGAAATTCTGATGGACCGTTTGTCGACGGCTGGGTTAAAGGGCAGGGCCTGGAAATTCCTGAAATCTTTCTTGAACGAGAGAACGCAAACTGTGGACCTGGGAAGGGATAGGCCGAAGCCTTTTTGCCTTCCTTGTGGGGTGCCACACGGGTCATCCCTTAGTCCTACGCTTTTTAACATATATGTCAGCCTGCTGGCAGCCCTGATAAGATCATTCGGGCTGCAAGTTACATCCTACGCGGACGACACACAAATTGTGTTGTCCTTACAGTGAGGCAAAGAAGCTGAAACGGCCTCAAGATGCCATGATTGTATGAAATCAATAACTGGGTGGATGGCCGCAAACTGCCTGAAACTCAATGCAGGCAAAACAGAGGTTATTGTATTTGGGAATAACCCTAACCTCTGGACACCAGACATGTGGCCCCTTGAAATGGGTAAGCCTCCTGGACCATTCTCGAACACCAAGAATTTGGGGGTGATTATGCACAGTTAACTCACCTTTGGCGACCTGGTCAGTGGGGTGGTTTCAACATGCTTCTTTCTCCTCAGAATCCTGAGAAAAATAAAATTCTTCCTTCCAGAGGACAGCTTTAGGACTGCAGTCTCAGCCATCATTTTGTCACGGCTGGATTATTGCAACAGTCTGTACTTGAACCTTCAAAAGAAGCACTTGTACAGACTCTAGCTGGTGCAAAATGCGGCAACCAGGCTGCTAACGGCTACGCCTAGGTTCATCTCAGTTAGAAACGGACTTCCTCACCTGCACTGGCTTCCAGTTAAGCAGCGCCCTCAATTTAAATTGCTTTGCACGTTTTTTTAAGTCCTTGATGGACACTGGCCCAGAATATCTGAGAAGTCCCATTAAATGGTATGTCCCTGGAAGAATGTTGCGTTCCTCGGTAGGAAAACAAGTGATCGTTCACCGAGCCAAAAGAGCGAACTGGGGCGGCAGCAGTTTCATAGTCGGTGCCACAAAAGCTTGGGACAACTTACCATTGCAGTTCAGGAATTCCACTGAGCTCCTTTCCTTCAGGAAGGGGTTAAAACGTGGCCGTTTTCTGACTAACCCTTCGTACCCATTGAAACCAGTTAGACAGTGCACAACGCCAGGACACCCTTGGGTATAAGTGCTCTTTAAAAGATTTTCCGAGAAGATCCCAAGTTTAAGGGAAGTTTCTGTGGAATTTCTATCACATGTTCGCGCCACTGGATGGTGTTGGGCGTTGAGACAGCAATAGAACACTCTAATGCTGAACTGAAGGAAATTGAAGAGTTGGAAAAGGAACTCTTAGGTGGAGACGGAGTATGTGAGGCTACATTACTGCTAGATAAGCTCAACGAATCCATTGAAGAGTTCAATTCTTATGAACTCAAGAAAAAAGTTTCGAAGGACATAAAAAACTTTAACAAAGAAAGGGCCTATCCCTATCTTTAAAGAAGACTACCACACCAGCTTCCCCAATCAGAACAGGCAGAATACCTGGGGAGATTTAAGAGAAACCAGCCAGTGACCTTCTCTGAATCTTCTTGAGGCTCAAGTGACTTAGAGACTCAAGCCGGTCCCAGTCGCTCCGATAATCACCAAGGGCAACCTTTTTTAGACAGGGGAGGGAGACCCAAAAGGAGAATTTGGCACCAATACCCGGGCGAAAGACAGACCAGGAACAAACATTATCAGTGGGGCCCACAACCATACTAGAACCCAACACTGACATTATGGAGACCATTCCCATCTTCAATTTATCCAAACATGTACTATCCTCCTCAGAAATATCATGACTGAGCAGGGGTCTCTCCTTCGTCATCACGGAGAGAGCAAATTTGTTCAATCTCAAGGCGGAACTTTTTCAATTTTTTAGGAAAATACGCCCAAGATTATTCTTAAAAGACAAAGACTATATCTCACATGAGTCAGTAACAGGGCTCAGACCACCATCCACCTTCTACCCCACAAATGGGGTGATGCCCCCTGAGCTGCTCACATTTGAGAAACTTATTCTAAATAGTGTAGATGTTCTGAAAAACACCAGACACTTTACACCTTACAACATCACGCTACAAGAACGTCAAGCTCTCAGCACCAAAAAGAATGACATGTCGATAATACTTAAACCGGCAGACAGATAAAGGGGGTGGCATTGTCATTCAGGAACGTGCAGACTAAGACGCCGAAATATCGAAACAAATCTCTGAGGAGCGGCATTACAAAAAGCTCTATCATATTCCATTATCTGAGATCCGAAATGAAATAATGCAAAGAACAACAGAAGGCGTGGAGCAGGGCTTTCTAACTAAGAAAGAATTTGAATTTCTCAATGCTGACAACCCTAGGACTCCAGTTCTTTACACTTTGCCCAAAGTGCAGAAAAGCATCACACACCCACCAGGCAGACCCATCCTATCTGGATGTGGGTCCATTTTGGAACCTATTGGGAGATATATCGACTTCTTTATAAAGGATTTTGTCCCCATTCAGGATAGCTATGTTCGTGACACAATGCACATGTTTAACCTGGTTGATGGTTTACCCTACAATCTGGCAACTGACTGGCTAGCCACGTTAGACATATCTTCTTTATACACAAACATCCCTCAAAATGAAAGCATCCTGGTAATAGAGCAACTGTTAGATACCAGACCCAGGCCCTTCTGTGTCCCTACTTCATTCATAATCTCACTGCTACGGGTCGCACTACAGACCAACTACTTTATATCGGGAGGACATTACTATCAGCAATGCTACGGTACCAGCATGGGAGCAGTTTTCGCTCCTAATCTGGCAAATATATATATGAACCATGTAGAACACACCTATGCACTCAGTAGCCTCAATCCAAGCGGACCCACATTAAATGCTGGCACAGCTACATAGACGATATTTTTCTTATTTGGAGTGGTAATGAAAAGAATTTCCATGATTTCGTGGAATACCTCAATCAAATTCAGACACACTTGACCTTCACTGCAACACTACATAAATCCACCATAGCATTTCTGGATCTCAACATCCAACATACAGATGGTACACTATATACGTCGCTTCACAGAAAGCCTACAGAAAGGAACACTTTACTATCCTACAAAAGCCACCATCCCGAGCCCTCAGGGATGGCTTACCATTTGGTCAGTTCTTGCGAGTATGCAGGAACTGCGCTCGCAAGGAAGATTACATGAAAGAAGCAGATATACTCAAAACCAAATTATTAGCCAGAGGCTATCCCAACAATATTGTGAAAAGGTCACTTAAACGGGCATGGCACTGTCCCAGGGAAGAACTGCTCAGCACCAGACCCAAAACACAGATGAACAAAATGGTTTGTGTCACCACATTTGGTGTACATACTAACTAAATCCGCAGTCTTATCACCAAACATTGGAACATCATCAAGAGCATAGACCCCTCTATGGAAGTTTCCATGTTTGCCTACAAAAGGGCAAAAAACATAAAAGAACATCTGGTCAGATCATCCACAGAGACTACTAAAAAGAAAGGGTGCACCCTGGAATCCACCTGGGGTCTTCCACCGGTTAAAGGTCATCACAAATGTGGCAACTGCGTCATCTGTCCCTACATGGAAAATACCACCTCTTTCAAACATGGCAATTGTGACCATACACTAGATTTTTTCTCCAATTGTAACACACACAACGTCGTGTATTGCCTCTGTTGTCCTTGTGGCTTACCATATATCGGACAGACACAACAGCCCATTAAAGCAAGGATAGGACAACACCGCAGTCGTATTAGACGCTCAGTTACCACTGCCCCTTTGGTCTCCCATTTCATTGAAAAAAATCACACAGCTGATTAAATCAGGTGGTAGGTAATTGACATTGCCAAAATCCCAGAGAGAGGAGGTGACATCACACAAATACTTCAACGACATGAATGTCATTGGATTGAGAGAATTGACTCCATTAATAATGTCATGTCAAAGGTTCTTATGTCATGTCAAAGGTTCTTATATAGCGCCTTATCACCGCACGATCTCAAGGCGCTTGCTTTGGGAACCCGTCCTGGCTTTTCCCTGTGAGATAACCCCTAATGGGCATCCCCAAGGTGAAAGCCAGGCATCCCGCCGCGGGGGGGGGGGCGTAATGGAGATTAAGCAAGCTATTGCCCAGAGTTGCAGAGTGTGAACCTGTGATTTGAGTAGGCACCGAAGCGAGAATTATCGAGTCAGTGGACATTTGGGCTCAAGACCCTGCCGCGTCGGGAATTGAACCCTGGTCCCAGGTCTGACCTCTGCTTCAGGGTCTGCCTCCTCTAACCAGTGAGCCACACTTCTCCACATAATGGACTTAATTCCGCAGAGGAATGGCGTGGGTTTGTAGCTACCCTTAACTGAACCTCCAGCACCCAGGATCATCTTCCTGTAGGTCGCTAAAACCACTATGTCCTCCACCACCGCCTACTAGACGTGGCCCTTCCGCCTACAATGTCACTTGACACCTGCACACACTTATACCTGTGTCCCCTCGGCGGTCAAGCCCAATTCAGTACACATATGTACTGTGCGCATGATATTGTATATTGTGTTTGACTTGTGTATCTTAATGAGTATTGCTCTAGCGATTATGGCACTACCCCATGTGGGAGTCTCTAACTTGATTATGCCCTCCTTCACCACCTGCTACACGGGGCTCTTCCACCCACAATATCACCTGACACCTGCACACATCAATACCTGTGTACCCTTGGCAGTCATGCCCTATTCAGCACATATGTACACTCCACGCATGCTATTGTATACTATGTTTGATTTAGTGTATCTTCATGATTAATGCTCAAGCGATTATGGCAATACCACCTGTGCGAGTCTGTTACTTGCCTATATTATATGTAGAATTAAAGACTATTATGTTTGTACTCTACTGCAAAGAAATGTATGTATGTCTACACAGCATGTATACAGCAGGCTCTGCTAACTGTTATCCGGGACTCATGTGCTACTTTATGTAGTGCCCTTTGACACACCTTATTTTAGCCGTCTCTCTGTTCGGGCATGCCTCCATGCATTCCTTCGAATTCACCAACCCTGCAGCTGAGTCTTTCATGCTGTATCCATTACCTTCTCGACCCCACTCCATACGTTTAATCCAGTACCCTGCTCGTTCTCACCATCAGTGCCATCTGTTCTCCTCCCCTCGCACTATAGACGGATCGTTGTTGCAGCAATCCATTTTTTGCCTGCGCACGTATTAGTGGGTGCACGGTACTTCACTAGCGCACGCCGACCGGAGCGCAAACCTCCACAGTAGACGGACCGTGGCGGACTGCTGTATGCGATCGTAGCTCATGCACAAGGTAAGCCCCAATGCCCCTTTCGGCCACCATGCCCCTTGCCCCTGGACTGCTCATTAAGCGGCATTTTTATTAGAGACATTGTTTCTCCCCGGGCATTTCCCTTGGCTTAAAATGAAGAGGAGCGCCTCATCTCTTGCGTTTTACCTCGTGGATCTCTGATTGACTCATATCCAATCTCCGCTGCTCACTCGCCACCACCAGTGGTAAATGGTTCACGTCCCTCCTTGCTGTACTGCCATTAATTTATTGTTCCTCAGCTCATTCTTTCCTCCTTTTTCCTCCGGTTTTTCATCCCCATGTACAGAACCCGGCTGGGTTTACTGTGAGTATTTTTACTCTCTCTTCACACACGGTTGGCACACCTCACCCCTCACAAGAGTAGAGCATCGTGACACTCAGGTACTTACCTACTTTGGCCTTCTTTTACCAATCCTGGACTCTTACTTGGCCCCGTTCTTCCCCCTGTTTTGCTCTTCTTCTTTAGATGTCCCCAATACCTTAGGTCCTGATGTGACCCAACAATTCAAGTGAGTCGAAACGCCGTCGACGATTAATGGAAGCCAACCATTCATACAGCGCTTATCATTGAATATAGTTGCTATAATATATCCTATGACCCTCATTCACAACGGTCGCTTTCCTTGAGAATATTGTTTTGAAACCTTGTAAATATTTTCACCTTATGTCACTCAACTGTTTCTTTTGGTTCTTACAATACACTTGGGACACTCCGCACTGCTGGAAATTATTTGTGTACAATGTATGGTACATTCTTGTGATTAATACAAATTTATATATCAAACAACCCTTGGTGTTTTGAGCGCTCTCTCTCTTTAACCCCTTCGGGGCGGATGACGAGCTCAGCTCATCATGGGCGTAACCTGCGCTACGTGGATGACGAGCTGAGCTCGTCACGTAACGCGGGTTTTTTTTAAATTGCAGCGCGCAGCGGGAAAACCGTTAGCGGGCATGCGGTTAACATCCCTCCAAACCCTTACTTAATATCGCTATTATGCTTTGCTATGACTAATGCATTTGAAAGTATTGCTCCACTGGAACCTCTGTTTTTTATATAAATTAAAAGCTTTAGTAACATAACAAAATGCAACAGGATGTAATTATTGAGCCTGTGGATGCCACTCTGGTTGTCACTTGTGGTTCTGGCCAAAAAGAAATCACATGAACTACGCTTCTGTGCTGACTTGAGGAGTTTAAATAACCCCATCCGGGTGGAATATGTCCCCATTCCCTGTATTGAGGATCTTCTGTGGGTTAGGCCAAATGGAACACAAAATCAGATCTCAAGGCTGCATACAATCAGATTGTCTTGGAAGAAGAGTTGTCACTTGACCGCCTTTGTAACTCCATATGGCACATTTCAGTTTTGTAGAATACCATTTGGCCCGGCCTCTGCGGCCTTGGTGTTCCAAAAGGCTATGACAAGGGTTTTGCACGGTAATACAAATGTGTTGGTTTCCAAAGATGACATTTTAGTATTTGCAGACACATTGGAAGACCATAATGCAGTTTTGAAACAAATCTTAAATGTATTATTAAACAATGGCATTACTCTTAGGAAGGACAAGTGTCTTTTTGCTGTCAATGAAGTGGAATACTTAGTCCATGTGTTATTCTCTAAAAGGTTTTGACCAATGCCTATTTTGGTGGATGGATTTGTAAAAGCTCCCCATTCTAATACCAATGACCAACTAAGGTCTTTCTTGGGCATGTGTTTTATTCATTCGAAATTCATAAAAATTTACTCCACTATGACGGAGTGTTTCAGGGACCTTCTTAAGAAGAATTCAAGTTTTAATTGGTCACCTTTGTGTCAACAGAATTTCAATCTTATCAAACAAAGTATTGTTTCTGCACCTGCATTGCAGCCATATTCAGAAGGTTGAAAAACATTTGTCGCTGTTGATGCCAGTGTGAATGGTGTGAGGGCTGTGCTTTCACAAATGGATGGTTCCAAGGAGGTCACTATTGGGTTTGCATCAGGGAGATAGACTGATGTTGAGACCAGGTATTCTGTCATTGAGAAATAAATGCTTGTGTGTCCTTGGGGAATTGAGAAATTCAACCCATACTTATGGGGTAGAATGTTTTGGCTGAGAACAGATCATAGACCATTAGAGGACATTCTTGAAGGTGCTAAGATAAAAAGTCAACAGCAAGATTGGTAAGGTTGTCTGTGAAGTTGTTGGAATTTAATTTTGAAATATCTTACATAGCTGGAGCCAGGACCTGCAAAGACCACTGTCTGCCCAGATTGTTTGTGGATCATCAGTCAGATTCATTTGGAAGAAGAGGTAGAAGAGTGCATGATTACAAGAGTAGAAGACTGAGAGAACCCAGAAGAATGGTGTAAGGAGATTTTTCAATGATATTGACCTACAAGAGGTTATGGAGTTTGTCTTGAAAGGTTGGCCCACAGAGACAAGTCTAAAGGTAAGTTTGCAACCTTACCTCTTTGGAAAATTGCTGATGAATTGTGCTTGGAGTGTTGATTATAGGTGATAAATTAGTTCCTCCCACATGCTACAGATGAAGTATTGTTGAGACAGTGCTTTCATGACATCTAGGTATGACTACCACCAAACGGCAGGTGTGTGGTACATATTGGTGGCCGGGCATGGATCGAGATGTGGGAGATTTAGTCTGTCACTGCTCCCAGTGCTGTTATAGTGATAAGCATTTTGTCCCTTCAATTCCAGAACCCAGGGTATCATTTTGTCCAGTGAACATTTGGCAGAAAGTATCTTATTCATCTTTTGGGTTTCTTCCATGGGTTGCCGCTTCACATGAGGTATCTACTTGTAATGATTGACCATCTTTCGAGGTGGGTGGAGGTGAAGGGTGTGGCTGAACCCAATACTGACAATGTTGGTAAATTTTTTAGGAGGTGTTTTCTAGAGAAGGAATACCTGCTGATGTGTTGTCAGATAATGGTGTGCGAATCACGTCTGCCATCGTGCAAGACTTTTTTTTTTTTTAAAGAAAATGGTTGTTAAAGAGACTTGCACCCCATTAAATTTTCCGCAATTCAATGTCAGAGTGGAGAGCTTTAACAAAGTACTGGTGGAATGTGTCCAGAGTGATCTGAGATCTGGTGTTGATTGTGCTGATGCTATCAGGGATACCATTTGGGCATCTCACACTACTCTTCACTCCATTACTGGACAGCTTCGTTTTGAGTTGATAAGATGGAGAAGTGTAAGGTCATGTTTGTCTCCCCTATGGATGACGGATGTTCTTGAGCCCTGTGTTGATGTCCGGGTGATTGCCAGTAAGGCGAAAGTTGCTAGGGATGAGGTTGAATGCATGAATATATAACAGCGCAAAAACGTTGGAGCTATATGCAGACTGGGTCCACATTAAAGATCCCTTGTTATTGAGAAAAGGTTTATCGAAATTTAGGGTTCTTATTTGAGTGATGAAAGTATGTGGCAATGCTGTCCAGGTGTCCAATGGGCAGTGGTGAAATGTTCCTTGTGTGGCCAAAGTGTGGAAATCCACTGTATCGGGAAATCCCAATTATATGAACGGTGTTCGATTGAAATCTAACATGATGGATAATCCCAGAGATATGAATGGTGAAGACAGTCACTGAGAACATGATGGTGATAAGCCAGATTCAGGTTTTCCAGTTCATGGGAACCAGTTGCACAGGAGTTTACGTACTAAAAGAGTGCCAAAAAGATTTGTTGATTAATTTTCTTGTGTGTTTGTTTTCTTTATTTGTGCGTGTGTTGTCGGATTCTTTAGTTTGTGTGAAGGGGTGAAGGGGGGCGGTGTAGTTATATAGTTGTAGTTGTGTCCTTTTATATGTTGTGTATTTATAAGCTGCCTTGGTATTGGTAAGTGCCATCTTCATTGGTCAATGTAATTTTCTGTGTTAGAATGCCCAGGTATTTAGGTTTAAGTATATTGTTATTTGGAGAGCTCTTCTGGGCTTTTGTACAGCAATACTTGTGATATCTCCCATGCTTCAATAAACTTCTTCAATGGCCCTCTACAAGACATTTGTGGACGTCCTATACACTTCACGTGGTCATTGCATGGCATTTGTTTCGGCAAGAACACCTTTTTGGTTGACTTTTCGTGCTCTCCAGTAAACTAAAATAAACGTTTTTTTTTATTCTAGTTTAAAATTACTCCACAAACATGTTAGAACTGGCTTTAGACAGCTTTCTGTGCATGTACGAAGAATATGTCAATGTTAATGTTAATATTACTTGTAAACCGCAACATTCATCCCAACAGGGATATCATGGTGCTAAGATTGAAAGTGTGTACAATGAACTGGTGCGTGTCACTCAAAAGATTTAATCCGTTTTAGGGAACAGTAGGGTTTTCAATTTCCTTCTAAAGGTGACGTAGCAATCCGTAAGCCTTAGATCCATTGGTAGATCATTCCAGATATTTGCAACCAGATGGGAAAAAGCACGTCCACCCATCCTAGATTTCCTTATTCGAGTGGTGGCGGCTCTTGCAGTGAATTGAGAGCGGAGATTCCTGGTTGGCGCGTAAAATTGAATCCTGTTTTTTAGGATATTAGGGCCTGTCTTATGCAGTGCCCTATGGGCCATGCATAACATTTTAAAGGAAGCTCTTTGCCTCATTGGAAGCCAATGCAAAGCTCTCAGGCAGTTCTTGGCCGAGAAAAAACTATTTTTGTTACAGACTGCTTTTGCTGCAGCATTCTGGACAAGCTGCAGCTTTGTGAACAGAAGAGTTGTGCTGGGGCTTGAAGATTTAAATGTTACTTCTTTTGAGTAATTCCAATCAATCGTGTTAATTTGTGCAAAGCGTATTTATTGACACATCAAGTGAACAGCCAACACGTGTTTCACCCCTGATTGGCCAGCAGGCCTGGGGCTTCTTCAGGGCTGTATTTTTTAGTGACTGAGTAAAAAAAGTGTTGCAACAGTGTAATAAAACTGGAGAATTGAAAAAGTTAAGGAAGAAAAGAAGAGAGAAAGAAGAAAAGGAAGAAGGAGAAAAAAAAGGGAAGGAGAATAAGAAGAAACAAAAAAGAAAAAGGAAAGAAAAAGAAAGAAAGGGGAAAGGAGCTTTTGTGAACAGGTAGTCTGCCATTCCCATTAACAGCAGTGACTGAACTAGTATCTTTCTACATTCCATGGGGATCCAAGGAAAGACACGTCTCAACATTTTTAACAGAGCGAAACCCTTACCACAAATTGTTATGGCATGCTTTTTCATTGACAGAGTCCTGTCAATCTGCACTCCCAGGTTTCTTGCAAACTCAGTTGGATTGGGGGGTATGACCAGAGTGATAGGCCACCAGGTGTTATCCCATAACTGTTGGGCTCCCCCAAAAAGAAGAATTTCCGACTTGTCGGCGTTTAATTTGAAGCAATGATTGTACATCCAGTTCGCTAGTTCCGTGAGGCAGCTAAGCAGCCTGTTTTTGGTATCTTCTTCACCGTTTAGGGTGACCATTAGCTGCGTATCATCTGCGTATGAGCAGATATTGATGCCCCATTTCCTGGCTATTGTTGCAAGGGATGATACGTATACATTGAATAGTGTTGGACTCAATGACGCCCCCTGCGGTACTCCGTACTTGATCTTCCGAGGGGTGGAGAGGAAATTACCTAGGCGAACAGTTTGTGATCTATCTGATAGGAAAGATTCCAACCAGCTCAGTGCTTTTGCCTGTATGCCTTTTGCGGCTAGCATTTTCTTTTTTTTTTAAACTTTGTTTATTGGTAGTTTTGCATCAAAACAAGAGAAACACAGAACAGACATAAGAAAAAGGGAAGACAGTATAGTGGTTGGGTCATAAAGTAAAGGAAGTAGCAGTCAAAAACATACATCAGGTATAGCATGGCATATCAATTCAAGTTGTACATAGGATTAGTGGAGCGGTGCAGCAGGGAATCTGTACAGTGATCAACGGCAAGGCAGCAGTAACAATACATTTGATCCATCCAGAGCGCTAATGCATACCATAAAGAAATACATTGTGCCATGTCGAATACGAGAGAACAGGGCAACAGAGAACAAAAGTGGATCGGTAGGGAAGAAGATGGCAACAGTCACTTGTAATGCACAGAAGTAGAATCGACAGCATAACCAAGGCAAGATCATCGGGGAACGGGGATACATCATAATTGGATATCATTATCATCCCGGTTGTTGTCCCCCTCCAAACCATCATCTCGGGCCATCTGGGCGTGTAGATAGGCAACCAAGGGGCCCCAAATGTCTCGCGGCTTGCTAGATAGTGGGAGTAATTCAGTGAAAACTGTGTGTTGATCTTGGCTATATGTCATATCAGCAAGCCAGTCCTTGAATTTCGGGGCCCTGCCACGGCCCCACCTACAAGCGACGTGCCGTTTTGCTAGGAGAAGCGCAATGTCTACGAATTTCCTGCATGTCGAGGGGATGTGTGGTGTGTGTCCTAACAGCATCAGGACTGGATCTGGCGGTATAGATGTCCCAGTCATGGATTCAAGGGCGCTATGTACCTGCTGCCAATAGGCCTGTACAGAGGGGCACTCCCAGGCGAGGTGCAGGAAGTCAGCATGTTCAGCGCGGCAGCGTTCGCAACGGTCAGAGGCAGACAATTGAAATCTGTATTTCTTCATTGGGGTATAATATAAGCGCTGTAAGTATTTGTAATGTATGATTTTGAGTCTGCAGCTAGCCGTTATACGGGCTGTGAGAGCGCAACAGTATGACCATTGGGCGTCAGTGAGGTCTACAGCAAGTTCAGTAGACCAATGTCTTCTCGCAGAGGCCTCCGGTGGTAGGCCGCATACCCTCATGTGGCGATACATGCCCGACACCAGGTGAGAGCCATCTTGTGAGCTTAGAAGGAAGTGACGCGGAGGCGTGAGTTCAGGCTCCGCAGGGAAGTCAGGAAGGATAGCGCGCATACCTTGGCGCAGTCGCAGATAATAAAAAACGTCAAGCAGGGTGCGATTATGCGTCGCAAAAAATGCGTCCGCAGTTTTAAAGCGGCTCGCGGTGAAGAGGTCGCCCCAGCACCTGATTCGCAGAGTCTCACAAAGTGTTCGGAACCCGCGCTCTTGCAGGAGCTCTAGTTCAGGGTGGTATGCCAGTGGCATCCGGGGAGAGTAAAGTAATCCGCAGTGCAGCTTCTTAGCCAATCGGCGCCACGCGTCAATAGTGCACGTAACAGATGTATATGGCGTCGTAATGACCGAGGGTGGACAGTGAAGGAGGCCATTCAAAGGCAGGGGATTAGCAGTCCTCCACCGCCAACTGGGGCATATAGGGGGTGGGGCGAAGCCAATGATAGGCGTAGTGTGCCTGTGCGCACAGATAATAGACCTCGAAATCGGGGAGGTCAAAACCCCCTTTCTCGTATGGCTGTATCAGCATGGACCATTTTAGTCTCCGACCCTTGCCCCCCCCAGAAAAGACGACAGAGCTCCGACTTCAGAGTCTTGAAGAAGCAGGCACCCGGGTAATCGGGTATATTGAGAAAAAGATAAAGGAAGCGCGGGAGCACCACCATTTTGATAAGGGACGCCCTTCCCGCCATGGAGATGGGAAGGGAGATCCATCGGTCCTCCAGCGCGGTGAGTTTGGTCACTGCAACGCCGTAGTTGGATCGAATCGTCTCATCTTTGTCGCGGGAAACCTGGATACCCAGGTAGCGAAGTTCAGTCCGACACCATTCTAAGGGGTAGTCCAGGGGAAAGTCTGGTACCGCATCTGTGAGTGGGAAAAACAGGGATTTCGCCCAATTGATCTGTACACCAGACATTCTGCCAAAAACGACAAATTCCCTGAGCAGGGGGTTCAAGTTATGTATCGGGTCCCTGACAAACAGCGTCATATCATCTGCGTATAATGATATGTCTATTTGGCGTTGGAGGCACCGAATCGCACCTTCTCTATGGAGCTGTCGGAGTCGACAAGCTAGGGGCTCAACCGCAATCGCAAACAACAGGGGAGAAAGTGGGCATCCCTGCCGGGTGCCCCTAGAGATTGTGAGCGGCATGGAGAGACGACCGTTTATCAAGACTCTCGCAGTGGGTTGCGTATACAGCAATTGGACCCAGGAGATGAATAATTTGGGAAACCCCATACGGGCCAGAACTGTGAACAAGTAAGGCCATTCTACAGAGTCGAATGCCTTAGTGGCATCCAAAAAAGCCGCTGCAACAGGGAGGTCAGGGTGGACCGTGTGGAGTAAGGAAAACAGAGTGCGCAGGTTATGGGAGGTGGATCGACTTGGGACGAAACCAGACTGATCAGGTAATACAATACGAGTCATGAGTAGAGATAGTCTAGTGGCCAACACCTTGGCCAGTATTTTGACATCGCAATTCAAGAGCGAAAGGGGACGGTACGAGTCACAGGCTTTGGGTTTTTTGCCAGGTTTCAGTAGTGAGGTTGCGGCTAGCATTTTTAGTAGTAGTTTATGGGACACGGTATCAAATGCCGCCGATAAGTCCAACAATATTAGAGCGACTGTTTTACCTTGATCCACCTGTATTCTAATGTCATCTAGTTCGGCCAAAAGTGTTGTTTCCGTACTGTTGTTTATCCTAAAACCCGTCTGCGATATGTCCAGCAGATTGTTGGTCTCCAAAAAGCTGGACAGCTGCCTATTTACCAGTTTTTCCAAACCTTTTGGTAAATAAGGCTGCTCTGAGATGGGCCGGTAGTTAGCAGGGTCGTTTATATCCTCACCTGCTTTCTTCAACAGAGGGGTGACAACTGCGTTTTTCCAGGTGGATGGAAATTCGGCACGTTCCAGCGATCGATTTAGTACTTGTGTTACTGCCGAACAGATTACAGGCGTGAGCTGTGTAAAGATATGATGTGGACAAGGGTCCTAGGAGGATCCCGATTTAATTTCTAACATAACCTTGTTTACTTCCTCTTCGGAAAAAGGGCCAAAGGTAGGACAGTTAACAGACAGAATGGAGTTTAAGTGGTCCTCGATTTCTTCTTGGTTATTATCGGTAAAGGAGGTATAGATTTTATCTATTTTCTCACAGAAGAACTTGCTTATTTTATTACACCCCTCTTGTGAGGGAGTCAAGTTTGAAGTAAGGCTGGACGGACTACTGAGTTCCTTAACTATTTTAAAGAGTTCTTTAGACGAATTTCTGTTTTCCGATATCCGCCGCAAAAAATATTCTTTTTTTGTTTTCCTTATGGCTGCATTATAGGCTTTCAATTCCCTTTTGTAAACTAGTCTATCGTCCGTAGCTTTACTTAACCTCCATTTATGCTCTAATGTGGTACATTTCCTTTTGAGAGTTTTTAGGTCTGGGCCATACCATTTTTCAGACAGCATTCGTCTGGGTTTATGGTTGGAGCAAAGTGTTGAGCAATGTTCAAGTGCCTTCCCAATGCCTTTATACAAGAAATGTAGTTCCTGCTCACTGGAGGATCCGGGGTCATTATTGTAGTGAAAATGCTGTTGGAATTTCTCCATGGAGAAATTCTTCCAGCTTCTAGCTTTAGCTGAGGTCTGGGCAGTTGGTCTCGAGTTCTTCATGGGTACATTAATGGTAAACTCAATCATATAATGGTCAGTCCAAATCAGTGGCTTTATATCATTAACAGTGGTGTTTATGATATTAGTAAAAATGAGATCCAACATGTGTCCTGCTCTGTGAGTAGATTGCTCAACTTTCTGTGATAGTTGAACAATGTCCATGTCGTCGGTCAACTGTCTAGTAAGTGGATTATTACTCAAGTCATAGTGAATATTAAAATCACCTAACACAAGAAAGTTTTTATATTTGAGGCAGCCCGGAAGAATTTGAGAAAGGAGCTGAGTACTGAATTCCGCCGTACAGCCCGGGGGTTATAAATGACCGCGCCCCCCAACACTGCCTGGGTATTTAGGAAAACAGAGAAGCTCAAAAGTTCATGTTTGCCTATTAATGTGAGTACTTCCTCCTGGATGCATGTGAAGGTTTCTTTGAACAATAGGGCCACTCCTCCTCCCCTCTTATTTAATCTATTCAGGTTCAATATTTTGTACCCTAGGGGGAGTGCAGCTGCTATATCCGGAGCGCTATGATCATCTAACCAAGTCTCAGTGAGAAAGGCCAGATCCGGTTTGTTTTCATATAGAAGCCAAACCTACTGGCTTTGTCAGTAGTTGTATCAAGCTGGTTATGCTGCTGCATCTTGTAGTCTCTCACTCAGACTCTCTGTGGTGGGGTCCTTGCTAAAACACCACGCAGCAACTCTCCAAGAAGTTAAGGTATTTAATAGTAAAAAGAAATACACCAGCCAGTAAATAACGACTGCTCACCCTGACTCCTTAAGCACTCATCCCAGTTCCTCTTCCCACATGCTAGAATTCAGCCCAGTGACCCAGTTCAGCCCACAAATTCTTCCATGTAGAAAATCTCAAGCCTGAGTGACCATCCCAGTTTAATGGGGGGTCAGGTGGGGGGAGGCTACAGCGTCTTTGAACTACAATAACAGAAGACGATTAACAACAAGAAAGGAAGCCGGTTGAGGTGAGACCTGCAATTGTGTTCAAGGCTGCATTATTGCTGGGACTTCTTGGCAAGTTCCTAAAACCTGGAGGATATTTTAAGGGAGATTAGGCTCTACTAAACCCCGACACTGGAAAAAAACCAGCCAAAAATTGTCCAGAAGAGTTCTTGGACATTATTAAATTGCTTATCATGAAACAGCACTCGGATGTATGTCTTAGCTCTCTAAATCTTCAAGGGTCATTGTACTCAGGGGTGCAGTTCGGGGGTTTAGCGACATATAAATAGATCAGGTTAGACTCAAACGCAACAAACAAGTTACAGTTGACTTTCCTTGTGAAATCAATAAACAGGAGGGGGCAGATGTAATGCCAAAGCAAAATTTATGTGTGAAGTGTGAAAGAAAAGCAATTGTGTTTATAGAAGGAACAGGTGCAGGAGGCCCATAAAAACACTGATACCGTCCATGTTCTTCAAACGAGGCAAGTCATGACCACAGAAAAAGCTTGGCAAGTGCAGTAGGCACTGATATAGAGAACAACTTTATGATTTCTCGTGCTAGTGGCCTTTCTAATTAGATATAGTTTGTGTTTTATTTTACTATCAGAAATTTCCTCTTGTCTTTTATTCACAGTGCTTAATTTTTAACAGAAAAAAGTGCTGTGGCCTATGTTTTTCCCATGTTTTGCCTTTCTCATTTGCTCTGGGTCAAAACAAGTCCCGTTCTCAAAAATGAGTGACCGTGCTCAGCAACTGTAACCCAGGCAAAGGTTGCACATTGACAGTGGACACCTCATCCTACAGAGAGTGGCTCATATTGGAGCCAGTGTTCTTGTAGGGCTATTTTTAACTGGATTCGGGAAATATTTAGACTATCTTATCTGACTGGGACAAAGTTTAGTTTTGCGTCAGTCATTTGGTGCCAATGGTATTTTTGTACTGATCGTCACTGCAAATGTTGCTGCCATATTTCCTGGTATTAGTGTAAAAGTGCTTGACATCTAAGGAAAATTGCCCAGACCCAATTCAAACTTGCTCTACACCAGTGTATGTTAGGTTATCTGGATTTATGCCCAATACACATTATTGTTTGTGCGCTGTATACGTTTATTAGTAAAACTGCATGTCTGTGCAAATGTAATAATCATTTCTATAAAAAATGTGTTGTTTGTAATGGCAGTGCTCTACCACACCATGCATACTCCACTCTGCTCCACTCCACTCTATGCCCCTGCACTCTATGCCTCTCCACTCTATGCCCCTCTATTCCACTCTAACATACTCCACTCCATTCTATGACACTCCACCCCACCCCACTCCACCTCACTCCACTCCACTCTGACAGGCCACTCCCCTCTGCGCCCCTCCAATCTAAGACACTCTACGACACGTCATGCTACTGTAGTCTACAACACACCACTCCACTCTACACCACTCCACTCTGTGATACGCCACTCCTCTCCACCCCTTGCCACTCCACACTACAGCACTTTATGATACCCCCTTCCACTCTGCGACACAGCACTTTACAACACTTTACTCCACTCTCTGCCACCCCACTCCACTCTACTCTACTCCACTTTACTCCACTCTATGACACTTTACTAAACTCTACGATACTCCACTCTATGCCAATCCACTCTACTCCATTCTGACACTCTACTCCACTCGACCCTCTACTTCACTCTATCCCGCTCCACAACACTCTACGCCACTGCGCTCTATGCCACTCCACTCTACATAGCTCTACTCCACTCTATGCAATTCAACTCTACTCTAAGTTACTCTACTCTATGACACTCCCCTCAGCAACACTCTACCTCATTTGATGAATCTCCACTCTACAATATTCCACCCTGTGCCACTCCACCGTACGACACTCTACTCGATGGCCCTCTACTCCATGACAATCTACTGCACTCTACGACACTCTGCTCCACTTTAAGTAATTCGCTCTACACCATGCCGCTCTTCTATACTCGACTTCACGACACTCCACTCTGATTTTCTACACCCTCCACAACACTCTATACCACTCCATTCTATGACACTCTACTCCACTCTCGGACAATCTTTTCCACTCTTACCCACATCACTACTCCACTCCTCTTTACGACACACTACTTCACACTACGACACACTATGCCATTTTACTCTACATTCATCTCCACAACACTTTACACCACTCTGACACTCCACTCTACTCTACGCCCCTGTAGTCTACTCCACTTTATGCCAATGCGCAACACTCTACGCCACCCAGCGCCACTCCACAACACTGCGCCACTCAACGACACTCTGTACCTTTCCACGCCACTCCACTCATCTTCATGCCACTCTCCTCTATGCCACTAACTTTTACCCATGCTGAAAAGCAGCCACTAGCTCTTGCATAGGCGAGACCTATTGGCTTGCTAATGCTTGTTTATTATTCTGCCTTCCTTTGAATGTTTACATTGCAATATATACAGGAGAATTTTAGATCGCAAAATTCTCCACTGAATCATCAGGCAATACATTATTTTTCTCTGAGATGCACTCTGTAGATCGCAATCTTTGTGTTTTTTCTCTGCTAAACCGTTTTTTAAATGTTTCAATCAGGACTCCAAATATAAACCGGACCTACGTGTCCTTGCATATGCTTTTCATTCCTGTTTCCTCTCTTTTTCACTCTTTTTCCATCTTTCTCTTTTGCCTTCATTTTACTTTTTTGCCTTTCTATCTCCAGCTCTGATTGAAAGTGTGACGTTCAAAAATAAATTGGACCCCAATACGAGTGGTGGTACCCACCGCTTGCAACCACCTGCATACATTCAGTACTTCTGGTGAAGTTTCAAACAGCACCCAAGTTGAAACCTTAGACAGCACTTTTTAGGTCTCGCCCTGCGATTGCAGGCCAAAGGCCTGCTGTCGCAGAGCGAGACTATTGTTATCATTCCGGCTTTCAAGGACTCAAAGGGAGCCGGAGAGGACAACAGACTGTCACGCGCACGCAGCAGCAGCAGCAGCAGCCTGCCGGGATCAGGTCGCGCGCATCAACAGGCTCTTCACAACACATGCACAACACACATACAGCCCCCCCACGCATACACACACACATACATACATACATACAGAACCCCCCCGCATACACACACGCACGCACGCACACACATACACAGAGAACCCCCGGCGCTTACACACACATCCCCTACCTCGTCTCGGCGTCTTCGCGCTCCCTTGCCCCCGCTCCTCTGGTGCGCGCGCACCACTAGTTTCGATTCCCGCGTCGGCTCCTCTACAGCCAATCAGGAGGCAGAACTCCTTTTAGAGATGCTCCCTCTCTGGTCCGCTACCATTTTTTTCTTTTTTAAACAGAAATCAATTAAAATATTAAGTATACATTTTCCCCAGTGATGCAAGTGAGTGCGGGCACCTAAATAACGCCACTGTGAAGTCACCCGACACAATGCAGTGGCGGTAAGGTGTGCAGAGGTGTGTAGTGCGGTGAAAGGAAGAGGCGTGACGTGAAATCCAGACAAGGCGTCATGACATTCGGCAGCCCCGAAGGCGGACCCCAGGGAAAAACGTTGAACACCTGCACTTATTTATTTGTTTACTTGTTTATTAATTCATCCATTTTTACACATTCAGGTAAAACAAAAGGGTTGTTCAGTGATTAGCCCAGACCTCAGTGTTCACCGTAACTTGTTTATAGCGCGAACTCGACCGAAGGTATCGGAGCGCTTTACATATGGAGCACCAGCGGGGCTACAGACGGACACATTCGGGGAGAGAAGTGATTTATTTTACCAGGACCACGGGATGTTTGAGCCGGTCCCTGCTCCGGTCTTTAGCGCCTCCTGCAGCGCTGCCATCAGTTCTCTTGGGCTCGAGGCGCCCTCGAGGGTCTGTCCTTGGTGCAAGCTTGAAATTAAAATCTGTTTATTTGTTTATCTTCTCGGTGGTGGCAGAAGGAAAGAAAGACACAGGCCTCTTAAAAGAAAGAAAACAGACTGCGTCGAGCCCTGGGCCTCTTTTCATCTGGGTAACCCGACCCCCTATCTTTAAGAGCAATGCCACCTGGGCCTGGGAGAGAAAGGGCGGGCCACAGCCCCCAACATTCAGGAGTTAAACAGAGGAAGCGGGGGGGGGGGCGGTGTTCAGAATCCGGGCAGCCCCGGCCTCCCCCATTACATGTCAGGGTGGGCTGCGCTCTGGTTCCCGGTGCCTCGTGCTCCCTCATGTGTGGCACCTTGAGCCAGCCGTAACTTTAGCCGACAAAGCTGTTTTTTAAGCCAGTAAGTTCACCGGAACTACAGGTACCAGAATGCACCGTGCGTGCTTCACAGAGCATGGGCTGGCTGAAGACCACTCGCCAGGCTCGCACATGAAGCCTGGCTCGCCTCGAAGTGCTGTTGTAACAGCGAAATCATACAGAGCCGAGCTTTCATGTGGCGTCTGCCTTCCTCAACCCGCGGTTTGGTGTTGTGGCGTTGTGGCCTGAGCTGCCAGGTTCGAATCTTAGCGTCCGCTCAACATCGTGTGATTCTAGGCATTCATCTCCCCATGGCTGTAAGCAATGCATGGATACTAGTTGTGTAATGAACTGATACCCACGTAAAGCGCTCAATATCTGGGGTCCAGGTTTTGCTGTATTTTTTAAATGCAGAAGAATGCACTGAGGTTAAAAAAAACAGAACCCTACTTACTGGCTGTCTGTACAGAGTGAAACCAGAAAACCTCCTGGACAGACACCTGCTTCCTTGCTTAAGTTGTGTAATTCTAGGCATTTTTTTTTGTTTTTTACCAAATCCCTTTTTTGTTCGTTCTCACGCATGAAAGCCCCTGCGAATACGTGAGTTCAGACTAGCATTTGTAGAAAACTATTACTTTTAATAAGTGCTTCTCAGAGCAGCCCTATAACGGGCCCTGTTGATGTCAGATCGTCCACGCGTTACAGAAATACATTTTGTGAACTCTGAAGACTCGTCATCATATTTGACGTGGTTTGTTGTATTTGTACTCGTGGTTTATGGTGGGGTGTACATATGTTCAGGGCTCGGCTCGTGCACGGCTCTAAGATCCGAGCCCGACCCTCGGCTCGGCTCGCCCTGTTCATTTGTTGGCTTGCCCACCTCTATTCCGCACACACATTGTTTCAGAAAGAGGCACAGCGCCTCTTCAGCGGCAGTCTCTCAGACCCCCCCCTCCCCCAAAGAGTGAGTGGAGTGGGAGGGACAGACATGATTGTTGAGAGGCAGGAGCAAGTGACCCTCGACTGTCAGATGTTTGAGCCTGGGCCATCTCCTTCCTGCCCCCCCACACCCTTGTCATCTCCTCTCTATATCAGTTCATCATCACCTCCTGCCCTCCTCCTCACTGGCACACTCGCGTATCTTTACCCCTGTCCTCTCTTACCACCCCCGCTTCTTTACCCATGTCTCTCCCCTGTGGTTGGAGTGTCTGCCTCTTTGGAGTATTTTCCATGTACTGGTGTTCGGTGCCCTTTTGTAACATGCACACACCACTCTGCCCTTGCAACACACGGCTGCTACCTCTCACTTGTCTTTACCTATGATACTTGCACAAGTGCCACCTTGCCCACGTAACGCTTGTTCCTGAGCCTGAGTGTCTAGCACTTATTGCAGGACTATACATCTAATTATACTCTGTTTTCTCTTATAACTGTACACTTGTCACTTTTCCTCTTGTGCACTTTTAACTACATGTATTTTTGGTTGCTCACAATTTTGACTACCTCATGTATTTTGTTTGCTCACAATGTCACTATTACCTTAGGTAAGTAACGTATGTTTTTGCAATCTGTTCTTTTGTAATGTTTCTCATTATGTTTCATTTCTGTTCCTATTGTGAAGCGCTCTGACGCCTTCAGGTAAAGTCCGCGCTATATAAAAGCGTGCTCTCGCTGAGAGCCTATAGCTGTCGGCCGACAAGGACTGGAGACAGGAGATGGCCACGCGCATTAAGACGGTAAAAGCTCACGCGCGCGACTCAATCCCAAGGCGCATGGCAGAGTTGGATTCCGACGCGCGTGACCCAATCCCAAACCGCGCGTCGGAATCCGACTCTGCCATGCGCCTTGGGATTGAGTCGCGCGCGTGAGCTACCGTAGACCGCTCACGTCACGGGCCTCGTATGTTTCAGTTTCGTTTTACGTGTGGCCGGTGGAGAGGAGCCAAGCGTCGGCGGCCGCAGAGGCATTGCTAAGTGCAGTGGGGAGACAGTGTCCCGGATACCAGCACGTCGGAGCCCAGGTAAAGTCCGCGCTATATAAAAGACTGGCCCGTTGCTCATTCGGTTCATGTTTGTTTTTGAAAAGGAAAGCTAGAAGCTGGTTTTGCCCCTCAGTAGAGACGACGACAGGCCAGGCACCTGAGTACTGTGTGCGTTTCTCCCCTGTGCCAGATTCCAACTTGTAATAGAGAGCCCTGGCATCGCCTGACCTTTGTGTGAAGCACGAGGGTAAAAACAATAAGTGTGGGAACTCACCCCTGATTGGTTGATTGAGGTTTTAACGAGGTCTGCTGAGAAGATTGTTCACAAATCAAGAAATGTTTAGTGAGTGAGCCATTTAGTGATACGTGAGCGAATCATTTCTACTCTCTTGCTACTAGCAAACCCTGCCAACATTTTTTTTGTACCCCTCTGACTGAAGTATCTGACAGCTGACTTGAGTATGTGCTTTGGTGGATGATTGTTCATGTTTTCATTGTGATTATGCAATTGCTCCGGCATCAACTTTGAAAACAAGCATTTGCAATGCAATAGGTCTCGCATTTACGTGAGTTTACACTATTAGCATTGTAAATTACAATGCCTTTTATTTATGTTTTAAAAACAAAAACAAAAATAAAAGGTATTGTCATTTACAATGTCAATAGCTCAAACTCGTGTAAATGCGAGACCTATTGCATTGTAAATGCTTGTTGTATTTGTTTTCTTTTATGTTTCCTTTCCCTTGTTTTTATATAGGAGTGCCCCCTTACTCCATATAATTGTTAATCACCGCCGTTTTAGCGGGTCCGGGCTCCGGGGCGGTTGGGCTCAGCAGCGCTCCGACTCTGGGCGCCATTTTGGGATGGTCAGCGGCGCTCTGGCAGCGCCATCTTTAGCGTCCTTGTGGGGCAGGTGAGACCTCATCAGGAGGACCTATTTAAACCGCTCCTCTCAGCGCAGCGGGATCGCGCAGCGGGGTTGCCCTCGCTTGTGCCTGAGTCTTGCCAGAGTCCTGCCCATCTGCGCCCGTCAGCGTCTCGGAGGCGGTGGGAGGGCCTGGCCCTACAGGGCTCCCCGTGCGGGGAAGATGGTCTGTTACACTTCGAGGGAACTTCGTTCTTTGCAAAATATTTCTTGCGCTTGTCGATCTGTTTTTCCGGGTCGCCATAAGGGAACAAGCATTTACAATGCAACGGTTTTGCCTTTGTAAAAGTTAGAGCTATTGGCATTGTAAATGACAAATTTTTTATTTATGTGTTCGTTTTGAAAACAGATAAATAAATGGCATTGTCATGTACAATGGCAATAGCCTAATCTCTCGCAAATGCCACACACACACACCCACAGAGAGCCCCCCCACACAGAGCCCCTCCACACACTCCTCCAAAATCCCAAACCATCCCTCTCATACTGAGTGGGCGTGGCTCATTCGTGTTCTAAGTGTGATTCTTGGATTGTTCACGATCATTTCAGTGATGTAACATTGACGGCTGCTCCCCACGCTCTGAAAATTGCCTACAGTTTGCACACCACTGGTCCTTTTTCAACAAATGTGACATTTGCAGCAAAACAAAGCACAGGACGCAACAGGTTGATAGGCTGGGACATGCCATGTGACATCAAGGCGCCTAGAGTCTGATTCGAGCGCCGTGCAACCACACCTGTGCACCTACTGCACATACCAGGGTGACACCCAGGGGCCCACTACATGCCACCGGCTCCGCGGCACCCCGCACTAACACGTGGACGTCATGGATGGCGCTCGTGCGCCACTCCTGGCTACTACAGCCTTCGAGGCACCTTACATTCGGGGCCACTGTAATGACGTGTGTGATTGTGAGTGCAGTACGTTTCCTGCATAGTTACATTTGCATTCGCTTGCAGCATATGTCATCATATGTGGAATAATGAATAGAGTTCAACCAAAAAGTTTCAAAATGTAATATAACAAATATTACAAAACCGAGCATTGGGAAAGCCAACGGGTCTGGCTTTCCGTCCATGTCTGCCCACGATAGAGAGAGAGAAAACAAGAGAGAAAGATGGAGGGAGAGCGCAGGAGGAAAGAGAGGAAAAGGACGAGAAAGACAGAGAGAGCCAGAGAGGGAGGGAAAGGAGAAATGAGAGAGAGAAGGGACCGACAGACAGGGGGTGATAGGTTAGATAGAGATGCCGCGAAAGTTACAGAGCATGTGACAGACAGAGGAGAGAGAGAGGGGCGTGTCAGTATGACAGAGGGCAGCGAATGAGAGAGACGAACAGCCTGCCAGAGAGAGGGTGTTAGTGGGGATGGAGTAACAGATGGCGAGAGAGAGAGAGAGAGAGAGAGGAGAAAGATGGAGGGAAAGGAGAAATGAGAGAGCAAAGAACAGAGGAAACCGCCTCCTTCCAAGCACCAAACCTGACCCCTCAAGGCTGCTGGGTACTTCGAAAAGCTATTTTCTGCGAGCGCACAACAAATGTTCTGTACGTCTTTGACTTGAGGATGAGGTGGACTTCTAAGTGCTTGAACAGAAGCAGCCACAGAAAGGGAGAGGCCAGGACGTGCGGGCAGAGTTGTTTTATGGGGAAGGGGCTCTGATCGAGATGACCGGACATGGAGAGAAAGAAGGCAAGCACCGCAGATATACACACCCTCAAATCACAAGGATGCACATACAAACCCAAGCACCCCAGATAAACATAAATTACACATGCGATCCCAAATTGCAAATGCATGCAAAGCAGGAACCCGCAAATCCCCGAAGCAATTGTGCGCAGAAGAAACTACCGGCGGACCTATATTCACATGTCCATTAAAACAAGAGTAAGATCGACTTCCGCCAACCATGATTGAGGGGGTGGTGTGTTTAATGTTGAAGCCTGGTGGTGATTCTGTGGCTCCCTGCGCATACAGTCCCTTAACTATGCTCAAAACAGAACTAAAAGTTCTATGCAAGATACTTGCACCACGACTGGGTGAGCTTACGCGGGACCTGGTCCACGAGGATAAATGCGGCGGCATGCAGGCTCGCAATACTCAGCGCACACTTCGCAGGTTGATGATGCCCTGGAGAGAATCGCGATAATGTACCAACAACGGAGGGGGGTGGGGGGGTGGCGGGAAAGGAACGGCCAGCGGGAGGGGCGGGAAAGGAACCGACAGCGGGAGGGGGGACAGGAAAGGAAAGAAACCACTCACCTGGACTTCCTCGGCCGGCGGTCGGCCGCCAAATGGCATAAACAAACCTTGACGAGCCCAAAAAAAAGCCCCGCCCACCGCCGCATGACGTGGCCAAAAGGGAAAAATTCTCGGGAACGCCCCCGAATCTGGTCCGGCCTTGACGGACAGATCCGGCTCCCAATGGCTAGCCTCCATTTATGGAGCTAGCCAATGGGAGCAGGGGGCGAGTAGGGGGCGAGTCCCTGTTCCCCACTGTAAGACATAAGATTTTGCTAGCGCATGCGTACTTCGTACGCATTGCCAAGCAAAACCTAAAAAGGCACTGTCCTGGGTGGTCGCCTGGCTATGCCCCCGCCGCCTCATTGCGGAGAGGAGAGGATAGGGTGAAACACCCTTGCTTATTGCTTAACACGAGATCTGAAAGCAGACATGCCCTGGAGATCTTTGACCTCCTAGTTAGGGAAAAACCATTATGTCTTATGCTGACGGAATAAACCTTTTATAGCCGCTATACCTAATTGGGTGTAGCTGTCCCCCTGGGCACCGATTTGTGCTGTGTGCCAGCTCTGAGTTTCAATCAAATTTCAACTTCAAGTGATTAAAACATGATGCTTTTTCCAAAATAAATTGATTACTCCGTTATTTCATTTATGTTTCATTTATTCCTCATGAACTCCAATGCATTTCGGCAGTGCTTGCTGCCTTCATCAGGGAAATAATTGATCTACAAATAATCAAAGAAAACATGCATCACATTAACCTTCGTTCTGTCTATAAATTCATATCACATATACTTGTGTTACTTCTTAACATGGTTATCTTACACTTCGTAACATTGCTCTCATATATTCACTTAAATTCACATAAACCTTGTTAAGAATTCTAATGAAGTAATTCTATAGCGTTATTTTTAACGGTTTCTACTCTAAGGTGGGGCTCGGCATGGCTATCAAAAGCAGTGGTTGGTTGTGGCGTCTTCCGTTTAGCAAGCGGCGTGGCTTAATTAGTGAAACTCGCCTGAAGCGCTGACTAAATTCTGTGGAGCTTAGTTCCTTCTAAAAAAGGAACGGTACTTAAAAAGAACAAAGGCGGTGCACGATCCTACACCCATAGAATTATGCTGACGGAAACCTGGCTGGGGGAGTCGTCTAATCCTGACATCATGGCGGCCAATCCACCGGATTATAACATCTTTCGTCAAGACAGATCCAAGGGAAGGGGAGGCGGGGTGGCTTTGGTGGTGAAGAAGCTAGCCTTGTGCTCCATTCTCCCTGTGGAGACAATCGCAGGTTCCGATTCCCTCGCCTTCACTATCATGCTGGCCCCTCAACAAGCTTTAAAAGGGCTGCTGGTATACAGACCTCCTGGTCCAGTGGGCTCTTTTTTCGATGACCTTCAGACTGGTATTGCCGGGCTAGCTCTGAGTGCTCAGCACTGTTTGCTGGCGGGAGATTTTAATTTTCACATGGATGTGGGGGGAGGATCTGGAGGCCAATAAATTGTTCGATATCACAGCCCCCCTTGGCCTCGTCCCTTTTCTTGCTGGCCCCACACACGATAAGGGACATACCCTGGATCAGGTTTTTTCTCGGTCCCTTTAGTGGATATCGAACTTCTCCCGGTGCTCTGGACCGACCATAGTCTGGACAGGTTCTCTGTTCTGGGCAGGGGAAATTACCCAGTAGCGCCCCTAGACAGTATGGATCTGCCTCGAGGGCATTTCATCGGGTGACTCCTGAGCTGTTAGCTCAGGCTCTTGTGGACCATCCGTGCCCCTTTTCAGGTGACCTAGAGCAGGACGTAGAGTCCATGCAGGAGTGGCTGATGGGCAGGTTGAATAACCTTGCCCCGGCAACGGCCCCTCGGGCCACGGTAAAGCGGGTGTCTGCACCATGGTTCACTGAGGCTCTGTGTGCCACTCGCCGCCAGTGCAAGGTGGCTGAGAGGGCGTGGCGCCTTCAATATGATCTGGAGGCTAGATTTGCTTATAGGACGGCGGTCAAAGCCTATCACCGCGATATCCTTCGTGAGAAAAAGGATTATCTTGCCAGGAGGATAGAGGCAGCTACCAATTCTTGTAAAGAGATCTTTTCTGTGGTGAGGGAGTTTACAGCCCCTAGATCCAATTTGCCTCAAAGGGTGCCATCCGAGTCGTGGGTCTGTGACCTTGCCAAGTTTTTTACAGACAAGATTAAATCGATCCAGGACTCCTTTACAGAAAGGCCTGCCGAGGCGCTTTTTAACACGGTGGTGGGATTAGCTCCTTTGATCACTCGGGATGCTGTCCTGACAGAGTTTCCTGCCATCTCCACCGATGCTTCTCTGGCACTTCTGGCCAATCTTAAATCGGGGTCGCCATTAGACCCCTGTCCGGCCAAATTTTTGGCCAAGATGGCGGTTGTGGTTAACCCACTGGTCAACCCCCTCCTGAACCTTTCTTTGAGGGAGGGGAGGGTCCCGCAGGCCTGGAAAAGGGCAATGGTCATTCCCCTTCTTAAGAAGCCTGGTTTAGACCCGGAGGTTTTGGCCAATTACAGGCCCATCTCCCTCCTACCGGCACTGGCTAAAATCACGGAGAAGCATGTGCATGGCACATTGTCGAGCTTCTTAGAGTCCAATGTCCTGCTACACCCCACGCAATCCGGTTTCTGCCCTAATTTAAGTACGGAGACGGCACTCTTGGAGGTGTCAGAGGTCATCAGGGAGACATTGGACTCGGGAGGCAAGGCCATGCTTGTCATGCTTGATCTGTCGGCGGCCTTTGACACCGTCCCCCATGAGGCGCTCCTCGCCAGACTTTATGACATCGGCCTGAGGGGGACGGTGTTCAACTGGTTTTCATCTTTTCTTGAGGGTTGCCGACAAACGGTCTGGGCCTCCCCGAGCTCCGCCGAGATGCCGCCACTGGGAGTCGGAGTTCCGCAGGGTTCTGTGTTGAGCCCGACTCTTTTTAAACATCTTTATGACCCCTTTGGCGGCACTGGTGGAGTCTTTCGGGGCCCAGATCGTTTCCTACGCTGATGATACCCAGCTGCTTTTTACATGTAGGAAAGATCAGGATTTTGATGGAAAGAGCATTCGGGGTTGCTTAGGGATGGTCTTCAACTGGTTTCAGCAGAACAGCCTCAAAGCTAACTCTAATAAATCGGAGCTGCAGTCCCTTTGGCTGTTCCTTAGACCCTGACTGGCGGGCTTGGTGGCCAGTGGATATGTGCCCCCCTGTTCAGGCTTCCCAGGTGGCCAAAAATCTGGGAGTCAAGTTTGACAACAACCTGACGCTGAGACCTCACATCCTAGGTCTGACGGGCACTTTGCTCGGCATTCTTAAGATGCTCCGGAAGTTTTTACCTCTGCTCACAGAAGAGCATAGAAAGATCACTGTGCAAGCCTTAATTGGCTCCAGATTGGACTATGCCAACGTCCTTTATTTAGGTCTTCCGGACTATCTTGTGCAGCGGCTGCAGGTGGTGCAGAACTCTGCGGCTCGCGCCATCTTCGGCCTTCATAGGCGTGCAAGAGCCTCCGGTTTGGTGCAGTCGCTTCATTGGCTGCCCATCCGGAAGCGGATTTTGTTCAAAACATTGACCCTTGCTCACAAAGCGCTTTTTGGCTTTGGAGCAAAGTATCTGCAGCGCAGGATTGTCTTTTATCGCCCGCTCCGATCTTTGCGGTCGGAATCTTTGTCCCTGGCCGTGGATCCCCGAGTGTTGAAGGCTCGTATCGGGGGCCGCTCCTTCAGTTTGAGACCCCCACAGCTTTGGAACACTCTGCCTTTGGCTCTGCGACGCACATCTAATTTGCTCTTGTTCAGGAAGGGCCTTAAGACCTGGCTTTTTAACCTTTAGTCTGTCTCCGGTTTGTGTTTGTTTTTATGGTGTTCTGTTTTTGTTTCCCTGAGCCGCCCAAACAAAGCGCCGGGACACTCTCTGTGAGTAGCCGTGCGCTATAGAAATAAAATTTAACATAACATGCAATGCAAAACCACACAGAAAAGCGCCACTAAAGCCAGTAATACTTTAAATACATTTATTGAATTCAAAACAAGTAGTTGTATAAGCAATAGGTTGCACGCAGGAAAGAGGGAAGGTTTAAGGGTAGTGGTAGTGCTGGGTAGTGAAAGGGTAAATCATGGAGATTTGTGAGTTATGACCTGCAGATGACAGCATGTTTCAGCTCGCGCTTCTTGTTTAAGCAGCGCATCATCAAACGTGCTGCGCTGCGCACTGGAGAAAACACAGCAGAGAGGGCGGTTACTAAAAAACACCAGACTTCTGCTGGCTGTAGTGTAAACAAGGCTTTCGTGTGCAACTCTAAACTGCACACCACCACGGTGTACAGCGGAGAATTATTATATCGGATTTGATATTTGTAGAAATCGCCTACGTCGAAAGTTCGTGGCGCTGAGAGACACTAGATAAAAGAGACAAAACTATGCACTGGATATGTGCTGAGCTCTCTAACCCACACGGAAAGCACAATTTTTTAAAGAAATGAACACATTTCCCCTTGTTTGCGCCTGCTTGAAGTTGGTGTTAGCTTTTAACACAAAGCTCGGTCTATCGTAAAAAAGTTCCAGCTGTGCGTCACTTCTGGGTTTTCATGCTGATTTCTAAAATGCGAGCCTCACTCTACACTGTGTTGAACGCTACTGAAATAGTTTTTAACTGGCTCAGAGCCGCCGCTACAATACTCTGCTCATGGTTTACCTCCTAACCCATTAGCTTTTAAAACCAACGGTGTACTTGTTTTTAAACTCACCATTACAGATCAGAAAAACAATATAACTTTCCCTCCTATAAACTCCTTTAGTCATGGAACTAGATTTACATGACATGTGAGTTTTAATCTTCTATAAACGTGTGGGGAAACAATGTTTAATTTTTTATTTTTAACAATGATGACATTTACATCGGCTTGTAATTGCTGTGCATGAGAAGTCATGATTCAAGAGTCCACCGGGGTGAGATTTGAGATTTAAACCAAAGGTTAATGTTTTAACACCTAAAAGTTGTTTACCTCCCGTGAAACTCCATCAAAGTCAACGGAGCGGAGCCACAGGAAAAGTGCCTACAAGGTTTTTTTTGCTGATCGCAGAGGTACAGAGGAACGGGATTCCATTAGCTTTAGCACCCAGTTCACCTTGTATACATCGTATGAATTATCTGCCAATGTTTTTGATTTACTCCTCACCGTTCCTTGTATTTCCATCGGTTTGCTCTCCCTGCCTCTTTTTACTACACTGCATTCGTCTGCCTTACTCTTTCCCATCCTGATGTATCGTGCTCAGATGGCTTTCTGCCAATATTATACTCTATATGCAGACGGCAAATATAACATACAATAATTGTGATTTGATTCTGGAGGAATAAATTGCCATCTTAAAAATAAGTATGAATAAACGTTCAGTGCCTATTATTGTAAATAAATCACAATCAACCATTATTCACAATAAACCCATTGCTTTAATGTAATTTTAGGAGGTCGCCCCATTTAAGACGGTCCCACTTTACCACTAGAACAGCCTATTTGCACCATATTGACACATTGGCTGCTCAAAAGAAGGGGCCATAAAGAAGCCTGGTGGGGTGAGCCAAATACTTCACTGCAAGAGAGAAGGGCCTGTACCCCTCTATGAGTGAGAGTCTTAGGAGCCCCAAAGTGCCCTGCAGCACTGTCTGCATAGTGTGGCAGGTTCTCAGAGGTTTCTTTGCAGCTTTACTCTACGCGTGTTCTGCTACAAAACTGAGCACGAGCAAATATTATGGCCAGAGGAAATTCTACATCGATAGAGGTGTGTGCACGAAGACCAAAGTCATTGCTACGACCAGGGGTGAGCATCAACTTGTTTAGGTGGTGAGCGTTGTGATTGGAAATGAGGAAGAACAGCTGTAAGAATGTTGCAACAAAGCTGCAAGTTCCCCCACGTCTCAAACACCACAATTCTGGAACAGCCTTCACAATTGGTACTGGCTTGCCTTGTCTGGTTCTCCACAGACATTGTAGATGACCATTGTAAACAAATCTGCGGGGATAGTCCAAGGACACTGGCCCCCTCCCTCCATGGACTGTGCGGTGCACATCATTTCGAGTGGTGCAGCCTGTAGTAAACTTCTCAGAGACTTCCAGTGTGGTTGAGCAGATTTATTGTATGAGGAAAACAGCAAGCATCTTCATTTCAAGCTGGCCAGGCACAAACTGTCTCAGCCTAGAACTCTAGGAAGAGTCAGAGCCATCCACATTCCAGAATGTATGACCAGGTAAGATACAGAGGAAACCATAGGAATAATAGTAGCATAAATATACAACACATCTCCTTTCGTTGAAATAAAACAACTTTAGAGCCAAGGAAAACTTTATCAATGAAAGGAAACTTAAAGAAAATTAAACTAAAATGTTTTATGTTAAAGCAAAAGAAAACTTAATTAAAATATCGAAGCAATGAAGGGGACACACGTCACCCCTTTAAACAAAACTAATCACAACAGAAATCATTCAGATACACTGAAGGTCTACAGCATCTTTGAGGCCTGGAAACAGACAGGGAAGTGCTGGAACCGGTAAGTTGAACGGACTGATCAGAGTGTCTGTGTCCAAGCTGGGAATCAGGAGCATCACCTCCTCCATTATTTCTTCCTAATGTAGGCACAGGAACAGGTGCAGTAGAAGTATGAGAAGAGATAAACATGTAACCTGAACAGTCATTCTCACAAGAACTCTGACCTTGGGGAAAAACAGAAGGAGAAGACGGAGGACCAGACACAGAACTAGCTTTCTGATAAAGAGCCACCCTCCTTAAGTTCCATTTCTCCCCATTGGAAAGAACAACGTACTGAGGATAAACCATTTTTACAATAAAGGGACCACGAAATTTCGACAAGCCACCAGAAACTCTGCCAGACTTCACTTTCACCAGATCACCCTTAGCAAGCTTGCTAGGAACCATTTTCAACACCTGCCCTACAGAACCCTTATTAGATGAGCTAGGAGCAGAAACAGGCATACAAGCACTTTTGGTCAGATCAGATTGAAGTACCAGTCCTTTAAGCCAAGAAGGAATCAACTTAGTGCTTGGAACCCTACCCCTCATGAGCTCAAAGGGAGACTTTAGCTGGGTACCATGAAGAGTAGTACAATAAGCATAGACCATTTCACGTACAAGAGTACCAACAGAAGAGCCTTTGGAAAGAGCCATCTGAATTGTACCTTTCACCAACCTATTTAAGCGCTCACATAAACCATTCCCTTGGGGATTGTAGAGAGAGGTTCTGTGATGGGAAATACCGCAATCAGTCAAAAAGGTTTGCATATCACGTGAAACTAACTGCGTGCCATTGTCGGTAATAATGACATTAGGAAAACCTTCCAAAAAAAATAAGGATTTAAATGTTTGATAGTGGTATCAGTAGTGATATCTTTTAGAAACCCGACAGACAACCATTTAGAATAACAATCTACAATAACAACAGCAAACCTCTGAGACAGAGGTAGTTCCACCATAGGGCCAATAAAATCCAGACAGATGGTATGCCACGGACCTTTAGGAAATTGCAACGCACCAATCTCAGACCCAACAGAAATCTTCAATCTTTTCTCTCCTACTTTACACATATGGCAATCTTCAACCCAAGAAGAAACCATAGAATTCATTCCAGGCCACCAGAAATTCAGCTTGAGCCTTTGTTGCGTTAAAGTCTGGCCAAGATGACCCTAATGTGCTATGGAAATAAGTTTTGACCTCAAATCAGCAGGAGGCACAAACCTATCTCCACGCATCACGACACTGTCTTCACAGACTGACAGATCATCAATGACTCTTAAGAAAGGACGAACAGAAACGTGCACACAACTCTCCCTACGCGAACCCAATTTGATCAACTGTATAACCTCTTGCATAACACTGTCTCTAGACATGGCTTCGAGCCAGTCAACACGAGAAAAGGAACTCTCACCCAGAGACAGTACATCATCAATCCAAGCAATATTTTCTTCCACACCCTCCAAACTAAAACCTACATTAGTCATCACTAGACGGGACAGCCAGTCTAGACAAGCAATCTGCCTGAAAATTCCTCCAGCCAGAAATGTGAGATATGTCAAAATGATATTCTTGAAGCTTGGAAGCTAACCTCGCTAATCTTGGAGAGCTACAAGCTGCACCCCCTGTGAAAGAATTCGGATAAGAGGTTTGTGATCAGTTTTTAAGTTAAAGCGTGTACCCCACAAATAAGGTCGAAAATGGTGAGCACCCCACGCAGCCGCCAAGGCCTCTTTCTCAATGACAGAATAATTCTGTTCACATTGAGAAAGAGTGCGCGAGGCAAATGCAATTGGTCTCTCACCATCCTTATGCATTTGTAACAGGACAGCACCGATTACACATGCACTGGCATCTACCAACAAAGTGGAGACTTTGTTTGTATCAAAAGGTGCAAGAACTTTTGCCTTACAAATAGCCTCTTTGATATTGTTAAAACACATTTCAAGTTCATGTCCCCAAATAAATTTGCAACCTTTTTTTAACAGAGCTCTCAAAAGCAAGGTTTTTTCAGAAAATGTCTCCACAAATTTTGAATAATATTCAATCAACCCCATGAATGACCGCAATTGGTCCTTATCACGGGACAAGGGGCAGAACGTATTGCGTCAAGGAGATCTCTCTTTGGTTTAACTCGGTTAACCGAAATTTCATGTCCCAAGTATTCAATGTCTTGGACAAGAAAGGAGCACTTCTCGTTACGCAAAGTAAGATCAGTGTCCCAAATTCTATGTAACACATTCTTAAGGACATGATTGTGATCGGCCACCGAATCTCCAAAAACCAAGAGGTCATCTTGAAAGAACACTACGTTCTTTAACCCCTTAAAAATTTTACTGACCAACCTTTGGAACACACTCGCTGCCGATATTAAACCAAAAGGAAGGCGAGTGAATTGGAAAATTCCCTCCGGAGTGATAAAGGCAGTGAGGTGTTTTGAAGATTCATGGAGTTTGACCTGATGATACGCACTCTTCAGGTCAAGCTTAGAAAAATATTTTGCGCCCTGAAGAGTAGATACCATCTCAGCAATATTGGGTAAGGGAAATGTGTCCGCGACAACACACTTATTTAGGGTCCTGAGGTCAACACAGAATCTTAATTTTCCGTCTGCTTTTTTAGAAATGACCACAGGGGAAACCCATGCTGATGCTTCTGTTGGTTCTATCACCCCAGATTGAAGCATTTCTTCAATTAGGAGCTTTACTTCTTTACGAATAGAAATGGGAATTCTCCTTACACGATGCTGTACAGGTAAACTATTCTTCTTTAGTTTTATGAGGTGAGCATAACCTCGCAGTTCACCCAGCTCCTCTCTGAATACAGACCCAAATTCATTTAGAATACATTCAATTGAATCATCTTCTACAACCATAATTTGATTCTTTGCCCTAGGATTGATGACTATATAGAGATCATATTGATGTACCCAACCTAGGATGGGAGGGCCATCAATAAAGACGTACACTTTACCAAAAGTAGATCTTTTCTCAAATTCAATTTCAGATTCAAAGAAGCCAAGAATCTCTATCTTCAGACCGTTAAAACCCTTAGGAGAGATATCACTCTCCACCAAGTTTAACCCCTCCCAGAACATGTCAAATATGGACTTAGGTATAATGGTATGACGTGGTCCCGTGTCTACCATTAATGACACTTCATGGGAATCAATCTTGAAGATAGCTCTTGGTCTGTTTTGTCTTGGATCATCACTAATGACATCAACTTCATCAACGACCAAAAGTCTCTCTGCTTCTGTCACGATGTCATTACCATAGTCATCTACAGTAGCTACTCTTTGCTTGGATTTAGTCTTACACATTTTTGAGAAGTGTCCAATTTTACCACACTTTAGACACTCCTTGTTGGAAGCGAAGCAAAATCTTGCGTCAGATGAATGGCTATTGCTCCCACATCTATTGCAAAATTTATTTATCGTGAAATTCTTTTTTTTTAGGTCTCGGCTAAAGACGCGCGGAAGCGCGTCCCCGCCGAGATCTTATGTTAGGGAGTGTGCTCCCCAGGAGACAGTTTGGGGCGCGCGCATCCCTGGAGCCGATTTGAAACGGGAACGCGCGCTGTGGCCAGGCGCTGTCTCCTGGGAAGCGCAAGCACCACACACGCATGCGCATACACACACAAGCACCCATGCACGCACGCACATACATACATACATACAGAGACACACCCCCCCTGACACATACGCGCGCACACACACAAGTGCACCGAGGCCCCCCCTCCCCCGCCGTCACCGTCGCCGTCGCATACACACACGAGCATACACGCACACACACACACACAAGTGCACCAAGCCCCCCCAGCCTTTTGAAACTTACCTGGGCAATGTCGGGGACTCTTCTCTCAGCACGCGGCGCCCAACCTCCTGCTAGCGCGGCCCCGGGTCTCCACACCGCTCACAGGAGCCCCGGGCCGCGAGACGCATCGACTCCGCCTGCCTCCTCTTCCGGTCTGGACGTGGCCCCGCCCCCGTCACAGGCGACCGTGCCTGACTTCCGGGGCGGCCTCCGTGTATTCCGTCCGTGGATTCTTTCCGTCTTCTGTTTTTCTTGTTTATTGTCTAACGGGAAGCCATTGCACACGAGACGTCCCCAATTCGGTGGCAACAGTAACATCCTCGACCCAGCTGTGTGGACGCGGCAACCATTTTGAAACAATATGGCTCTCTGTCAGTGTTATTATCACACAAAGAGATATTTAGGCAATATATGTTTTAATCGTGTTATCCTTTCTTATGTGGCATCGTTTTACACCCCTAGGACAAGAGCAAAGGTAGCAGCCACGTTTTAAGGGAACATTTACGCTACCCAAGAAAGGGGTAACTGCTTCGAGCCCGGCAAGCAGAGATGCGAGCAGATATCGGGAGTGCGTGAGACAGCATCACCCCTCCGCCCTCTGGTCCCGCCGGCTCTCGCGTGCTCCGGTACATAAGTTTAAATTTTGAGAGCCTTTGCCTGGAAATGCATGGAGACCGTCACCCTCTCTGCTGCCCTATCTAGTGCCTCCGTTCATAGAGCGACTGCAAGCAGGTTGCTTCAGGTTTGGCAGCGCGCACCCCCCCCCCTATTTTCCCCCGATCGGCTCCGCTGAGCCAGCTTGTTGTCTACACTGGGATCACCGGGCAGATGCAATTGCATTTTCGCTGCAAAGCTGAAAATCTCCACGCTCTTTCTAGCAGTTGCTCCTAAGCGATAACTGCGCGCACCAAGAGCACTGAAGTCTCCTGCCACGGCGCCTTCAAAAAAAGTGGTTAATTGAGTCTAAGTGCATGCTGTGGTGGTTTATGAGTGTTTTTGTAATACTGTGTGAGTGGATTGCGCATGAAGCAGCGGGGTGTAATGTTTTTGTGAGCATATGTGTTGGATGCAAAAGTGTTTTTGGAGTAGTCAGGAGCAGGTTGGGGCGTGCGTGTGTGTGTGGATAGGTGTATGCGTGCATCGCGTGTCTGAGGCGGGTGTAAGTTTGCCCTTGTGTGCGCTTTTGCTCATGTGTGTTTTTGCAATGTGGCCAGTCCTGGACTCAAGTGGGTGTTTTGACAGTGAGATGATTGGTTAGCATGTGTGCTTTTGTGTGTGTGTGGGTGGGAGTGCGTTGTATTCCTTGCACTAGGAGGGCAGATGACGTCGCTGTGTGTGCATGGGACTGCTTTCTCTGGCCGCGTTGTTCAGGCAGAGGCTCGGTTTCTTTCATTCACGTGAGGCTGACGCTGGAATAACACAGATAATGGGTTTAGCTCTTTCATCTCGCAAAGCAGATGTGCGGGTCCCTGCACCTGCTGACGGGGTTGAAGTCTCTGCTTTGTCCTGCTGCTCACACACACACTCTTGTCCCCCGCCTCGGGAGACAGCCCATCTGGTGGGGACTGCCGGCTCTCTTTTGGGGTGTGCAGCCGGAGAGTGCCACCCCCAACCAGCATTGTCTGCCTCCACTCCTCGTGCTCCACGTGGGACCCACGTCCTCGAGCATGGATTAAAGGGACGGCGTCGCATTTAACTTGCTGCTCTAAAGGTAAAAAGATATTGGAGAGGAACAGCAGGAAACACTGGTTTTCAGGCTCAATGCACTGCTGTTCTGGCAGATAAGTGAAGCATTGCGCAGGGTGGGGATGTGCTGCCCAGGAGCGCACAAGTTTTAGTCGAGGCTGCCGAGATTAGAAGACAGGTCTGCTTGTTCCTACGTCAGCAACAAAGTCACTCAAGAGAGGCACGGAGTGCATGTCTAGGTGAATACGTGCTCTTGTGCCTACGGGCCGGATGTACTTTATTTTTTATTTTTTACAGTTTTATATAGCGCGAACTTGAGCCAAAGGTTTCAGAGCGCTTTACATGAGCACCAGTTGCGTGACAGTCGGACACATTAACTTCTAGGCCGGGGACGGGGAGATGAAGTGATTTGCCCAGAATCACAGGATGCTTGAGTCTCCCATCAGCCTTGAGCCTGGGCCCCAGCTTCAAAGTCGTCTGTTCTAGCTGTTAAGCCACATCCTTTCCCCTCCGAATATCCTGTCACAAAAATTGCGGAGCACTATAGTTGGAGGCTATCACAGGGATGGTGGCCTGGTCGGAAAAGCAGAACACCATGTCTGTTATTGACTTGCAGTAGAGTAGACTTGTTTTACTGCAGTCTGATGTACTTAAAAGAAAGAGGACTGCGTTTAAAATGAAAAGTTTACTTTTTGTTTGTTTCTTTAGTAGTTTTGTGGACCACTGCCTACCCTTTAATAGTTTTTTATAGCCCCCCTCCCCTTGCTGCCTCCCTCACCTACTCTTAAAAAAGCTTTTGCACGTTATTATTATTTTATTTACTTACCTATCCAACTTGGAGCGCTAAATAAGACAAAAGGTGCCGGCATAATTTACAGGACCATGCGTGTGTGGTGCACATGCCTACAAAACCACGTTTCAGTTGCATCATAGGCTATTTTGTATTCCTTTTTTTTGCCATGCTGCACAGCATGGCCAAAACCATTCACAATCCAAGAAGTCCCAGAGTTAAGATCTAGTGGCTTGGCCGCCAATGCTTCTTTCATCTCGTTATAGATAGAGACATAGCCATTTCACTAGCGCGGTACATTTTATCTTCATAAACCTGCTTTTGAAGGTCAATTGCCATATTCTTTGTACTCTAAATTATAGACTGTGTATTTTGGAAGGAATGAAAACTGATAATCATTGTCTAATGCAGATTTTTACTTATAAAGCCACAAAACAATTTAAGAAGAAGAAGGAAACAGCTTGCAAATGAAAAATATTAAATTATACATGCTGTCATTTTTTTTCCTTAGGAGATCAGGCAGTTGATTCTGTTAGCGCTTGATATATTCATGTTATGTATTTGTTTCCATTATTTAGTTAAATATTATTTTCTCCTTTTACATTTCAAACAATGTTCTTAAAATTCAAGGTGATTTGAAGACCAATTACATTTTAAATCAAGCATTGGCAAACTCAATCGGTCTGGCCCTGGAAACTGGTGTGATTTTTTTAAAATCTTTAATTTTTATTGCAAGCATACATAACTTAAAAAGAACAACAAACAAGCATTTGCTATGCAATAGGTCTCGCATTTACGCAAGTTTAAACTATTGGCATTGTAAATGACAATGCCTTTTATTTATGTTTTAAAAACGAAAACGTAAATAAAAGGCATTGTTATTTGCAATGTCTCGCATTTGCGAGAGTTTAACCTTTTGGCATTGTAATTGACAATGCCTTTTATTTACGTTTTAAAACCCAAAACATAAATAAAAGGCAGTGCCATTTACAATGCCACTGGCTCAAACTCTAACAACTGCGAGACCTATTGCATTGCAAATGCTTGTACTGGAGGTCTGAATTTGTTTTTTACAACAGCGATATTATCTCCACCACCATGTTCACACTCCGCCAAATTCCTCTTTTCAGAAACAACAGAGACGTCTTGTTGAGGGCATGACT